>NW_017257999.1:2467132-2486505 GCF_001594055.1 Mycetomoellerius zeteki | reverse complement strand
CTTCCGATTCGGGACGACACTCGCGAAACACTCGAAAGGCTTTTTTTTTCTTTCCTTCGCGGTACGGAGGGAGGGTAAGGGTAGGGTAGATGGGGTACAATGTAGCAAGGGGTTTGTAAATAACCACTTTTACGGCGGCGAACATGTAACATGACAACATTGAAATTTATTTGTGAACGAGCGGTATTTTAGGAAGGCGCAACACTGACGTAATGCTCAGCAGCTATAAACGAGAACGTACATATTTAACTTGGCTAAAAATATAATGATTATAAAATATATTATACCGTTTTGTTTTTTTACTTTTCCGTTTTTAAACTTATTTACGAAATCAAATTTTTAATTTTAGGTAGTCGACCTGTACGTTCAATAAAGCCAATCATTCCGTGAAGGTCCCATGGTGTAATGGTTAGCACTCTGGACTTTGAATCCAGCGATCCGAGTTCAAATCTCGGTGGGACCTAAGATGGAATTTTTTTTTTTAATTATTATCTCTTCTATATAGTTGATTATTTCGTACAATGCTGCAATGTATAAATTTTCTTTTTTTTTATTTACATTTTGTTGTTTTGCGTGTATTTAAAATATACAATTAATTGTACGTATATAAAGTAATACATTTTACAAAGTGATTGACGTAAATTGGCTGTATCTGTATGTTATCAAAACATTAAAGAGATTTTGTTATACATGTAACCGATATGATCGATAGTTCGTGTCTGCACATGCCGATTGTGAGAGAGCCCTGTTCGATCATTCACCGAAGTCGTTTAATCAGTGATTACGCAATCGCACGGTTGGATCCTATATATAACGCAATGTCGTTCGTTTATCGTCTACACATAATCGTCAGACGATACACGCTCGCGTTTGCATTATCGTGTTGTTGCGCCTCGTTCGATTTCGCGCTGTCCATCAGACCTCTTATCTCTCCCGAATCATCGTCGAACGCACCCGAGTGACTTTTATTACCTATCGTTTCGAGTTTGAGAGCTCGTCCGTTTTTTCACGTTGGTATCGAAGTTACGGCGCGACGTAATAATAGCGCGGTGATCGGAAAAAAAGAACAAGGAAGGGCGCTTGCAGTGTTGTTCAGAGAAATATGATCCCACGGCTGATGCCATCCATCCGGTTATGGACACGATGTAGGGTGGATTTCGATAAATCCGGATTTACGTCGCAGTCGTATCGAGAGCAGAGCGAAGCCTCTAAAAATGTCGCATGCCACCGCATGTAAACTCGTTATGCAAATTCGCCATTTGAATTTAGCGACGTAAAGTCGATCGGATCTTTCGCGAAGAATTCGCTGAGTCATCCATAGGAAAAAAAAACTTTCTACGAGATTTTACAATTTTACACAGACGAACCGTTCACGTCGAACACTGCAGAGATACGTCCGTGCCGAGTTATCGTAATCTACGTCGGGCAAGTGTCCGCGACGTATTTATCTACTGACCATTTCATAGCGTACATAAAAAGCGGTTTTACGATCCTCTGCCGAGACAGCGTATTGTCAGGTGGGCGGACATACACGCGTGTGCGTTCACATTCGCTCCGCAGGTGGCTGCTTGTACACATACAGAGTACCCTAGGAAATCTCTCTCTTTCTCTCTCTCTCTCGATTTGATATTTTATGTATAATTTACTTTGTGCATTGTGTATTGTTACACTGAAAAAAATGCATGTAATTTTACATGGAAATTACATGTTTATGACTGAAAAATTATCTAAATTACTTAAATACTCCAGTAAATAAATATTTACTGGAAATTGTAAATTTCCAATCATATTTAGGTAATTTTCCAGTCATGAACATGTAATTTCCATGTAAAATTACATGCATTTTTTTCAGTGTACTTTCTAGTTTTGGTTGATCGAGGTATTAACAATTGTATTATTTATTAGTGAGCCGTTCAGAGCACGTGTTATATGTTTCGTGTCTGCGAGATGATTCCACGACTTTTTCGCTCGCAACCGGTCGCGCGTGTCTTTCTAACAATTTCCTTGTATCCAAAATATTATTTCGCGTATATGTTTATTGTTCGTCGCTGTTATGCTTAAAATTTAAATATTTCTGTTACAACTCTTTAAACAAATGTTTAAATGATGAATCACCAATTACAAATTAATTAGCGTACAAAGGTACATTTTATTACAGTTTTATTACATTCTGCTTTAAATATGCGATTAATATACAGAAAACTCGAGATAGTCATAATAAATTTACGAGTTTAAGGGTTTCATTTCTGCGACTGTCGGTTCGTGTATAGTCATTTCTGAATATATGTGCGTCAAGTGTGTATATGTATGTGTGCGTATGTCTATTGTCTCGTACCGACAAATTCAACGAAGGTAAATACTTATGATGATGAAATCGCCACACTAGATTTCATATTTCATGTAATTATATTTTGGTTTATGTAGTTTACCAATTAATTCACTTTTCATGTTGTAATTTTTCTTTTATCCCAGCGCTTTAGAGAATTTTTCCTGGAATCGCTATATTAAATAAATATAGCGATTTGTCTCTCTTTTTCTCTGTATAATAATATATGTAGATATCGAAATATAGAGTACGTGATTGGAAGCCTCTCAGCTACTTATTCCGCATAGATCGGTCCGATTATAATCGGAAAAGAATAAAGAATTTATAGATTATTTTTTATCCTTTTTCATTACAAAAAAAATATCGTTTCATCGAAATCGTGGATGTTATAATACATACTGTGTACATATTACATGTACGTACACCAAATATAACTGTCTCTATGTGATTATTAGTGCATAAATAATATATTTATAAAGCGATAAGATACAATTTGCATTTTATCGCCTTATAATTATATTATTTACACACTAACAACTGCGGGGACTCATAGGTAATTTGTTTATATTTGATTTATATTCTTGGAACCACAAAGTTATTTTTATTTTAATTAAACGTATACGTTACGGAAAATATACAGGATATTTGGCATTATATCGGGCATTAGCGGCAAGGGGCTACAGCGATATAAAGCGTGTGCGAATCTCGACTGCGAGGATAAGCGATTCGACGCGAAGGGGGGTGTCGGACTATACATTTTAAATGCGGATATGATACACTTTTTTCTCTCCCATCACAGGCGCTTTTTTCGCCTGTTTCGTAAACACATGGAGATAGGTCTAATGGTGCACGTTTATGCCGCCTCACGTGCTCGTCCGTCATCGCTCGATTGTACAAACGTTTCTGCTTACCCCAAATGCTATTTGCTTCACGCACTGATTAATTGAGTTAGCGCGTGATTATTAGTCATAGAATCAGTGAGTTGGTTTATCATCATAGAAATCGGATTATATTTTATATATCTTTTTACAGATTTAAATTTATCTACTGGAATTCACAATTAAAATATGGATGGCACCTTTAAAGATTTCGTGTTGTTTTCCTCACTATATCTATTGTTTTCTGTGGTAGCTCATGAGAGATATAGGTGTTAAATAGATTGATCATATTTCCATGGGCTAATCTATTATATGATAATCATGGCAGCTCTCCTAATCAGGAGTAAATGACACGAATAAGTAATCGGCTTTCATTAATCTCGGTGGATCCTCGTTTCGTGAACCAGATTCCCGCGGCGCGGTCGTATAGCGGATTCAACGTAGGCGATGGCAGACGATGGTGACATTTTCCTACGATCGTTACCGGAAGTTCATCAAGATGTGACAACGCTACCGTGAAACTCCCGCGCGCTCGTAAAATACTTTTCCAATTTAAATTTGAGCGCGACGATCCCCGGGAACTTTCCGGTTAACGAGCGGAACCCCGTAACTCAGACAGACGATAAAATACTCCCCGTAATGATGGAACGTGTAATCGAGAATCACATGAGCTTTCGTCCTGATATCCCGAAAATGCACTTTCAAAGAGATTTCGTCACGAAGTTGAATCGATCGTTCCTCGGCGAAGTGTCAATTGGTCGCTTTTTGGAAGCTATTTGTCGCAACTTTTTGATATTTTTGCATTAATTTACTATGAGAATATTGAAGAGTGCGTTTAAATTTTTTTTAATTACCGTTACCGTTAATCTCAGCGTCGCGAGTAAAACTTTGAATTATACTCGCGTACGATATACCTAAAGCATGCTTATTTCGAATCTAAATTAATAAAGCCGAGATGGAAATGGCTACTTATCGCAGCGATAGATGGTTTAAGAGTTGTATATCTACCAGCTAGCGTAACGTGGTAGGTGATACGCGGGAATAAAAGTTACGTGGCAGTAAATTAAGGAGATTTATGCATCCTTCCGCGACGTCGGATTTATCGCGCTTTAGACTCTCTCCGTGGAGCTTAACTGATCGACAATGTCGAGCTTACTTGGCGAATATGTCGTACTCAGTATTATATACTTTCGAAAGATTTCGTATAATCGTCCTCGGAACTTGGTGGCTCTAAAGTCTGCTTTATCTGCGAGATAATGTACGGATTGTCGTATATAGTTTTCCTTCGTTCGGAGAAAGAATAGAAAGACAAAAAATGACGTTAAATAGCTATCAGATACAGTAGAATTCGTGAAAGAGAGATTGAACTAACAGTAATGGAATTTAGTAATGAAATGGTACTGTATATTATACGATTATTATAGAATGTTAGTTAGGATCTCTCAACTATTATGACTACACTATCACGACATGTCATGAACCATAAAAATAAAAATCAAACGCATACCAATTGTTAAATTCATAATGTCAAGTTATACCTAATTTAAGTTATTTTTAATCATTTCTACAGGTCGCTATTACTTCTATATACATCGTTAATTTAACCAAAACAATGAAATTAAATAATTTAACTTAAGAAAATGTGTTCACTAAAATTTATTATTAACTAAATATACATATGTTAATATGGCGTTGTTTACTTTGAAATCATAGAAATGGATTGATTTACATTTTGATACAGATGAAATTAAAAATAACAAAATGTTTAACTTAAGGAATTAGATTACTGTTGCTCCTTTAATATCTAACAGTGTACTCTTCGTGAAATTTATTTTGTACCTATAACTATTTTTACAGCTAAAAAGCTGTAAAGTTATCCAACTCTCTGCGTTTTAATCCATGAGATAATATCGTATAGTTTCCATGGAAAGACGAGATAGGAGGACAAAGCGCGACATTAAACAGCTATCAGATATCGTAGATATTCGATATCTATGAATGAGAAGATTGAACTGACGATATCGAGATTAATTAAAAGTCTAGTAGTGAGACTTATAGGTTATATCGAATATTATATGATTATTACAAGAGGATGTTTTCAACATTATAATCGAACTTAATTGTGGCACTATCCGATATGATGTGTTATGAACCGCAAAAGCAGCAATCGAGCTTGGAACGTGTTCAAATTTGATTACATTAAAAGCTTCCGCTGCTCTCAGCGGAATTTATTTTCTGTATCTCTCGCATCTTTTGTTATTCATAGTTTCAAATTTCGTTGTAACACACTGCGATATGCTAATGCAAACGATCTCAAACATTCCATTATTTGAATTGTAATGTACGTCTATGTACTTCGAAGAGCTCTTATAACTGTCTTCGCAACTAAATGGCTGTAAAGCTATATCCGACTCCCTACGTTCTTATCCGCAAGATAATACGTCGTTGGTCGACCCAGCGATGGATTACCGGTCTTTCTCTCTACAAATTCAAACGGGAAAGACGGCGCACGCGATGGCAGAAACACATTAAGTAGCGAGCCGATTGGATAACAAACATTTTATCGCGTTTAATTTTGAGAGTGAGCGCCTCCTCGACGTTAAACTTTAACAGCTTCTTTGGCAATAAATAATATTATGCACGCGAGCGGGGAAGAATCCGCAGGCGAGTTGAGCCGCAGGCAATTAAATAAAATGTGATATCGTTCGAGTTATGACGGGAATCTTTATAGCTTATGGCCGCGGCGTAACTCCTTAAATCCGGGGGGTATAAAGTAACTTCGCCGTTTATACGTCCGTTTATGCACGAAATACGCGTATTCAACTTGCACGTTGTCTCGAGGCGATTCCATTATAAATGCACTAGAATAGGAACTCCAGAGCGCCTTTTATAAAATCTCGAAAGGGCTCGAAATCCTGAAGAGAGTGAGAAAATCTGTAAACTAGAATACTAGTACACATAACTAGAATACACAAGTAAACTAGAATACTAGTACACAGTAGCAAATGAAAATCAATAAAGTTTCCATTTGTAAAGCGTTGCAATGGCAATGGATTTTATCTCGTATAATCTCGTCGAGAAACTTTAAATCCAACAGGGTAGCCAGCCTCTTGAGCCAATTTCCCCGTAAAACCTCGATATCTAAGATTTACGCGCGACGCGTCAATTACAAGGTGTTTTATTACAATCACCGGAACGCGGCGCGATGCGGTACAACCCAACCTCCTTCATGATTTTGCGACACACCCTTGAAATATTTTATGTCGTAAAAATGTTATTAGGCCTCGAGCGAGAAAGATAGGGAGATCAATGTTTAAATAAGACGAAAAATTCTTTTTATATATGCCCAAAACGCGCGTCGCGTAAAAGCGACCCACTTCGTAAAAAGAATCTCTCAAAGATGGTACCGGAAATGGCGATACTTTTTCGTATCGAATGATCACTCGGAGATGCGTGTACACTGGTACTTCACTCGTATACAATGTCGAGACTTAACTGCCCCTAAAAATTGTTTGTCTAGGCGACGCTTTAAAGACGTAGCTTATACGATCCACCCTGGAGGCGCTTTTAGCCGGTCCATCTCCCGCTCGTTGCTATCATTGTTTAAAGATGGACTTTAAAGCACGGGATATTGCACGGCGATAAAGTTGTCCACGACGAAACGGAGATACGTGCGTGTATAAAAGATAGAACGTTTTCGTCCGTTCCTTAAATAATCTAACTTTCCTTTAAATAATTCAAGGGCTATTTCAGAATTACGAGATCTAAATTTTGTCAGTATTTGCACAAGTTTACTGGAATATTGCATTCGCTCGGATTCGAATACCCGAGATGCACTTATTCGATATTCCAGAATTGTACATTTGCAATAAGAACACTCGAGAGACCTCTCGCCGGCGAAAAATCATGCCCTCGATCTGCAATATCGTACTCTATGAATTCTTAACCAATATTGCTTAATAACGAGGTCAAACCTTAAATGACGTTCGTGAAATTGGATAAATGTGGAGAAATCTGCTATTCTTGCAAGAGCTGCACACAACAGCTTACATAATTCTTGGTGCCTTCTACAAAGGGGAATCAACTTGAGATTTTCTCGACGTCGTGAAAACTATCTCGTGAACCGGGAACACGTTTCTCTCTACGAATCCCTCATTAAACATTCGTCTCTCATTAAACCAGAGTGCGATCTAGAACCTTAATTCGGCGATGAGGAGTAATTAAGCGACGCAGTGGGAGGACGCGGGTGGTGAGGCACTTTGTTTCGCCGTAAACCGAGTTTAATGACTTTATGTAAAAATACCCCATCGGTTTTACGATGGCCTACCCCCTCCCACGGGGTCTTCGTTTTCCTCTTAGGGACGTCTCCTTCGTCTACGACCATAATTTTATAGTTTTATGTAAACTGTATCGAGCCATGAAGCACGGGCGTCTACGACGCTTTGATGGTGATTGGCGTGCACGATGAGATATATAGGATCCTCCGGAGGCTAGTGTTTCCTAAATGAAGAGGAAGGAATACATAAGCACGTGCTTTGTTGAAAGCATTGTTTAGAAAAAGTACAGATACCAAAATTTAATTGCCTCACTTTTGCCACAATAATCATCGAACTTGTTGTTTTATTATTTACATGAGTTTAAAAATCTTGTTTGAAATGTTTTCAATATTTACATTTCTTTGTCGCAAGAATTTTTAACACCCAGATATACATATACTTTCTTTTTTTTAAGTAGGAACGCACAAAAATGTTAATTAAATTTTTTTTTATTTTAAAAGAATAATGTCTCTTGAAAATGTTTACAAGTGAAGTGTGTGTAACGCTATTTTATATATAACCGAATAATATAAAAGTTTTAAGCTACTTTCCGTAAATATTTTGACGTAATTCTTTGTTGCCTATTTAAAGGTATTATTATTATTATTATTAAGACCAAAACTGCATTATAAATAAGTGATAACGGTATCGTAACATGATGCAACACCAGATCAAGTATCGAAATTTGCAGGATGAGATGGTATGAAATATTATCTGCGAATGTTTTGAGTTACCATGTTTCTCTCTGTTTCTCTTTATTTTCTCTTTCCTCTTTCCTCTTTTTTTCTTTATATCTTTGTACATGTTCGGTAGCAAGCGATCAATAAGGGATAATAAACATTAAATTATATTGCTCGTACAGAATTTTTATTTCTATTGCTTGAATTACTTCATTGAAGTAAGAATAAATAGAATTTTTAGCTACTAATGTTATTAATATTAGAAAAAAAATAATTAGATAAACTTTACATCTATTATTATAATGTTTTATTATTTATACTATATATTTTAATAATATATTTATATATATAAAAGTAGAAATATATATATATATTGATTCTTTAATTAAATACGTTATTTAATTATAATTATTTTGTATTTAAATAAATAGTAACACGTGTTTGTGGTCTCTTACAGTTCCTGTAACATATAAAGTAAATGCAGTAACGGTTGAAGTACCGATTTGAACACGTTCGTCCCCAAGCCTTCGATAGCTCAGTTGGTAGAGCGGTGGACTGTAGTCGTATGTGTAGGAAATCCATAGGTCGCTGGTTCGAATCCGGCTCGAAGGAATTTTTTTTGTTCTGAATTTTTTTTTAATGTTTTCTTTTTGTGTGTTAACCCGAATTGTGTATTGCTCTAAACTTAAATGTTAATATAAATATAATAAATAAATAAAGAAAATATTTAATTAATATAGCTATAGTAAGCTACTAGTACATGGTGTATATGTATATGCATAAGATTGCATTGACATAACTTTGAATGAAATTAAGCTATTATTTAATTAATATTTTGCTTATCTAATTTTAATGCTTTTAAAAAGCAAAATTAAAATACTCTTCTCATGATTTTCTCTATTAAGTATTAAGTTGTTTAAAAAACTTATATTGAAATATTTGAGAAAATTTTTTCAAGTGCATTTTCAACCAACATAAAAATAAATATTCATTGCAAAAATATAGGTTCCACCGAGATTTGAACTCGGATCGCTGGATTCAGAGTCCAGAGTGCTAACCATTACACCATGGAACCTTTTATTATACGAGCTTTTATTATTGCTTCCATATTGAATTCCTATTATTTGAAATTTTAATAAAAATTTCAATTTAGTATGCAAAATTTTAAGGTTCCACCGAGATTTGAACTCGGATCGCTGGATTCAGAGTCCAGAGTGCTGACCATTACACCATGGAACCTTCACTTTTGTTGTTAATTTTGTTTTTGTAGAACTGATACATAATTAACATTTTTAATAATAATAATTTCATGCAAAAATGAAGGTTCCGCCGAGATTTGAACTCGGATCGCTGGATTCACAGTCCAGAGTGCTGACCATTACACCATGGAACTTCTGTTTACGGCTTATTTGTATGTTGTAAAATCGTAAACTTATTGGCATTTATGTAATAATAATTTCATGCAAAAATGAAGGTTCCGCCGAGATTTGAACTCGGATCGCTGGATTCACAGTCCAGAGTGCTGACCATTACACCATGGAACTTCTGTTTACGGCTTATTTGTATGTTGTAAAATCGTAAACTTATTGGCATTTATGTAATAATAATTTCATGCAAAAATGAAGGTTCCGCCGAGATTTGAACTCGGATCGCTGGATTCACAGTCCAGAGTGCTGACCATTACACCATGGAACTTCTGTTTACGGCTTATTTGTATGTTGTAAAATCGTAAACTTATTGGCATTTATGTAATAATAATTTCATGCAAAAATGAAGGTTCCGTCGAGATTTGAACTCGGATCGCTGGATTCACAGTCCAGAGTGCTGACCATTACACCATGGAACTTCTGTTTACGGCTTATTTGTATGTTGTAAAATCGTAAACTTATTGGCATTTATGTAATAATAATTTCATGCAAAAATGAAGGTTCCGCCGAGATTTGAACTCGGATCGCTGGATTCAAAGTCCAGAGTGCTGACCATTACACCACGGAACCTCTGCTTATTGGTCATTTGTATGTTGTAAAATCGTAAACTTATTGACTTTTATGCAATAATAATTTCATACAAAAATGAAGGTTCCGCCGAGATTTGAACTCGGATCGCTAGATTCAAAGTCCAGAGTGCTGACCATTACACCATGGAACCTCTGCTTATTGGTCATTTGTATGTTGTAAAATCGTAAACTTTTATTAACTTTTATGCAATAATAATTTTATGCAAAAATGAAGGTTCCGCCGAGATTTGAACTCAGATCGCTGGATTCAAAGTCCAGAGTGCTGACCATTACACCACGGAACCTCTTACTTATATCTTTTTTATTATTGACTGATTGTTACGCATTTTTTATCGAGTCGTAAATGTGGTGCAAAATAAAATCTGCTAAGGTTTGAATTCAAATCAGAGCCAAAAATGGATTCATACTATGAATCCTTGATCGGTGATGCTATTTCAGATTTATTATATATATTCAATATATATATACTGTGTGTGTGTGTGTGTGTGTGTGTGTGTGTGTGTGTGTGCGTGCGTGTGTGTGTGTGTGTGTGTGTGCGCGCGCATATTTAAAAAAAAATTATTAAAAATAAATACAAATATATAAAACAAATGAATTATAAAAACAGTTCATCAATACAATTCTAACACAATGTTATTTTATTCATTTTCACATCTCTGTCACAGCTGAGATCCATGTCCCTTAAACACTATTAGGAGTGGTCCAATTCTCCACGAAGGTTTCATAGTTCGTGACCAGACGAAAACAATTAATCAGGAACGCACGCGTGTGGTCCTTTGGCCGACAGTCTTGCGGAAACCACTCAAATTAATTTCAAGTCATAGCATATTCTTCGATTTGACATGCTCTCGAGTGACGTCCAATCAGGGTCACCCCACACGCACGCGTGTACACAAGAACGACAGCCGACCGACCCTCTCCGCTCGCGCGCGCGAACCGGAATTCGACAACACCCCCGAGATTCCATTTCTGTTATACTTTTCGTACAATACTTCTCCTTACGGTTCACTGATCCTTGACTGACAGGATACCCGTGACACTTGCGTGCGGGACAATCGGGGGTACCATAAATGCAGCGTGCTGTAACGTACAGTGGGTCCACAGTAGGTACGGCGACATCGTGCGGGATGACAGCCGAGTGAGCAAGTGCTATTGTGAAATCACTTTTAGATTCGATTTCGGAGATGATTCAGAACGGTGGATGCGACTTTCAAATCACTTTGTGTTTTTTTTTTAGTTTTCGGAACTCAAATTATTGACGATATGATAAACACGATGGAACCATGCTATGATCTTATTTAGCCTTATTTACATTTAGCCATTTATTTATATTGACAAACAATATATTAAATGTATCTATTATATCTATATTAAATTATATATCGTCATTTATTGTTGAAAGCCCTAATTAAGTCTATCTTATTTTATTGTAATATCATAATAGTTTAGTAAACTTTAATAACATAATTTTAATTTTAATTACATAATTACGTTAATAATTTATTTGAAATGTAATGTGTGCTAGAATATTATATAATAAGTTATACAAGCTAAAATAAATAAATGCTCTTTTACGATAAAATAAATAATCTTTTTTTAGTTAGGAAAGAATTTGACTACTTTTTTCAACCAACGCAATATAGGCAGGATGCTTGATTTATTTATATTCCATTCTATCTTGCAACTTTATTTTCTCGCCACATTTGTTCAGCTAGTCCTGCGCGCAATAATTCTCTAAGCACGACCGCGTTATCCCGCGATCTACGATTATATCTTTATGGTTTTATAACGGTTTGTGCATAAGGGATTCTCTTTTTTTAAATCCCTCCTTCGATTGAAGGAAAGAACACGGGAATATCGTGTTTTCCGTGAGGTACTTCCCTCGGTTTCTCTTACCCTTGTGCAAATTCGCTTTATCGTCGCGATCGCCGTAGAAAGCCTCGCGCCCCTTCGTACCGACACGGGAAGACTTCGTATGTACACTTATTTCACGCTCGGTGGGACAACAAGACGGAGGGAACATCCTTCTCTCTTCATGAAGTACGCAAAATCGAAGAAAGTCGAAGTGGAATATCTTTCGGTGCACGAACCGTGATAAATTTGAGTGGTAATATACTTTCGAAAATGAATAAAAGAGACTTTAAAATCTGAAAGTAGAGACTTTAAAAATGAATAACAAAGAGACTTCAAAATTTGAAATAACAGCTGTGTTCAGAAGACAAAGCCGCTCAGTGAGCACTCAGTGAATCTATAATATGATTTGTTTCTACACTTATTTAGATGCAGCGAAAAATTGAAGGCCAGAACCAATCATATTAAAGAATCGCTGAGCACTTACTGAGCTGTTTTGTCTACTGAAAACGCAGCTATTATTTAAAAAGATAATTCTAGGAACCATATACATATTATAATATAGATAGAACGCCAAGTAACTCCATATAAAAATGTCGCATTTAAAAAATCTAGTTTATTATTTTGCTATGCTTTTTTTTCAAAATGAGATCACATTTATTTAATTAGCAAATTTGAGACTGTAATTGTATACGTTTTACTAGATCTGTATAGAGAATTATCAATTATTTTTATTAAGGGGTCATCTCAGTTTGTCAACTTCAAAAAATCGGTTTTTTATTGCATTTGTTGAAAGTATATATTATTGAAAATATAATCCCAAAATTACATGAACAAACTCGAAATATTTATGCACTTAGCGCATTAAAGATAAATAAAGTTTGTTTATAATATGTACCTACTACAAACTACAAACGCGTTTTTCTCAAAATGACTTTTTTCAATGCGGCGTAGGAGATTTCTTGAAAACTATTCATCCGATCGCTTTGAAATTTTAACAGTTTATTTTACATATCTGTAGTTATGTTCTGAACTAGAATTAAGTCAAAATATTAATTTGTTCGAAGTTTATAAGACATAAACGACTGAAAAAAATTCATTTTTTTCACTCTTTTTTTTCAAATGGCTGCCATTTTGTTATTTTTTGATGAAATTAATTTTTTCTAGTTCCGGCTATAGCCATTGACTAACAATTTAAGAATCTTTTCGAATTTTTTGTTTCAAATGTTCCAAAGTGGAGATATTTACTACGCCAACGAGCCATCTACTTTTTGAGGCATCCACTTTGATTATAAACAAGACGGTTAAAAAATGTATTTTTTGTTATAAAAAAAATTTTTTTTTAAGTTTAAAGATTAAAAAAAAGCACCATAAAAAGTTTATGTTAAAAGCTTTTGTAGTTTTTGAGAAAAAAATTCCCAAAAATCACACACCTTTTTTTACGTTGCAAACTGAGATGACCCCTTAAAATAAATTTCTTTTTTTCTCTCTCTGAATAATGTTCTGATTTTCTAATATAATAGTGATATAAAAATTTTATTAAATTTAGTTCGCATTCCTATGTTGTGCGCATTAATTCATGTCTAGCAAGTCTTTTATCTTTTAGTAATACTTCATGAGTTTGTTAGAATCAAAATACTTCACACCGCATGTTATCTCATACATGTAGAATGACATCAAAGCACAATGACGTAAGTGCTCGGTGACAGAAGATGCATTTCGTCGTAAAAGGCCACAGCTCAAGAGATTCTGTCATCGTTACGTTTTCTCTTTTTCACTAATGAATTCTTTACTCGAACGAGTAATTGGTATCTCGCATTATCCTCAATCAACGCGACTGTCCTCGCGCGGATCTCACAGACGAGACAAGGGAGACTGTGGTACCGGTGAAAGCAGAGCTGAAACCGCAGCGAGGTCGGATGGAAGATGCTGGGAAACGGTAGCGAAAAGTGCATCAGTATGGAGGCTTTGCTGATTTACGAGGAGTCGTTGCTAGGAGAGCATTAATATCCGTGACGGAATATTAAACCGCGAGCGTCAATGGGTAGATCTTCAAAGGGATTTTCAGGGTGTCAGAGACGAGGAAGGGAATGAGAAAGAAAGAGAGAGAGAGAGAGAGAGAGAGAGAGAGAGAGAGAGAGAGAGCTGCGTCCCCGCAAGATTATGAGATTCTCGTTAAGTGTCATGTGTAAAGAGTTCTTTCATACGCGGCTGAGCCAACCCCTGGATGGCGTTGCTCGTGAAATACCGTCAGATAAAGGTGACATGAAAATTTATCGAACGTGCGGGGTTTTCAGAGATTCGCTTTAAACTCCTCCCCCAATCCTCCGCTCTGATGTCCTGTGTACGATGAAATGTAAGCTGGCTTACTCTGCCAGCGGTTTTACCACGGTAAGCGAAAGAAGAGAAAATTGCGCGAATGGATGCGACTCGGAACTAAGTTTAAAAAAGCGCTCGTTTCATGTGGAATTACTGTGAAATTTTTATCATATTTCTTTAATAGAATTTTCGTAGACTTTTGCGCAATGACACATTTATGCAAAAGCGACCAAATCTCATTTGATCGCGTATCTCAGTTTTGCCTCTCGTGATCTTCGTCGCATCTTATTTAACTGTCTCGGTCGAATATCGCTTCCTTTTGATGATTTCTATATCGAATAAAAAATTGAATCCAATTGAATGTGATACTGTGGTGGAAATTTTCTCTTCACGCGAAACAAGAATCAGTGACTTTATCCGAAACACGAGTGGAGCTCGGAAAAAGACGGTTAAGATAATGAGATAAGAGAAGCGGACTCCGGGATCGATTCCGGTAACAACGAGGGAGCATTTTTATAACGAGGATCGACGTCGACCGCTTTCTCCTGGGGGAAAGAAGCGAGACGTTCCTTGCTCGCGTTCCCCGTCGTGTACCCTGCCACGTTCCGTCCCCTCGGCGCCGGTCGCGGGCGGGAGCGGACTTAATTATCTAATTAATTAACCTCAATCAGAACGATGAGTAATTTCTCGCTCGGGTGGCGCCTTTGCCGCCGAGACTTTCTCGTCGCGTTGACTGCGGGGAGCGAATTACGGATGAGCTCACGGCAAATCGATTATGTCCCGATGCTGACGTTTCGAAACGGTGTGTCTCCGCCGTAGTAGTTCGCACACAAGAGAGGGTGAGCTCCTCTTGTCAGGATCCACGATCCTCCTGGCGATATCCTGCTCTAGGTGGCCGACCAATTTTCCTCCCCCGTGCCTCGTCCGCCTTTATCTTTGGCGCTTACGCCGATCGCACGATAACTCGCTCGTGAAGGGCGATCGTGGTCGTTCGTCCTTCGTGCGGAGTTCAGCGCGGTGAGGCTTGGGTTAATTCGGGGGATTTTGGGTAAAGAAGATAAATGAATGTCCTTGCAAATCGCGATTGACCTTTACTTTGATTATATTCCTATATAGTGTGTTTAAAAGAAGAAATAAATATCATATTCAGCTTAAAACGGTATTGAATGAATAATAGCGATATAGAAAATCAATGTGTATGAGTCGTCTCGATACATAATTATTTAACATTCCGAAATCAAATGTCGCAAGTTCTAATGTCGTGTTTATTTAATTACCATTTAAATTCCTGAACAAACTGATTCCCCCCTCGCAAAATAATAACGAACCTTTCGCGGTGGGCTCTCAATTTCCTATTCTGATATATCTCAAGTCGCTTTTCAATCCCGTCTTTTCTCTCCGACAAAAGCACCCCCGAAGCTACCATCCAGCTGCACCCTGCGCAGCACCGCCCCCAATGTGTAACTGACGTTTTTGACGCGTCAAGTGGTTCCATCGCGCTTCTATCTCGAGGGTCGGCGCGTTTATCGGCTACTGTTTTACATAAACATCCCCGGGGGGGGTGATGGATCGGTGAGAGTGAACCTGTGGACATCGCGCATTGCGACGGGGCGTAAACGCATCGCGGAGATTCCTCTAAGTGATCTCAAGTGTTTTCGTAGTTGATTCGGCTTCTCTCACGTACTGATATTCACCACCCCGCGCCTGCTCGAAGCTTTTTAAGCTCCGTTTAACCCTGGCCCCGGGGCCCATCTAACTTCGGTATTTAGTTAGTCAACTCTGCCCGCGAGGCGTCATGGGAAACGACAAGTGGCTCAGTCTCTCCCCAGCTAGAGCCTGCCGATGTTCGAGCGTACCACCGGCTGTGTACATATTCAGACGTACATCACGCTGACGCGCATGTGTGCGGTTTGTCGCTGCATGCCGAGCGGCCTATATGCCTTTCATGTGATAATCCTTGTGTATTTAATCGGAGGACGTCGATGGAGCCGACTCGGTGCTTGACGCAAAAAGCAAACGATCCCTCATGGATTAGTTCATAATTTGCTTTGAGCAGAGGGCAGAATAGAGGAGAGAGAGCACTCGAACGTGGCGAACGCGACTTTCAACGAGTGTTTATTTAACAGTTTAGATTTTTCTTCTTCTCGACTTTGATTCCTGCCGCTTTTCGATAGTTACAAGATAAGTCATTCGTGGTTTTGTTTCAAGTTTTCGTTAAATATACGTTTTAGGTGTCGGTATCAAACCAGTAACGAAAATGCATACATAGCGTAAACTTGGATTTAATACCTATGCTATTATCTCGCGGATCCTTGACGAGTTGAAGCTGCGGAATAGCATGTTTTAATGATGATGACGTAGCGATGTTGACGAAATTTCTGTTCGTAAAATTATAAAGTTCGTCGTTTACAGCAAAACTGCAGTTCGCAGCGAGCTGCTCGCATAATAATTAAAATCCTCGTAAATGAATATTGTGAGTTGCGTTGTACACAAAGACAGATTATAGATTGCAGTTGATATACGCATAGATTTCAAGTTGTTATACGTATTTAAGTATGATAAGCATTAGGGACAGTTCGAGAATGTAATACTTATAATAACAGCGGATTATGACAATGATAAGAATAATTATGACCCCTATACGTTCTCGGCGCTGTCGCGCTTCCTATCACTTATCGAAATTATGCTCTCTCTTATCGCGGGAATTATTCGTACCACTCGTGTTGCAACCTCTGCAATCGATAAACGCGGCAATATGAAGTCACCTGCTTCAACATGCGCTTTCGCGCCTTAATTATGTTTATATGAAGGAGATTACATTATCGCGATCCCGCGAGGTGTTATTATACGAGCCCACGCGGGGGAGATAATATCCCGATAAGGAAGCTTTTCAGAAGCTACAATACTAATGCATAAAATATCACAATTTGAAAGTCTTTAAATGCAAAGTGTTAAAAGATTTAAATCGAGAATGTTTTAGAATGGAAGTTTTATTAGTATAATTTTCTAATAAATTGAAAATTTAAGCAATTTTTATATTAAAAAGTGCTCATCGTGCCAGTATTTGTTAATAAAGTTTATGATGAAGAGCGTTTTGTTCCACGAAGTTTGATACAGCTTTCTGCGACATTCTATTATTAACGAATAACTCGAATGGCGGATATAAATGAGACACGTTCACACGATGCTGTCAAATCGTTCGGAAATTCTCGTTGCACGTCTTATCGCTCGATTTCCACGCTTGTTGGTGTGCTCGAGTTTCTCCGATTTTTGTAACTCTTTACTTTGCTAATGGATTGCGCTCTCGAGAATGTTCTCGCAAAGATCGTGCTATTTCTCCCAACTATCGAGATCACATCCAATTTTGAAGCTTATTGATATTTATGATCGTCAGGTAACCTTAAATCAGTGTTAAACGAAATAATTTTATCATAATAATTCCTTTTTTCTATCACTGTTCATATTTGCAGTCGTTTATACGAGTATACGTTTTGGATAATTTTTACGTGTGTATCTTGATGTATATTTTGTTCTACGTAGCACTATGGTATGCTAATAACGTAAGTAGTCTGCATAATAAATTATGATTACAAAAGTAAGAAATAAGATACATAATTAATATACATTTTTTCTCAAATGTCTTGTTTTCAAGATATTTTACTGGTTCCATACTTTTTACTCACCTTATATATATTAATTAATTATACTTATTCAAAATAAATTTAAAAATTAATGTGTGTAATTAACTCAAAGTTAATATACAAAGTGTTCCATTTTAATATCCCACTCCAAATAATTTTTTTATTTTTAATCTTAGAAAAAAATGTTTCAGACAAAAATTGTATGAAGGGGACATAAGATGGTGTCATTAGTTTAACCTTGAATAGAAAATAAAAAAGTTATTTGAGATGGGACATTAAAATGAGACACCCTGTATACATATATTTTGTGTAAAAGAAATAATGTTATCTGATTTTTTAAAATTTCAATTAATTTTGATAAATTTTTTTATACAATTGTTTTCAAGATAATAAAGCGAATTGAAAGATCAAATCGAGAGATGTCAACAACAGTTACAGAGAACAAGACGGTCAGTACCATTTTGTTTATAAAATTTGTATACTCAGTCAAGATCGATTTTACTTTTACATATAGTTATAATCAATGCTGTTATATTTATGCACCTTTTTATCAAAAATTCTTTTTAGAAATTAGACAGATTGGTTTTATTAAAAAACAAGAAGGCGGAATTCGAGGACGCAATCGTAAAAACGGTTAGCAGTATTTCAATGTTTTTTTGTTTTTTATTTTTATGGTAATATCTATATGTAATTAAAGGCATTTACTTTACAGACAGATGCGCAAAAAGTGACTACGAAACACTTAGAAGATGAAGTAAGTTTAAGAGTGAATTGTGGGTGCATAAAAGAAATTTTTAATGTTTTAATGTTCAACTGTAACTATCGAATTATTATTCAGATGGACAGGCTTAGCACAGAGTTAATTACAACAGCCAATAAAATTACTGGATTGGAAAAAATCGTTGAAAAAGTAATGGTCGTCTTTCGATGTCTATTTTGCCGTTAATCGTTTTTACCAGCTTCAGTAATTGTTATTAAATCGTAGATGGTTTTTAGTACAAATACCCGGACAAATTACTTAACTCAACCAATGCTATCGGGAGTGAATGTCCAAAAGAATTCGAAGGAGTCACGAGTCCGTTCGAAAAGTTCAAGGTAAATTAAATTACTAGTTGCCATGAACATATTTTCGGACATTAAAGACTAATAAAAAAAACAAACAATATTAAGTAAAAATATTAATAAAAGAAATTAATAATTGATTATGTTTTGTTAAAAAATATTATGAAATATATATATATATATTATTTTAAGATTCTCGAACCGTCATTTCCACCATCTGTACCACCGGAACCTCCGCCTCGGAAGTATGGGATCTTTGTCAGTAGACCGCCTGGGCGGAGAG
>NW_017257999.1:2429782-2467117 GCF_001594055.1 Mycetomoellerius zeteki | reverse complement strand
CTCCGCCGTCAAAAATCGGATTCAAATAACAGCGCCTCTGCAGAAGCTTCTTCCGAATCTGTTAATCGATATCGTAAGACATTAATTATACCATAATAATGTTCACAATTTTCAAATATTTATGAATAAATTATTTGATTATCATCTTGCCTATAAAAAAATATGAAAACAGAAGTGTGCGAAAAAAACATATATATTTATGTTAGTTTATAAAATTCAGAATGTGTCGGCCTAGAATTCAAAGTATCTGCAATTACAATTTTTAATACATTGTGTTTTCCGCATGAGAACTGAATACTACTCGCCTTATCGCTTATTTCCTTTATGTCTATCGTTTCATGCGAGATTTTAGATTTTCACATCTTATTCTTCTAAATTTTTTTAATTGCATTATAAAGTAAAATTTCTGTATATTTTCGAAATATATTTTTAAATCGACTTAATTTCGCAATTTCTATTTTATAGCTACCAATAAACTTCTTTCGCGATACAATTACTACGCTCTTCATGTTGTAACATGTGTAAGATTAATATGAATTCTTTAAAAAATGTCACACCTTTTACCAAATCACTCTTAGGATTAGCTACTATCTTTCTTCGTGGACATCCGTAAAAATAGAACATTTGAATACATCAGTGACTCAAAGATAAATTTCGTAATTTTACTCGACATTTTAATTTTTGCTTTTAAACCGTCATTAATGAAACCATGCTATAAATTATGTAATTTTAATACTTTAATATTTATTCTTATAATGTACATTATTATGATTATAAAAATTATAAATAAAATTGTAATAATCACATAATAAATATGCAATCTTATATTATTCGTATTCTAATTTCCTTTCTTGTTTTAATTGAAATATTACAAACGAAAGATTTATTTCACTGCAAAAAACTGCAATAAACATTACATTAATATTCTAGCTTATTACGTTTTTTTACTGAACACTAATACTTCATATCGTCAATAAGATTAAACTGTTTATCAACTTAATTTGATAATTACGTATTTCAGCTTCAGTCTATAAAGATTATGTTTTAAGATTGACAAATAATCGGTGCGCGGTTTATTTGAAATGGAAATTTTCTTCTTTTTTTATTTCAACAAATAATTATTTACATACATATGCGCAATAGACATAAAATTATGCGCACATGAGAGATAAACATTTTATTAAAATGATTGAAAAAATATGTGTAATTTTTTCCTTTTTTTGAGAATGCTTTTTTGAGAAAGCTTTTTTGTTTCGAATATTTCTTATATATATATATGTATAATTTATATTCCTATGCGTAAGCTGAATAAGTCGATATTAATTATGATATACGGATTGTATTTGCAGTCACATTAAAAAACATGAAAAATGTTATCATAATCTTGAGCGAAGTGAATATTTATGCAAATTTTATTCTGTGGGAGATACTTCGTAACTACATTTAATTAACAACACAAATAAGTAAAGAAGGCCATATCTGATGAGTCTTTTGATGTCTAATAATAGGTATAGTGTGAATTTTTACAATTTCCATTTCAAATAAATCGAACTGATTATTTATCGGTCTTGAAAAAAAAAAACAGTCTTAAACTAAAGCTGGAGAATATCACAAATTAAATTAATTAAATAATTCAATATTATCGGTGCTAATAAGCATCTTTAAAGCACTATAAATAATTTATTATGAAAATTATTATCTCGATTCGAACCTGGATCTTCCGAATTTTGTGCAGGCTATCTATGCCACATAATTATGAAATTTGGAAAATTGCGAGATGTTTAAAAGCTCTTAGATAACAAAAACCGAAAAGCTATAGAATAGTCCTTATAAATTATTTTGTTTGTTTGCTAAAGTACTGTCAAGTTTATCAGATCGTATGCTTTCATTCAAGGACGAAAGTATTTAATTAGATCTATGCATGTTAAAATCAGCACGCAATTGGAAAGCACTCTTGCTACATATAATTTTTGATGTAACAATCCGCTTCACCTGTTAATTATCTACTCATGTCATCTTTCTGCTACGGATACTACAGTTCTATTTAGTCTTTCTATTTCCTAAGTATTTTCACACGGTATCATTTTCGAAATGTAGCGCGGATGTCGCGAGACCATTATATGTATATGTTTTATCAAGATTACGGTGAAAGGAAAATAATTATTTTCCGCTTGTAAAATTAATAAAAAATTAATTTTCGCATCAATTAAAAGCTGCTGTTTCTGAATGTACATTTTATATTTATTTTTTCCATTTTAGATTCATTTTCCACTATAATAGTAGTAACAAAATTTTTATTTAATCTATAAATAGTTTTTACTCGTTCCTTCGGAAACAGCTATTTCCGAAGACAAATCTTCTTTCAGTCACACGACACAAGGTACTTCTTTTTCTTGTGTTCACCAAAATTTTTTCAACTTTAAATGTATACGTGATATTTCCTACAGAATATAATGCCAGTATACTAAAAACAGCGCATTTTCTCATGCGATCCGCCTCGTTCGAACCACAGAATTGCGAGCGATCGAAATGCATGGACTTGCGAGCGATCGGCCAACTTTCACTGACGACTCGTTAGGTTCGCCGCCGTGGTTTCGAGTCATTCACAGTTATTCCGCGACTTCGACGGTTCGCAGTAACGCTGTCCGTATTTCTCTCCTCGTTCGAGACGGCAGCTGTCACTTCAAAGTGCGCGTTTGATGATATATCGACAGCAACACGTAGCGACACGTTTGCAAATTTTACTATTTTCGGAACGTTATTGTAAGCTTGTTTGCATCTCGCACAAACGTCTCCTGGTGACACAGTGATATTCGACGTCCAGCATTTCATCTGGATATTTTTCACGGTGAACCCTTCGATTGTGCGTAATGGAGAGACAGAGAAATTTGTTGCAGCCACGTAACATATACAATCGCAGAACCAGCACGCGATACTGAGTTACGATCGGTGGATTTCGATTTACGCGTGATTTGATTTAGCGAGCGAGCTGGAACGCGCGCGTGATTTTCGATGTCGACGTTTGGGGATTGATCGTTCGCTCCTCGGTTAATTGCTTTCCGAAATTTCGCACACGTCGGCATGCGATTTAACGGACAAATCGCATCGTTTGCGTTCGCAAGATATGGGAATACCTCGCTGTGCGAATTATAATCGACAACGTTATTCGCAAATGCGAGCCACTTCGGAAGTGAATTCCGGCGCCACTCCCGCTCCACGACGGTGTTACAGTTCGCTGAGAGAGGTCTCGCGTCGTTTGTGCCGTGTTTCTCAGGATAAGGGAATAGAAGGAGTATTCCCGTTACGATTTCGTCGGTCGTTTCCGAGACTCCCGTGCGCTAGAAGTGTATTCGACGATACAAAGGAATTGTCGACGTCGCGGCTCTCAAGAACGAGCTTTGTCGCTTCGGATGAAAGTAAGACGGACATCGTAAGAGGATTTAGCTTTATTGCTGCAGCGAGTCTTAAAGAAAGTGGAAGTTAACGGAAAGTGAGAGTCTTCTCTTCTCTTTCAAGAGAGAGAGAAAGAAAGAGAGAGAAAGAGGGGGGAGAGAGAGAGAGAGCTGTGACCGGTTCACAGCCCTCTGGTCGATTGCATCGATCGCGGATCCAGGGACAGGTATTTGTTTGGACGATTACGCGTATAAGAAATTGCATACTTTCGAAAATTCAGGTTAAGGCAAACTTACCGCTCCTGGTCGCGGCGCGCGATCGATTGCACGTTTACGTAATAATACGTGATCGTTGAAAGTGGCGGAGTCATCGTCACGAATCGACGTTTACTGTACATTTACATCATTAGATACATAATTTCACAGTTGTGATGGATATCATGTTCTGTGATGATACATGCAACGAATAAGGAATTGGAATAATCTGGAATAATCAAATGGATTTCGATATAATCATGTCGCTTTCATTTTATACGTTATTACACACACACACGCTCGCCCCGCACATATACATACACACACACACATATGTATATAAACGTAGGAAATAAAACAAAAGTAGATTTTCCTATCCGTGTATTTACGTATGCGAATTTGTTCTTTAATTAATCAACTGTTCGATATTTGGCACTTCTTTCAGATGTAATTCTCTACCTCAGTGGATTCATACTTGTGTCTGATAAGACTGTCAGAAAATTGACAATAAATTAGGATTATCTCTAGTCTGCCGTAACGCTCACCTTATTGAAAAAAATCGACATGGATGCCAGTACGGTGCGGTTAGTAATATTTTTGGGCATGTTTCTGGTTTTCGCCGGCGATTATAGCGCATTGATCGCTTCAATTTTCGGTAATGCAACGGAGAGGAACATAACTGATGCTATGAGAGAACCCGAGGCTCAGCTCAAAGGGCCTCCCCATGATAAGATACCCGTTGTCTCGAAAAAAGATGTCGATAAGAATAACGGTAAGAATGAGGCTATCGTGTAAATGATATATGATGTAATATGATACTTTTTCACAAATGCGTTACGAAACAAAATTTAATAATATAATCTTTTCTTTCTACAACGTAAAACCATATATACTTTGGCAGCACACGATGATATCTGAGCTGTAATTTTATACTTTGTGTAAAATATTCTTGCGTACAAACTGCTTAGCATTTTCCTTTTACAATTGCTATTGCGTAAAAATATATGCGAGATCTACACGCACGTATATGTCGCCATACCATTATTCATCGAGTTGCGTTTGTTAGTTCGCGTGGAGCTAATTGCTACTCTGCGAATTGACTAATTAGTCGTGTACTCGTCCGTTTTAATTATTTGACGTTATCGAAATCCCCTCCATTCAGAATGTATGTACATCTCATCTGTCTCGCAGCTTATCGAAATCTCGCTACGAGCATAACCAGTTCTTAGTCGAGAAAATGCTGTTGGAAAGTAGTCTATGATAAAATGGGTTTCAATCCGATTATAGAGTGAATGCGTGTAATATGTTTTTAAATATTTAACAGTATCTATAATTAGCGAATGTGTTACGTACGATAATATTTAATTAATAGTTGCAATTGTAACACATTTATGATATATCAATGATTTTTTTTCTATATTTAAATTTTCTGTACCACTTAATTATTCCTAAATATTTTCTAACAACAAATTAATTTAATATCGTTTTTCAATGTCAGAAAAAATATAGCGAAAAATATAATGATATACCTACTTATGAAATAGAAAATAGAAAAATAGAATAACTAACGTTACTAATGTGTTTGTATATTAATTAAGTTTCTAAAGATCTAGGACATAACGAAAATACTTTTGTTTCTGAAAGTAAAAGTGTCCTTGTCACGTACCAGATCTTTAGAAATTTTCACAACCCGTGGCTTCTAACTTGTCACTTACTTATAGTGAGATTAAACAAAGCCGGTCATTTATTCGAATGTGCGTTGTCATTCGGAATAATATATGTGAGCCATTAATCGTCCCATCACTCAGAATGATATTGCATGTGCCACGGCATAATTGACAGTATGATTCCGATTTTTGTACAGTTGCCCTACGCCGTGCAAAGATGATGACAACGATCAAAACTGCCTGCTTGCCGAAGCTAATATGCGAACTCACCAAGTCTGTTCACCAAGACCAACTAAGTGAAATGGAGCGATCTCTTTTAAATCTTATAAGGTATGCAATTACTTTTGCGTTCTACATCTACTTCTTTATTTCTATTTGCATTACAGAAAGAGAAAGTGGCTTATTAGATTAAATAATAAATAACAAACTTGTCATTAAATCGCAAAGATCGATTTTTGATTAAAATTTTATTTTTATCAAAATTAATTAGGAAAGAATCTGATAGTGGTAAGCTTCTCAATTTATTTGATACAACAAAGTGAGAATCTACTTTCATTGAGGCTCTTGCACCCAATGTTCTTACTTTCACAACTTTCGATCGGCATTGCAACTAAACGACTCAGGGTCCGTCGACCCTGAGATGCAGGCGCTATCTGTAAAGAATACGAAATAAACGTATGTTTCTCTCTGGTCACGCAAATAATGGCACGAGGAAAATTGCTAAGAACGTAATTTTGCGCGAATACGAATGGCTGCGTTTCTTATTCAAAAGCGCAAACCGATGACTGTCCATCAATGATGAATGGATGCGTCGAGAAATTTTGCAATCTTCAGCGAAGTTAAAAGCTGATAATCACGTGTGCATCACAATTATATATAGAACGTTTTGGAAAATAACGACGTAGGCGACTGCAGGAAACGTCCAACGAGAAACGCTTGCTCGCCCGGGAAAATTGGATACCGGGACAATGGCGCGCGGCGTGCACATTGTGCGTATTTTGCAATTTTCATTTACGATCGGATGCAAAATGCAGCTAGGTCCCACGTACATACGTATCCGCTATGTTATGCGGATAATGCAAAGAATTATACCGCGAATTCGTGCTGTTTTACGTTCTGATTAAAAGCAACGTTACATTAAAACGGACTTTGCTGGAAAATCGGCAAATGCGGCATCCATCCGCTTTTAAATCCCCATATTTGCACAGTGTGGAATGTATCATCGCGGTGGACCCGATGCACAGACATTTCCAACATGAATGTATTAATTATACATTCGTGAATGTTGATTCTCGCCACGCAAACATTCGTTAAATTTAGAACGTTGGCATATAAAAAACGGAGAAGGAAGCGTTCTTTCCAAATTAAAGCCTTGATAATCTAGTCTTTAGCATAATAAATTAGTTATTTTGAAAATCACAACGCGCGCGCGTTCTAAATATATTATTTTATAATTAACTACATTTAGTAATCAAATTTACGAAATAGTATCTGCAAAATATGTATTGTTTAATATTTCATTACATATTGATTTCAATTTATCACGGTCTTTATTAAGAATTATAAAAACCTAATCCGTAGATCATATATATTATCGCGAATTAATGGTGTCGCACGTAATTTGGAAAGTGGCCATAACGTATTTTGAAAGCTACTGCGAAAGTTAGTCTCTTATGTAAGTATCGTCCGAAAAAGCGTACGTCTTGCCGCACCTCGCCGTAACCTCGATGAATACTTTCCTTTTCATTATCCAATCTGTATACTTTCTCCGCAACACGGCATACATAGCATTTCGCATCTGCCATTCGGCCTTCCTGGAACTCCGATTTCCTTCTGAACATTTCCTTCTAAACATTTCATCGGCAAACGATGCAAGCTGATAGAAAGCAATGAGTTACTTACAATTTCGGTAATTAATTCATCGCTTCTGGTTAAAAGGATGCTCGATCGTTTCATGCTCGTCGTGAGTTATATACAGAACTGTTTTCATTTTCAAAATAAACGTAAATTTCTCGTATTATTCATAAATGAAGTACAAATGTATATTTTTTACTTAACATACTTTTACACGCAATAAGGAACGAGCAAATTAATATGTAATGGTTTATCTTCCTACAAGATAGTATTTTTTATTTAACATCTTAGCTTTTCATTTCTTATATGTTAATTACTAGAAATTAGAACTTTTACGTATTTTATTATCTCTTTTCTTTAACAATATTTGTTCTATACTTAAAAATCTATTATAGAATGATAATTCGCGAATAATAAACGAGTAAAGTAAGTAATTATCGTAATATGGTTAAATAACAAAAATTAAAGGAACGTTTATACAATATATCGTAAATTCGGATTTTAAGGATATTATCCCTAAAACGAGCTCAAATAAAAGTCTCATATTTATTACGGCCATTCATTTCCACGTGTTAAACGAAAACGACGTCGACGAACAGTAAAATGGATCGACGCAGAAAAGCGAGTTCCATTAGAAAGTATAATGAACCAAAATGACAGCTTGTCTCGACGTATAGTGTATTTTTGTTTTCGTTTAAAAGCACAATATTTCTTTACACTACATTGCACACTCATTAAAAGTTACACGTGTAATTGTGATAAGATAAAAATTTCGTGTTTCTTTCTGTATTAAACTAGAGGCAGAAATGTTTATAAAATAGAGGCCACATGGAAGGGACACGATTGTGAAAAATACTAGCTTTTTGTATTAAAACTTCCCGAAAAGTTTTCAAATATAACTAAGTATAATTACAAGTTGTAGATACAGGCGCGTGTTATCTTTCGCGCGTCTCCATTGTCTTTTCTGCGTGAAAGTGGGTTCGCTCTCCGAGCGAAAGAAGATCGCCCTAGAAAGGATTCTTGCGCCGCAGTTAATGTCCCGGAAGGATCCAAGCTTTATATTTACTTTTATGCCTGCGTAAACGCCAGTCCATTCTGACGCATCCCGATTTTTATCGGCGCGGATCGCTCCGGGTTAAACCGATCAAGATGGAGAGGCTAAAAAGCCGTTTTGCGTTTATTCGTTATATTCTGGCGCCCCTTCGAAGCTGGGAATCGTAAAGAGGGGAAGAGCTTTCTTTCTCTTTCCCGATGGAGGAAGACGTCTGTCGAACGATTTCTCGAAGAATTCAGCGCGGTATCCGTTCGCTTTTGACGAGATCCGGATGGTTTTTGAGGTAAAAATCGTTGGCAATCGACGTCGATTTTAGTTCTCACGGAAATCCAAGGCTATAGATTTGCATTTGTAAAGCAACGTACGTGAGAATCTTCGCAAAAAAAATCCGGAAGAAAGCGATTTGCCTTGCTGCTTGTATTCCGGTAGTTTACTTCAATAACACTTTCTACAAACGTTTCAAAATTATTCTTTCAACTAAAGAAAGAACGAGAGAAATCCATGTATTGCAGACTTGTTTAAAGTAGCATATTTTATCACGGCAGATTTTCAACATAATTTTGTTCTAAAAGAGACGGCGAAATTTAGTTTGTTCCCTTTCAACTTATCTGAAAATGCAAATGCGGGTATATTGAAAGTATAGAGAAAGGATCCGATAATATATCCTCATTTTTGCTGGGTATAACTGGACTTTGTATTAACACGTTTATAGTCATGGTTGATGTCGATATCGAAAGTAAAAGGTGAGTTGCCTTGTGCTAGTTCTTATGCAGCTAAACCAGTTTCATGTGGTCAATAGTTTCGATATTCGATTCAGTTTTGTAGCACTTTCCCAGACTTAGAACATTTTTATGACTATCACGACATTTAAAACGGATTTTTTAATTATACGCTGCGTATCCGTATAGCCACATTTATATAAAAATATCTTGATATGAATTTTAAATTTTAAATTTTTAATTTTGATTGGTGCGCAAAAATCGATTTTACGATAAATGAATCGATTATCATACCAATGTGAAAATAACTGCATCTCGCGACGCAGGAAACTAATTGCGTTAATAAAAGCTTCACTGTTACTTTCAGGGATACAAGTCTGAGCACAATGGCGGAAGTACCATCGAGATACCACTTCGCGGCTCACATGGGTCAACTGATTTCTGGTATAGAAGGTCAAGGTTGTCATAACTTTTACCCAACATGTCCGTTGCCGGGTATTAGAGTTCTGAACATGATGAAGAAGATTCGTCTACGCTAAGGAATGATCACCGTCATTGTCGAAATCGACGATTTAATAAAACCTGTGATATATATATTGTGGATATTTTGTTTTTGTTCGCGCTTAGGAGTTCGTTAACATTATAAGAATTCAATTTGAACAATGATAAATCGCGTTTTTGGCGATGCAATATATAAATTATAAATAATACTCAAGTTTTCGTGAAAATAATGTCAATTACTGAGAGAAAAAAATGACAATATTCTGCGACATTCCAAATCTCGTTTAGACTGTAAAATAAGTTTGTTAAAATTATAGAAAAGTATCTGAATTAATGTTAACATTCAGTTTTTTTCGATTAATTCTAGAAAATTATTCTGTCAATCTCTATAATTACTTAATGTGTAATAATTTACTTGTAAATTTAAAAGATAACATGCATTCGTATGGATGTATTTGTATTCAATGTTACTGTTTATTTATGTTAATAAGTAGATACTCATGTTTCGCTTATACATGTCACTACTTTCGCTCACTTTTGATATACTATAGCCTTGTAGAATTTATTTCTAGATTTTATGTTTTGAAAATTCTGTGTAACGCGTACGTAATTGCTTATTTTATAGCTTTCTATTGCTACACTGTACATATTATTGTATTTTAATAATAACGAAAAAAAAATAAATAACTTTTTATTTTAATTTGAAAACATCGAATATTTCATTTTGTGGTTACAAAATATTCCTATACTTTATGTAATTTAATTTTAAATTTTATTTTATATTTCGTAAATATTTTTATATAATGCGTATATATAATTCTTTAATTTTATAACTTGCACTTCTAAGCTTTATATTATATTTCTATGTCTGGGCCAGAATATTACCATATTTCAATGAGAAACAGCAAAAATGCAGAGAATATACAGAACGTTCTTTTTCTTATTGCGAAATATTCTCCCGGTCATTGCCATAAGTTCATTGTATGCATACGATCCCGAAATCGTGCATTTCCGTAGGGAGTCCCATGGTGATGCTTTGCCAAATTATCAGCATTCCCAATCTCCGCTCTATACCCTATTCTTTTTCCTATTTTAATACAAAAGCTCTGCCATCCCCAGATATAATCCGGAACCCAGCGGGGAAACGCGCGAAAATTATTAGAATAATCGTTGGCGTCTTTATCGACTTAAGCCCGATGCCAACTCGTCCCGAGTGGACATTTCCCAACGAATCGTGCGATCGTAAACGAGATCGTGCCAAGAGTCTCGGTTAGCAGTTAGAGCTGGAGCGATACGCGAGGACAAACGGGATGTAATACCGATGAAACCGCGCCACTAACCGTCCCCACTGCCCTCCGAAACAGCCAGTGACACATTCGGAATCCTCGCAAAAATTATCGCACGATATCGTCGTTAGAGTTTATCGACGTTTCTTGCATCGATGCCAAGCCACGTGCGATTTCCAGCTGCAATTTCCAGCTCCTTTTTCGTTATCCATAATACAGTCACAAAACGATAAGGTCAGAAAACTTTATCGATTTTTCTAAAAATGACGGATAATTAGTAAATGAAATTAATTATTAGTTCACTCTATTAAGACATCAATACACGTAGGCTGTTGTAATCGCTAAAAAATTCCTTAAATATTTGCTCTGCATTTTTATTACGTTCTATCACGTAACGCTTGCATTGTGCACTGCATACGTAATCGAGTTTATGAAGTTTTGACATTTAAAGATAAGACAATACAGCCAGGAAAGGAAAGCAAAACGTTAATCATTAAGCAATAAGTTGAATAATTTATAATCTATATGTTTCGTATGTTGCATTACTAAAATCTTTGAAACATTCATGTCTTGTAATAAAAATGGATTTCGCTTTATGTGCGCTGCGTATTGTAATATCCTTTAAATTATTCGAATAATTTTAATATAATTGTTATATAATGAGACAAAAAGAATTTTTTTCGATATACTTTTTCAATATACTTGTATATACGATAACGCCAAAAGTTTCTCGATTATAAAATATCACGAAGTTTCAAAAAATGCATACTTCATATTGTCCTACTTCAAATTGACATCTTGTTAAGAATTTTGAAAAATCGTTTGCGGAAAATTAACGTTAGCGATACGAGAAAATGCTCTCTCGAAACTTTATTTAAATATGTGATATCGATTTGCTAAAAAATATCTAAGTTGTATTATAGCCCAATTTAGATAGAACATGCGCAATGTTTGCATCAGCAAGTCAACCTTACTAGAGAAGAACAAAGTTACGAAAGTTATGTCTGCGGAATTTGTCCTCAATGATTTGACGTGAGGAAATCCTCGAAATGATCGTACCAAATGTTGTAATATGTAACTAGCTTGGATCGAATGCTTCGGCAATGGGAAGGGGCAATCACTTTCTCTTCGTTGGCATGAGCAACGGCCTCATGCTTCGAGGAACATTCAGCAACAAGTTTTTACTAAAGCAGCAAGCAGCCGCCGGTCCGTAGGCTGTGAGTTTTTGATCGGTGCACCAAAGTCACACGCGGGTACGTTGGCATAGTTGAAGTGCGTGTTTCAGATGATACGTGTTTGCATGGTTGAACGCGAAACATATCGATATCGGCACGGTAGAAGTGCAGCGTACGCGTCTGTTATGAATTGCATAATCATGGTGCTTTGAAATAACAGCGGTCGATCTATTCGCGAAGGTGCGATTGGATGATTTGAACTATTGTGAAGTGCGTGACTAAGGTTTCGTAAATATGTAGTTTTATTGAAGAAAAAAGTGAAGGTTTCGATCAACTGAAATATTTTCATAACGCATATGATTCATATATAAGGTGCTTTTTCTTGCATTATTATTATAGCTTCTAATTTTGTAACGATCATAAAGTTAAAAAATGAATTAAGAAAATATTTTTAAATTATAAATTATATTGTAATGCTTTTGATTATAAACAGGAAAATAGTTTCTTTATCTGTACATTAATATAAAGTATTTTCTTTCGTGTGAAATAGAGAAAGCTGTACGACGGAAAGAAGTACTCACGCACAATAGCGGAAGTCAATTTCAACGACCGTGTCAGTTGAGTCGGTTTCACAACACTTTTTACAATAATTAACGAATGTCTTAGACCCACTACATAATGCAATTGTTGCGGATATTCTTGCGCTTTAGTTGCTGCTTCCTGGTATTGACACTTGTCACAGTGGCCGGTCAAAATGAGCCACTCTTCGAAATTCCGGTGCAGTTGATTGGTTTTCCGATAATTATAGCAAGTGTAAGAATCGTCAACTTCCTCAAGAAACTCGCTTATTCTTTAAGTCCAGGTAATGCGTACAGAAAATATATTTTATAATAATGTAATTCTTATATTCACATATATTACATATTATATGACCGTATTTTTTTAATATAATGATTGTCAAGAGCGCGAATAGATTATTATTGAAGTGGCGAAAGAGGAAATATAAAGATTAGCAAAGAAATATTACCAGTATTAATGGCTCACCGAGCGTGAAAGCAAAAGTATTACATGTCATAAGGTTATTTGCCTTTTCCGTGATTAGCTCACGAGATACGTGACTCAAATCTACGAACAGCGAAAACGAAAGTGTTCCACTTGTTACAACTTCTCTCTCCGATCACGAAGCCATGACTTGGTAATTGACTGAGGTTGCTTACCGTTAAATGAATACGTACACCAAGAATCAGAACAAAACAAGGCCGTTACAACGAAATTTGAAATGATTTATAATTGTTAGACACATTAGAGCAACACATTAAGATCGTATTTAAAAACATTTATACTACTTATTACATGCGCAAAAAAGGGAAAGTTTAGCAAAAATTTCTAACTTTACAGATGAGCAGTTGTTAAATCTCAATAAACTTTAAATTAAATTTTTGCATTACTTCGTAAATCTTTCAAAAGTATTCTCTTTGAATTTTTAGATACTTATGTCAGTCGAGTGAAACGAGCACATCCTTTGATACACGACGAAGAGATCTTAGACGTCGACCAAGTCGAAAAGAAGCTAGTAGTTGAGCTCGGAAATAACGTTTGCATCTACGAGAAAATTTGTATCAAGTACGCGGAACGATCTCAAAGAAGAGGTTGGGAACGCGTTCTTAATTGGAATGAGGTATTCAGGTACGATATAAATTACAATATTGTAATCGCTATTTAATTTCTTTTTTATTTGATAATTTTAATAAATATGTAATATATAGAAGATTTATATTTGATTAGCATTAAAGAGAAATTATAATACTCGGAAAAAAAGTTGAAGGTGTATACATTGGACTTATTCAGGACGAGGGAGCACACTATCGTTACATATGCTTTTTCATGATTGCATTACGCAATCATGATTCTGAAGTTCACGGTTGCACGAATCTATGTCTTGAAAACAGATTTCATGGATGAACGTTTTACCTTAATTAGGAAATACAATCGATAGAGATTTTTCTTTTAACAAATTCGTTAAAACAGCGTAACGAAATACCACCACGCCACTTGTGCAATGTAGGGTAACTCCGGCAAATACGCCGCGCTGGGATTTATGCCGCACAAGTCAGAAAAAATAGAAGGAGTGGAGGTAATTTTCCCGTAACTACTCTGTTACATGTCTTTATGTTATATTAGTATTGTGTTATGATTTCAGCTTCTTACTGTTAATATTAATGAATTTATTGTGAGTTGAATCGATTTGTCACTGTAATAAGTAACGCCATCATAAGTTATAATCTACATAAAATGATAAATGTAGGACGTGTAAAAGACTTAGTGGTTATTTCGTGATACATACGTGTAGTGGAATAGTAAAGCATGTTTGCATTATTTGTAAATTTTTCATGAGCCGTACATACCCCCTTTCCCCCTATGAGTAGCCATATATCCCACCCCTATGAGATATGCGGCAAAAATACAAGGTTTCAAAAAGTTTATTTTTTAATATGAAAAATAAATATTTCGAATTTCTAATATTTTTTTCATAGTAGTAGACAGTACAAGTTTTTACCGATATAGTTCGTTTATTATAAACATAGTAAATAATACTTAATAAATTAAGTTTTTGATAGGTGCGGCGTATACCGGAGTTACCCTATAACATTTTGTATGATAGATATTATGTAATAGAGATTTATTCACTTTTGCAAGACTATGGTATTATTAACAACGAACATTATTAGAAATGAAGGCAAAAAGTGATAGATTTCTATTATAAAAAGATGACTTTTCTTTTTAATCTGCGAAATCAGTCTCTCATTAATTAAATTTAGATCTATTTTAGCAAAATTTCGAAGAAATTATTTAATATAAAGTTAAATACATAAATAATTAAAATTTAAAGTAAAATTTTAAAATTGTTAACACGTTAACGCGAACTTTTTAATCATTTTATATTTTAGTAAGATATTAAAGCAGATGCATTCCATACTAGCTTTATCATATCTTGTTAAATTGTCCAGAGAAAAAAAATATTTTCTAATTAGAAAAAATTAAATCCCCGTCTGTGAAGACGCATGACATATAACGCTTAATCGATCAATAAGCGGTCGAAACGTGTCGTAATGCGTCGTAAAATCATAGTGGCGACGATAACGTCAAGATACGATCTACAAATTCTTAAAAGGAGTGCACCCAGAGATGCTTTCCCCGTTAATGGCGACAGAAGGTTTTCCTCCTTTCTGCTCTCGTTCCTCACGCAGCCATGGGAGATATAATAGAAATCCCTGCTACCGTCTACGCGCTCCATGCAACCGTTCTCCGCCTTCACGGGGCTTACACTAAATTCAGTTGTAAGTAGCGCCAGGAGCAGATAGCCTTTAATGGTGCTTCCACAGGCACTCTAATGCATTCTGATAACTCGCCTACGTGTCCAAGCAGGCTGCGTTTTATGACTGCCCTGGTATCTGGATCTGTAGGTTTGAGGATCTGTAGGTTTGAGGATCTGTCGTCTTATCTCGGACCTCCTAATGCCCCGCGACTCGAGATAGCGAGCACGTGTCGCCGTGCCTGTCGACGCACGATGCATCTCTCCAAGACGCATTTCGTACTTTGGGTTTCCTCCGCGTCACCTGCGGCAACCTGCGGGCACCTCACGTAGTAGATAGGAATATTCAAGATGCGGGAGACTGAGAGACCGGTAGAGGTAGGGGGAGAGTAGATAAATTGGAGATTGGCGGCAACTACCGTCTAGACTCTAGACGGACTTAACCGACCATGTATAAGGGACGAAGATTGTCCCGGACGCCTTCTCCGACTAGTCTTGGGGAAAGTGATCGACGATAGAAGGATTGTAAGAAAAGTGGCGTCATTAGAAATTAGGAATCCATTTAGAAGAAATAGTGATGTCGCGTAGACAAAAATAATGACGACTAAGCGATAAGACAGCGGCTGTTTTATAGGTGATGTGACGCAGTAACAAACACATATATGTATATATATACTTAGGCGTAGAAATATTATATGTATTTCTTATCGTATTTTTATCATATTTCTATTTTTTCCTCTTTCTATTTTTTCTCTCTTCTCTTCCTGCTCTTCTTTGAATCTCTCTTCTAATATACATTTACATAATGTAGTAGTCAATAGAGGTAATATTATCAGTAAGTTGAGTCATTATGATCTTGCAGGGAGTACAAGTCATCGTTCAACCCGATGAAAGAGAATTATTTGCTGAGCGTCTTTATGGGCGACATTATTGGCAGTCCGAAGCTATGTTACTTATTGGCAAAGAGAGGTAGAGCCTGCGATAGTAGTTCGTTCGATTAGACACGAAGTACTAGTATCTTTTTGTTGAATCATAAATCTTGATGCCATAAACTTCAAATATTGCAAATAAACTTTCAAAATAAACTATGATCTGTTATTTTTTTTGTAAAATGTTGATGCATGGGTTTGTATAATCGTTTACGTTGACTGTATGAAAGCTATAGTCCCTTTTTATTATTAAATTATTATTTCAAATATTATTAATCAATGGATCTTTTAAAATAAATCGTAATTTGTTTTTAACAAGAAGGGTAAATTAAATACATAAAAAATCGTTAGGAGAAACATATGATTACGTAATATCGCAAATGTATACAATTATTTTAATATTTTATTTATAAAATTATAGATTTTCAAATATTGTCTTTTGCTTCATTTTGTGTGATTTGTATTTCGTTCTTTCGTGTTTCTTCAATTCGCTATATATCCGTGACATAAACAGTTCCCATCAATGTATAGCATTACGTAATACACCATTGCATGCAAAATTCACTGTTATTATGTGAAAATAAATTGTTTGACATTTAAAGAACCATACATGAATTCTCTTATTTTCAAAGAGTTATTACGAAAATTGTGCCATTTCGTGTTGGGTTCTTTGGCAGTATGTCCACTGTATATACACGGATTCGAAACTCACATATGGAGTGAGAGCTTATAGTGACGAGTTTACTACCCACGTCTTTCTGACCGAACGGCTAACCGGAGAATCGGTTTCGAAGAAAGTTTCAGTTGATGCGAAACCTAGAAAGGCGACGATCGTTTGCATTAAGAAAAGAAAGAAATAGTTAAATTCGAAATTGTTATTATACATAAAAAAATCGAAGTAAATAAAAATACGTGACACAATTAGACATAAATAAGTTTCTTATTAAAGCATTTCATACCGTTTGCGAAAAAAACGTTAATATTATGGTGATTTTATATAATAGGATGTTAAAGTGAAAGTGTTTTAATGTTGGATATATTATATTTAACAATACATTAAAAATCCGTGAAATTACTAAATTTTACATCTTCCACCGTGCAAAAGACATTTGTATTTATTAAAAATAAAGATAGTTTAAAGTTATACTTAAAAATGCTAAATAAATTTATCTTCGTTTGGTGCCTCTCATATTTATATTCCGAAGCTTACGGCGAACATTTCTCACAATATTTCCAAGAATCATCTGATAATACTCAATGCAGTTTTGATGTTCCTCGGAAGATTTACAATGTAACAGATTTATTACGGTAAGTATAATATATTATAATAACACAATATTCTCTATTTATAGAATATATCGAAAAAAAATTTTAATGGAAATTGTATCAAAACGATGATAAAAAGTCTAATTATTATTTATGTTCAATCAATCATACAGATGCATGGATGAACTCGCTATCGGTCTTTTCACTCAAAATAGAGATCAATCGTTAATTGTAGGACGAACAAGTCAAACGGATTTGTCAGATTACGAAGAAAATTCTTACGGATTTCCTTATGGAAATATAATTTCAAATTTACTTAATATTGCCCAAGTTCCATCGGTAGGTTTAGCTTCTATGTTTTTAATATAGATCGACAAATTAAATTCATCTCCCTTTATTAATATATTAAAAATATTTTAGTATGTTAATATTTTTTAAAAAATATTTTACAGGAATATAACAATTTTCCATTAGATTCTATTATTGGAAATTATCAATTAAATACGCTCATCAATCCTCTCAATCAATTTGGTAGTGTTGGAGTAAATGTCTTTAATGCTCTGTCATCAATCTCTCGCTACGATGATCTGAAATGCGTGCCGAGAATACTCTGTGAAGTAGCGAGTGGAAACCCACCGGGAGAATATAAGCAAGCATCAACGGAGAATAATGAGCAATATTTAGGAGAATCTGGAAGAAATGCTTTCACGCAGTTCGTATTTTTTTATAAAATACAAAATTAGAAACTCTATAATAACATATGACATATTTTATTAATTGATTATAGTAAATTATTACGTGGTTTTTTTATATTACCAGATGGCTCACCGGACTGGCACAAGCATCTCCTATATTAAGTTTTGCTCGAGCCACCGTTTTGGGTTACAGCAGCAATGGAAATCCAGCCATGTGTTATCGCGCTTTCCCGAGATGTCCGCGTAATCCCGCCAAACTGTTGCATTATCTGAACAATCATAATGGTGGATTCTTCCAGTTCTTCAACAGAGGCGGACGCGAGAAATATTCTCAATCATCTTACGCTTTGCAAGGTAGAGGTTGTACCGTAGATTTGTCGCAAGTGACATTTATAATTCAAGCTTTTGTATGATTTAAATCACATTTATTTCTTGACAGATAATTCAGAACTTCGTGGAGAAAGAAGATGGAATGCTCCGCCGCCGAATATCGCTGGAGCGAAAGCTGATCATACTGGAACGGGCAAGCTAAAGTTCGACATCTCCACTCTTTTGACAAACCAAGATCACGAAAAAAGCTTCTTTCCGAGGGAAAATACATTGAAAAACTCGGGACGAGTGGTTTTCCCGAATTATGAGGAATCGAGCGGTCACCCATTGAAAAGTAGAATTTCAAAATCCCTATCAGATTTACAAGACTCTGATGTAAATATATTTTCACGAGACTCTCCACTGATTTTCCCTCAGGTAAAATTATATCTCTTTATTATGTCTATAATTAGAAAAATTAACGAAAGTAAAATAATAAAAGACAAAATATAATGAAAATAAGTAGGAAGCGATACAAGCATACAATAATTTTTATATGCTTAATGAAATGGCATAAAATATTTTCTAGGAATCGGAAGATCAAGCTGTCCAAGTTTTACGTTTTATTCCTGAATCTCCGGACTCGGTATCTCACAGTGCATTTCGGTTTCCACATTAATACTCTTCAATTTTTTCGTTATAAATAAATTTTCAAATATTTAAGACTATTAATTGTTACATTTGTATTTATAAATTAATCGAGATGTTACATATATGATCCGAAAAAAAGATTAATCAAGTTAATTTTATTGCTACTGTTGAATGTATATCGATTGATATCCGTAAACACAAACAAATATGTATTTTTTTTTAATTTATATTTTATATTCTATCCCCAAATGGATCGCAATGGAATATATAGACGAGATATGTATAATATATAGACGAGAAAGTGAACAAGTCATTCAACTCTTTTTTTATGCGCGCGCGCTGTGTGTATTCATCCTTTCAATATTATATAGTTACATTCAATCCTTTCATCCATTACATTACGCTATCGATGTGCATTGTCATACAGAGACCAGAAATTGTAGACTCAGCTGGAAATGCAATTTTGATTTGGATAGGCAAACACCATTCTATGCGACAAAGCATATTTTATTCTCGCAAACTCAAAGGATCCTTAATTTATTCCGCTTCACCTTTTCTCACAATGAATGATTTTACATGTTTTTCAAAGCATGTTTTTTGAAAAATATAATTTGAAAATGTGTGAATAGCTCAATTAAGTATAAAATATGTTAAAGTTTCATGTATGAAAATAAATTCTGTTAAAATAAATTCTCATAAAAATTATTAGTGATTGATTTTATGTAGTCTGAAATTAAAAGCAAAACACACGCATCTTGCGGCATTTATACGAAATAATTTATGTTGCAATAATTATGAGCAGAAAACACAATACAGATGATTTCCGGAATTATGAATTATTCTTGGCATTCACTCATGAAATGCCGTTTCAGACAATATATTTACCGGAAGATTCTCCGCTTAGGTCTAAGCTGACATGCGATCCCCCTTGAGCGTAATAATTTTCGATTACGATCATGAATTTTGCAAAAGCAAGGCGATAACGTCTATGAGCAACTGTGTGTATAGCTTTCCCGCTACTGCTTAGTAATTTTAGCCACGTGAGGTCGAAACTTGCTCGACAGGTGATCGTACGCGGTCTTCCTGAAACTCTTCCCATTCATTTGAGGTTTTGCTGTCTGACTCGTGTTTTCTTTTCTCGCGTTTCATGTGATGATAGCAACACCTTGCGTTTCTCATATATGCTTGCGTGCGTGAAAAATACAGGAATTACTCGACCTGCAGTCTTGAAATATACATAAGTCAGAAATGTATATATTTTTCGTTAAATCTGCATTACAGTTCTTTCGACGATGATTATACGAATATTCAGACTGATGATAACATACATGTAGCAAATAATGATTTAATTTCTCGAGGTTTAAGTATCCAAGAAATTTAAATAAAATATTTTGAGACTTCACATACATTTTTTGTTTTTAATATTTAAAAATGTAGAAAGTTATATAAAAAAATTCCTCGTAAATTTTTTTTTTAAATATTACTTTCAAAGAATCCATCGCTTGCAAAAAAAATTTGTTATTAAAATTCCTAAAGAGAATATCAAGTTGCAATGCTTTTTTTCCGTTTTCGGTGTGAAACGTTTGTCACGCGGGTTCGCAGCTGCAAAATTCACGTATGACTTTCTCCAAATAGCGGCTCACCGCTCGGTGACATTGTAGAAATAGAACGCGCAACGTCGAAAAACCGGCAGACAACGTGTAATTATTTTATCCTTTCTGGCGTGTAATTTGGGGCGTGCACTACGCTCGTGAGCTCGCTGACTCGATGCAGGGGGGAGACGTAGAAATGGTGTGGCCGGAGTCCACGGCAATGCCGTAGCCCAGAGGGGCGTGTGCCTCGGACAGGACCAAGTGGGGTGCAACTGACAGCGGAAGACAATTAGCCTTCTGATACATCCAATGTCGCGTGATATGTTCCGTGGCAAGTAGGAACTTTACAAAGATTCGTTTCACGCATCGCAACGCGTGGGACAAAATACGGGAGGTAACGGAGACCGTTGATTCATAATCTGTTGTACGAAGTATAATACACGAAGTGTATCATGCAATTAATAACTGATCCAAGTATATCATATTCTGTCTGATTTTAATATTTAAGAAAAAATTTTTAGTAAAGACTTTAATGTATCAGAATTTTCGAATGACACACATAAATTTACAATTTTGAGTAGGAAAAGATTGAGAATCGTTAAATGACGCCAATGGGACATGGTAGCAGGTTGTAACAGGTTTACCGTCGAGGGAGGATGCGATCTGCGACTCCGTCGTCTATGCCATAATCTCGTGCCTATTAGCGCGGCATTATTTTCCGTGGTAGACATCAAAGAGGATTTCCCGCGGGCTCATTGTATCGCGGCGATAATTCCTCGTTATTAGCAGCCGCCGTCGTCGGGGCGTTGGTCTCATGTCGGCTTACCACACCCCAAGTGCCGAAACAAATCCTCCCGAATTGGTAGTGCCCCGATGCAAAGAAGGTTCTACGACGCATAACGCAATAGCTCCGACAAAGGATCAGCCGGGGGAAGGTCGAGGAGATGGCGATTGTGCCGGCTAATCCCCGTGAAAAATGCGTTGCAGGTGGACGAATCCACCATCGTCGTCGCTACTCAGGTGAAGTCCTGCTGGGGAAGAATTGAGTTTTTCCGACACGAAGGGTGGATTAACAAGATATCCTTGGTGATCTCCGAATAGTCGACCCGGGAAGTGAAATTTGCAGGGGTTTTCTGAATTTGCGATGAGCTCGAACGCTACCATTTTGCCAGTGATCGACGTAATAAAGAAGAAAGATAGAAGGATAGAAAGATAGGAGATATAGAGGAAAGTTGCCGATACCGACACTTTGTTTTTAGACAATATTTCTTAAACAAAAGATAAAAATAAAACTTTAAAAACGTAAGTACAAACTGAAAAGTGTCTTCTATCAGATAGTATAAGCAGTTTTTATAATACTGTTTACAATTTTGCAATAATTAATTTTTTCGTAAGGTAAGCAAAAATGAGTGTCTGACAAAATGGGCTTCAAAACTGACACAGTAGGCAGTAATGCTACGTATTCATATTCTTTTTTATTTTACAAACATTATCTGTATAAAGTACCTACAAATGAATGTATACAAGATTTTCCAGAATCTTTTCACTTCGTTATAAAACATTTTTATTGAATTATATGCATATATATTTTATGCTGTTTTGCAAGATACAAATATGTAATGCAAAAGTTTTTCAAGAATTTTTCCATATATGCACGATTGCCTTCACACTATAAAACATCATTATAAAGATTAAGTTAGCTTATGATCAAATAAGTATATATTTATAATATATAATAAATGGTCTGTTTTACAGACAGGTGTGTCGGTTTACTGCACCTCAATTTCAAATTTAAAATTGTATTATGAAAAGACTAAGAGAAAAAATAATATAAATAGAACTGATTTAGGAAACTATAAGCATTTAAAATGACGTATATTATTAATAATATAGTCACTATTATTTAAACCACGCAATTTGCAAAAGAAAATCGTAAGAATTTTATTTTCGCATTCGTAGAATTCGTTTTTAGCTGATTTGGTATAGAAACAAGCTATAAATATACGAATTATGAGTTTGTACTTCTTTAATTAGCTAAACAAATCATGATTTTATTAATATTAATAAAATGCAATAGTTAGTTCCTGAGAAATAAGGGGGTGTCACTTTAGAAGACCTGTGTCAGTATTGGCGACTTTCCTCTAATATTTATATTACATTGAAAAAAAATGTTACATTTCTCTACTAATTAAATTTTAAAAGAGAAGAGATAAAACCTGTATTTTTAATAAACTGATTTTCTTTAGAGTATACATTAACTGTTTTATTAAATATTATAGTTTGCGTTATTAAGGTAAAGAAAGTTTGCGCAGTTTACGTAAGATATATAAGTGCGCTGACTACAATCAAAGTCCGTTAAATCAAACCCTAGTAAGTAGCTTTAATGGTTCGTGATTTAATCAGGCTGTAGTAGCTACTACGTTCGAGTTGGCCCGAAAATAAGACATAAATTTTCGAATACACCCACCTATCGCGCACGACCATAAAACACTGCCGCGATCTTATTTAGCCGTATATTTTTCCCCACGAGCGGCTCACAATGCCCCAATATCTTACCGTCGCAATATACCATGGGCTATCCTTTTCTTCTCGATGGACTTTTCAATTCGGGGCATCGGATCTTTGTCACCGGGACCGAGGACGCCAATTCGCCCGCACAAAAGGACCGCGGCGACCGTAGATCTCGTTGAAAACTGAATCTCCGTCGCCCCTTTTCCCTCAGCCCACCCGCCAGTCGCTTGATGGACAGAATAATTCGGTGAGAATGAAAATTCATGTCCTTCGGCAGTCCTTCCCTACCGCGTACGATTTGCGCTAGGGTCCTCGAAAGCCCGTGAGATCCTGACGCGCTGGTCAAACCACCGGATAAGTAGGTATCTGACGTACAAAAGAAAAGATACCCTCCACTTTTCGCTATCTCTGTCCACCAGATTTTCCTTATCCCTCGCAGATACGTGCCAATTGTTGGCGGGACGAATGGCCAAATAGTAATAAATCGGTACGGGCGTAGTATTTTATATATATATATATATATAATATAATACTTTTTTTGTTAAAATAAATAGTATTATACTCTAGTAGTATTATACGTAGTACTTGACGTAGTATTATACTCTAATGCTTCTCTTAAAAAAATCATAAATATAAAAATTTATAAAAGTAAATAAAATTTCTTTATATATTCACTTGATATCTTATGGTATCTTATGATATTTGTTATATTATAGGAGTCTTCTTCAAAATATTTTTATTTCTGGTAGTGTTTGTCACACATGTACAAACAAAGATTACAAAACCTCAATTCTTTAGTCAACGTACAAAACTACCCACAGTTACCGCCGTTAATGCAGATGATCCTCCCCCGTCTTTAAAAAAAGCACTTTACCCGGCAGATCAGTTTTCAAATCGTTCATAAATAATGAATCCGGCTGCGGGTTGTACCGTGCAACGTCAGTCAGGCACGCTGATTGCAGCATTGAGGACACGTGTCGCGGATCAATCGTCAGACGCGTGTCAGTATTTTCGTATCATCGCCGAAGGGTGCTCGCTACGTCTCTTTCGTTCTCTTTCTACTACCTTTTATCCCGTCAATTCTCTTTCTCCTCCTTCACATTCGACTACTTCCTTCTTCTTTTATGTCGTCGCCCCTGCTGCTCCAAGTTTGCACGCAAAGCCAAACGAGTGTCGCAGGGAAAGCCAAACGACGACGTGCAGGATCGGGTTTTTTAAAGCGACCAGACGACGCTTTAATGCGACCGGGATTATGCGGCTGGACCGAAGCTACGGATTTCGCTTGAGATCGTCGAATAAGGGGCGTGCAAACAGAGGTCTAAGAACATCCCTCGGTTCGTCACGTCGATCGCTTGTCAGCTGCTGGGATTTGCCGCTTTTTAATTAAAAGAGCTGGTAGAGTTTAGATACGATGTCGATTGCGGATATAGAACCGCGTAAAGTAAAGTAAAGCATAGTGTGAAAATTACGTTCATGATAATTTTTTCTAAAATAGATATTTCGAATTACAAGCGAATGAAGAAAGCTTTTTAGTAAAGTAAATAAACTATTTTAGTTGATAAACTATTTTAGTGAATTATAAAGTTATTTTCTTCCTTAAGATTCTCCTTTTCTTGCAACTTGTATATTTTTAATGCGCACAACATAAAAGTATTTTTCAAAGCGATACATCAACAAATGAAATCTCTGCGTGGCGCAGCAACATCATAACTCTTTCGCGAAGGAAATTATCGCGACGTGCCGCGCAAGATGAGCGAAGAACGCAGAGGCTGATACCTTCTAGGAAGAAGTTAGGTGCGCTGAAACCTTGAAGTCAGACAGAGAAAGAGAGAGAGAGGAAGAAAGGTAGACGATGAGTGAAAGACGACGGGCAACCCCGGCTCTAACGCGGATAATACTTTGTAAGTGGCGGTTCGTGGCCTCGGGGGCTGGCAATCTTCATAGAGCATCGTCTTCGAGACGTTTTAGGCTCTGCTCGATTAGATGCTCGTTCCGCTTCGCCGGGCTAATTTGTCTTCGAGGACGTTACGTCAGCCGCGCTCGAGCTTTATACAGCTAGCTTTGCGAATTTTCTCGGCTTGGTTTGCCATCAAACGGCCTCCTCTCGCACGAGAACAGTTAAAAAAACTTAGGAGTGTGCTGTTTACGTCGGGAAGAAGTTACGGGATAAAGACGTAAGAGAGCGAGTAACACGCTCGTCTTGAGGATGATCCATAATTTTGTTCGGAAAAACGGTACACGCAGTGACGGAAATTATTTTATGGCGCTCGCTCGTAGCAGAGTTTCTATGCAGATAACAATCCGCAATTCATTAGAATTGCAAATGCATGTGTTATTATACAGGCGATCGAAATGATTTCTAAATTATTTATTTTAAATGTTGGTTTCTTTTTCATGAGATATATACATTTATACATAGATATATACATTTCATGAGATAAATAAAAAAATTTAAACGTGTAGTGATAATCTGTTTATTTGAAAGAAATACAGCTTGAACTAGTCAAAAACAGAAAAACAAAAACAGGCTTCAGTTCTTCTGATGAAATAAAATAATTAAATGAATTGTTGAAAATCTTGCGATTTTGATGGACTGAAACAATTTGGCCCGAAAACGTAACAAACTAACTGACCCGCAGCAACATCAGAACTGAAGTCTATTTTTGATTTTGTGACTTTGACTTTGACTTTGTCACTTTGTTTACGGTTGTGCGAATGGTAACTCACGTGAAGCAAGGCATATTTATACAGGAAGATATCTCCAATGCAATTTACCGTTTCGTCAAACATTTGCGATTCACCTGTATTTCGGAAACTAAGTCGTTTAGAACACATGTTTATATGGACTTTTTTACTTGAAATAAATAAAAAAATCGCTCTGTTGAGTATGGCAACATACTTAACTAACACTCTGTATATAAGTATATATATGTATATAAGGAATAATAGATGAAGCCTGAAAATGCATGCGTTAATATCATGTACACGCAAAAAAATATTTTGCTGCTCCAGCCAGAATTATAGCTGTTTTTTGTATCTGATAAAAAATTATGTATCATACGCATAGAATTTATAGCACAAATCTAAATTCTATCTCTGTCATCTATATGATTAGATGCAATATATATCCAATATGGCAGTACTTGCTAGAAATTTATCTATTTTAGCTATTTTTCGTAATTAGATAATTTTCGCTATAATTGCAAGATCACTTTTTCGAGTGTAGAATATCCGTTATAGCGTTAAGCAAAAAGCACGACTTTCTCCGTAATGCAAAATATTGTTTATATACATTGTAATAATATCGCGTGAAATGTGTTGTATCCGCCAAAGTTTATGTATAATGACGGTGCTGTCACGATGGAAATTATTACTTTGCAAAGAAGTCAAATGAAATTACATCATACATATCGGTAAAAGAAGTGCGGGGTTGTCGTTATGTCAATGATATAATTTCTGCAAACAAAACAGAAAGCAGTCGCGACGGCAGGAACGACGGCGTATGATTATTGTGTCGGGTTGTGTGTGCGAGTCGCGAAACGGCACCCCTAATGTCTCTCCCTGGTTCATAGCGAGCGGCCGCGGTATTTGCTCGCTTTCCGAGTATTTGATATTCGTAATGCGCATGAATCATGGCCGGGAGGTACCGCTCGCTCGCTCGAGATGTGATTATATGGTGTCAGTGACGTATACGCGCAAGGAGTCCCGCACTTTGTACACGGCGGCGTATTATTAAGCCGACAATACGTTGGGGTTGCTGCGGCTGGCCGATGGGGTCGAAATTCGACTCCCATGCATCATAATGGAGAGACGCGTGCGGGGCTGGACTGCCATTTAAAAAGTGCTATAATTATACGGACCCCCGGCTACTGCTTGTCGGTCGCGGGAGGAAAACCGGGGCGTGCATCGAACGAGACTTGTCACCCCGAAAAATCACAATTTTTTGGTCGCTATTGAAGTTTCTTTAACGATTCATGAATAGTTTTGTTTCAAAAGGTACACAGCTACGATTGTAATAATTACGAGTCGAATAATTACAGTTATTTTTTGCAAACATAATTCTTGAATTTAATATATAAATGATTTGGATTTCTCAATTTTGGGGAGAACACTTTTTCATATACGACAGTATTATTTTTTCGGGTCTTCTAAATTTTGAATGAAACTTTCATCGTCATTGTGCTCATTCCCCTCTAATAAAGAAGCAGACGCCAAACGGAACCTGTAGTTTAGCGCGTCCTGTAATTATAGATTTCTCACCATCGTTCCACTCATTCTTTTTGAACCGAATTAACGATTGTTAGCCTTTCACCCCTACGTTGTAGGTAAATTTCCGTGTACATTTCACGTCACACGATTACATCGCCGTTTTCACTTCCACGGATCATAATTACGGTTAACGGAATGAATGCACCGGTTAAGTATTTTACCACTTAAATTCCATTAATTTACCGTTCGCGAAGTTTCTAAAAAAGCTACGCAACGAGATTCAGTCATAACGGCTTACGATGTTTATTAAAACACAAATCGAAATGCAAATCAAAGTATTCACGCAACATCTATAGACAGAATGATTATCGCTAGAGACAAGAAACGCTTGCTACTTAAAAATTATAGTGACAATTATAAGAAAATCAATCGTTTCTTCTCGCTCCAAATAACGCACAATTGTAATAACGGCAGATTTATGGTTTTCTTCCTCTGCGATTGATCGTTCCGATTCACTGAACGACTTTCATCCAGAGTCGCTTGAGATAACGTCACACGATAATGCTGATATTCTTATGACAGACTAAAGGACGAATTGTTGCGATTTATCGGCAAAGTACGTTTATTTATAAAATAATCGAAAATTATGAGATAGTTGAAAGAATATATGGGCTTTTAGAAGATAATAATAGATATGTGCATGCGCGCGACTTTAAGTAAAAAATACCGTATAAAATCATTTAATTGAAAAGTAAAGTTATTATTTCTTTATCTCATTAAAATAATCAGAGACATTAATTGTATATCTCGTAGATATTTTCCTATTATTATTAGCTACTGTCACAAAACAGCATCAAACATGCACAGCTTGGTATGACGAGTTAAGGGAAACCGGTTAAGTCACTTAGAAGCAATAAAGGCGGTATGTTTTTATTATCGTTAATTTATTTATCTTAGGCGACTCTCGATTTAATTTAGCGAGTAAATTAATTCGTTCCGTGAGAATGCGATAAATAATAGACATTGTTTCTATTAATACGAGTTTTATCAGAATTTATTGAAATACAAAAAATTTATCTTGTATTAACAGTTTTATCGTTGAAAAAGAATATATGTTGTAAAAGAATAAATATTTTTTATGCACAGAGGATATACTATTTTTCTCTTTTTATTTTAGACTTGCGTGATAATATTAATTATTCTCGTTTTCAAAGAGTTCTTATACTTGTGCTAATTTAAATATCCTACTACGTAAAGAAATTTTCTCATTACCCTCCTTTTCCCGTATCTTTCAACAAAAATAAATTCAACCTAAATGTGTTAACATAAAAACGTAATTATTTCCATCTTACTTTAAATATCTATTACCTTTTATCAAATTTTTGATATTAAAATTTGAATTGCAGACAAGTTAATTAAAAGTTAATTAAAAAACCAGTTATTTACAGCTACTTTCGTGATGTTGTTTCTCCAAAGTCATTACGTCAATAAAAATTAAAAAAGCAATTGTTTACAGCTATTTTTGCACGACTCCGTTTCACTGTATAAATCGTAATTTAGTTTATACATACATATCGCCCAATTATCGCTTATGATTAATTCCTTACGTTTATCTTTTTCATTAATTGCATATGAAATTTGTACTCACGCATGTCGGTCCTCTTGCTGAAGATAGGCTTCGTCCTGACGATAGGCTAGCACAATACACACACACACACGACAGTGAATAGAGAGTACGATAATCATCTCTTCAACAACGCTCGAATTTGAAAAGCATTATTTTGCAACGCACTTTTAGTTTCTCGCTGACTTGTAATTTACACACGTGTTCGGAGTACGAGGAGTAATGTTCGCTACATAGGCCTAGTTTACACCGTGTATTTACTCTGCGGCCTATGATAGGCGTTTTTGTTTGATCTATAGGTTAAATAAGGACGCCTATCGTATAGGTCGCGGACTAAGCGCACGGTGTAATCGTAGCCATAGGCCCGTTTCTACCAACGTAGATTAACTTTAATCTTGGTTCAACTTATTCTTCATCTCTTTCTACTTCTAGAAATCAGAAAAAGATGAAGAGTAAATTGAACTAAGATTAAAGTTAATCTATGTTGGTAGAAACGGGCCATAGTACGACGCGAGAGACGAAAAATCGTGTCGTTCGGCAATAATCAGTACGGAACACGAGATGCAGACGAAATAATTTGTAGCGCGTTCTTATGGCGCAGGCGGCGACAAGTCGACTGGCAGTACGGTCAGTACGAAGCTAAATGTCCTTCGAGGCGAGCAACGGATTTATTGTTTACGCGCATCACCTTACTGCCGTTCGCGCGAGGACGGTTGAACGATTACGCAGTGGAGAAACATCTCGTGCGTCGCATTATTCTTCGAGACGCCGACGACGCGAAGCTCGAACATATCGCATGGTCGAACTATTTGAAGTTGGCACACTACGGTCCGTCGCCAGTGCACTCGACCAAGTTATGCTGGCTAACTTCGGATGGAGCTATGGTCACTCTGCTCGATCGGCGCGACGGACGTTCGTCGTTTGAACAATTCAGGTAGGAAAATGTGAACGAAAGCGATACTTATCAAGATGCATCCAAAAGCGACGACCGCAAAACCGACGACTCACAAGCAGAAAAGGAATTAATCTATTATTAATACGTTTATTTATTATAATTCGTAACATAGAATAACTTTGTCTACTATAGATAATCTTTAATATCATATTTCTTACTTATTTATTACTGTTTATTATTTCTCTAATGCCGCGACTTAATAAATAAGTAAGAAATATGATATTAAAGATTATCTATAGTAGACAAAGTTATTCTATGTTACAAATTATAATAAATGAACATATTAATAATAGATTGATCCCTTTTTTGCTCAATGAGCGCTCAGTGAGCGGTCGTCATTTCTGGATGCAATGAATAGGTAAGAATTATAACAATGATTGCTCCATTGATTTATACGAGACGTTTGATTTCCTCGATTGTGATTCGCTAATTGCGTCAGACTTGTTTGACACTGCTTTCCATTTGATGACACAAATCGACACAAGCGTCATTCTATCCTTCTTGACATTCAGAGAGTGACAAAGATAGATACTTGTATCGACTTGTGTCGACTGTGTCTCTTAAAAGGAAAGCAGCCTGAGTATCTTTTGGCGAAATGACGATCGTATTCTCGATACAAAACTCCGCGATTATCTGGCTTTAATCTTACTGTTAACTTTTGTCTACGTTATCATACGGGATAGTAATCGCTAAAGCGTGTAATGTTCGTTATAAGAATCGGGAAAATGCATGAGAATGTCGTTGGGAGCAACAGGTTAGAACAGTCGCGGGGGGGGAGGGGGGAGGTAGGCGAGTGAAGTTGGCTGCGCGTCCGATTTCTTTACCCGCGCTCGAGATTCGGCCATTACGTAAACTTACCTCCGCACGTCGCGTCGCAAACATCAAGCAGATCATGGCTTCGTGCAACGTAGTTTCGGCGTCGTTTTCTCACCGCGGTGTAATGAGACGCGTATCGCGTGCGATTTATGTCGGGAGTGCCGCACAAAGTATGATGCAAAGTGCCAGGCGATTGTTGTATTGTAGTGATTAGTATACGCGCGATCGCAGCTAACCATACCTTCGCGAGTGAATACTGTGTGAGTGCCTATGATGGAGCTGTGATGGAGACATCAGACGGGATCGAGACACCAGAGTCTGAGAGGAGGAGGAGGTCTGGGAGGCGTCGTGCAACGGCGGAGCAGCCATGAGGTGAATAATATATGAATAGATTATTTATTACTGGAAGTTAGAATTAATCCCTCATTAATGTTTGTAATAGGATATTATTCTTTGTGCATTTTGTGTGATAGAATTTACGTAGAATAATTAATATCTTATCATATCACTGCTTTAATTTGGATATTTTTATATATTTTTTACAGATTTTTACGTACGTATGCAACTCCGCTGCTGGGCATCGTATGGTGAGTGTTAAATTTTTTTTAACATTGTGGTAATGAATTTTTGTAAAAATTATATGTATCTGTGTATAAATAGCCTTGTATGAATTAGCCTTGTATGGATTGTTCATTTTTAAAAGTAACAAATATTAAAAAAGGAATGAAGAATTAAATTTTCCTGCCGATTTTTTTAGTAGGTATTTAGAAATTTATATTTGCAATAATAACAGATAAATATAACAATAAAAGCATTTTGTATTGTTTATTATCGTAAACTATTTGATATTTGAATCTATTATTTGTTCTCATAATTATTATCATGCCTTAAAAGTGAAAAATTCAAGTTAAGAGTAGCATTTTAAAAAACTTTTTTATATTAATTATATCAGAAGTTAAATAATTACATGTCAATTATATTGAAAAATACTTGTTACTAAAATAATTTCTCTCTAATATATTGCATTAAAAATATTTCTGAAAAATTGAATAATAATCGCTCATAATGGTTCATGAGAGATTTCTATTCTTCATTTCTTTTCTTTGTTACGTTTGATTGCAAATTTTATCAAATTACGACCGATTAATGGAATCGAATTATAATTACTTCCTACACTGCCATTACAACGGATTAGCAAACGGCTAATCGTTTCGTGAGAATAGAACCTGTTGTCAAAACGTATTAGCACAGTGTTTCCCAAATTGCCAAAGAAAAGAGTAAATACGAAAATTAATTGTTAAAATTATGAGACGAAAAATTCTTGCCAAAGATATACTGTATAATATGTAATATTTTTTAAAATTATTAACATTGTTTATATATTAAAAAAAGATGTTTTAAAATAGTTTCCACTGTAAATATAAATACTTGTACAACTTAAAAAATAATGCAGATTTACATCACCTTAGATTTATATATATTTTTTATTTTTCACCACAATTAAAAATAAGGTCATGATATCTGATGAAGACGAAGGTTAGAAAAAAAACTCGTGGATTGTATCGCGCGGTTCGTCATGGAATTCTCATTGCGAAATTGGTTTGGGAGACACTGCAACAGAACGCGTGGCTCGAATGACAAACACACGCGAGTCTCTTTGGCGCAAATAAGCCGATTATCCCTTTACCGGCTCTCGTAGCACGCGACTGTTCCGTTTCATCTCCCTTGGCCGCCTCCACGGCTGTCCGGTTCCGACGAACTCGCTTAATTATCGAACGGCGTTAATTATCGGACTCGAGCGATTTAGACCCCGCCGCGACTATTTCACAAGTCGTCGTAAAGCGAACGTAATTACTCGCAGAACCACAATCGTTGGCTGCCAGCATGCACAGTAAATGCGCGGTCCTTTGAAACGTAAACAATCGCGATGTCGATCGCAAGAGTGGGGATTGATAATTATCGAGTTTTAATTATTACATTTATAATTGCACAAGGAATAGATCTTACCCTCGGAAATGATCCTTAATTAATACCACCGAAGAATCGGATTAAACAAGGATGTCAATAGTGAGATAATCTATAATTAAAGTTTCGAATGCAAAAAGCGTAAAATCTTTTTCTTAAAGTTTTAATTTTTCGTGATTTATTAGAATCAGGTTTGCAATTTAATATTAAACTCAAAAACCTGATATTCATTGAACTTGTCACTTATATTTTATTGTGATTAATGGATATGCCAAATAGACCCTATTTCGACATCAACTTGCTAACGTTTAAATAAAGATCGATTGAGAGATTGTAACGGCGCGCGTACGTTGCATACACGGACGATAAAATGATGAATGCATCGATTTCAGCGTAGCGAGCAAGAAAACAATAAATTACGTTGCGCTTACCGCGCCTTATTACGAAAGCGAGCGATTTTTGTTTACTCTCGCTCTGGAGGTGGTTAATTAATCCCCGGCTATATATACATTTACGAACTTGAAACGTAATAAAAAGCCCCAGGACGCGATACGATCTAGAAAGAGAAATTATTAGCTTCCTAGAAATTCATTAAGATCCATCGTTGCTCTTATTCGAAACTCTCTTTCGTTCATTTTATTAAATCTTATATTGGCGATACAAGCTATCGTACTAGCAATCTGTGTATTAATGCTACCAGTAATAATTACATTTGTTTGTATCGGTGGAGATACAAAGTAATATTTATTGCCCTTTATTGTAGCAGGCATTATAGCTGTTATTTATTTTCGAATACTTTAATTATATACTATTGCGAAAGTGTACATAATGGTGAATTATTAAAGTATATGACTTTGTCTAGTATAAAAAAGTATACACTAAGAAAAAAGTGTTTGTAACTGTAAAATAATTGTAATGGTAAAATAATTATGATTGGGAGCTCCAGTTTTATGGTTATTACTGCTATAATGTTAGTAATAATAACAATATATGATGAAAAAGTTATACCGTAATTATGATAATTTCAAAAATCATTAATATAATAAAAGATCAAGATATAAATAGTAAACAAAATAAACATTTTTATTCATTAGATGCAATCGTAATTATAGTTAATATAGAATATAAACTTCTTTTTAAATTTACTTACTTGTGACTAAAAAATTAAATTTTCAAGCAGTGCAATGTATGTGACTATTATTAATATAATAGCATAATTGATTTGATTATAAACAATAAGAAACTCATTTTTAGACCGTACATGTGATAATACAATCGATAAACTAGAAGTCTATGCCGGTCGAAACTAGATCTTTTAATGCTTTAAATAATATTTAATGTGAATTATATATATGCTATAACTTGCATATATACAATATTTGTAGTCCTTTATTTTTTATTTGATTATATTTTGATTTGATTATATTTTCATAGTTAAAACAACTATAAATATATAGCTGTCCCGAAAATGATTATAAATTATAATTAAATTATACAACTACAACCATTTTTTTTCTCTCAGTGTATGATGTTGTCCAGTAGAAAAGTGACTTTGTCTATGAGAAATTTCGATGAATAATTTCCTATCTCTCTCTCATTTCTTAAATTCTCATCCCACTCTCACGCTGTATTTTTTCGAAACATCCTCGCGTGTCTGCGACGTGCGATCGTCGTGGGCAATTAGTTCCGTCGAAAGGGCAAACGAAGCAACCCTTCCACCCGACTTCTTGGCTTTTTGTCATGGCAATTAATATCACTTCACTATATTCCGAGGCAGTCGCGGGCAGCGCATAAATTCGTCGCTCGAATAATTTCGTACATAATTAAACCCTTTCCGTCATAACTCACGCTACCACGGGGCACTGGCAAGTTGTTCCATCGTGCGCCGAGCGCGGTGGTGACTCGCCCTGGTATGCTAACGACGCGCCGATGCAAATTATGCGAGGCGTGGATCGCGCGAGATGAAGAACAAACGGGAGGCGCGACTTCTTCGTAGCGCGGAGAGAATCGCTCCGGAAAAATCGGAGATAAAATATATTCCGATCGTCATGAATTACGAAAGCTGCTCGCGGGCGAGCTCTCGCAGCCGAGCGCAAAAAAGGACGTTTCTTCGCCTATCAAACACGGTCGCTGCAATATCTTACGGTAGAGTTGCGCGATGGAATATAAGTACGACGTAAACAAGTTAGAAACGGGTTTTGCAGCGGAGATTCGTTGGCTGATGGATCGGCGATTGAAGGAGGAGATAGGAATCGCAGGAATCTGGCGAAGAAAAAGACAGAATAAAAGAACGAAATGGAAGGAGGATAATAAGGAAAGGAAGATATATGGAGCAGGCAATAGAAGAAAAAAGTTAACTGCATATTACAATTTTTTTAACAAACGTAAATTTTTTAGGATTCGAATTAAGTTGGCTGAAAAAGAGATGAGACTGGTTAAATTATTTTTATTAATATGTATTGCGTTTATTAATATTTATCACGTTTCTCGGAGCTTTCCCGACGCAAGAAAAACATAAACACGCGCCGCGGGCAATATTTTTCTTAAATCTTCCTGCGGGCCATCTTGAGTCTTTTCACGGTCCGTTAGTGAAGTCTGGCGCAGCTGTTAAATTCAACAATTTTTCCATCGTGCGTGAAAATGCTTGGCAACCTTTTTGGCAAACGATGAGCGAATGATAACGCCGTCTCAATTTATTGTTATTATTCGTCTACTATAATTTAAGTTTCTATCATATCTCTCGGTAGATTACCTGCTGATGTATGACTACTATCATGTAAGAATGTATAGGAAATTGACGGTTGTGCACTGCAATCGCAAAGTACATATATTGGTTTTAAAATATCAAAATATCAAATATCAAAATAAAATAAGGAATTCCCAATATTTGTAATTTTTGTGATAATTATTACGTATCAGTTAACATAACTATTCTCAAGATCAATTAAAATCGATTAAAATCAAATTTATTGTAGATACATAAAACACGTATACGATTTATTACATCCTTATCGACTTTAATTTCTATAATATTTCTTGAATATCATTTCTTAGCTTACTTTACTCTTCCTTTCCTTATCCAGTATGAACCTGCTTCCAAGTTTCTCTCGGCAGTCTTTCATGTTAAGCTCTCGCGAGTAACGATACCCGGAAAACAAGTGTGTTTTCCATGCTACGATATTATAATAATAGTAGTAATAATAATAACATCACCGTCTTTATTATCAGAACAAAGGACGGGCCGCAGCATAATAGACGCTTTACGATACCATTTCCGCCCACGAGCGCGCACATCCCCGGAACATCTCTCTAAGCTATTAGTGCTACCTTCGTAAAGTATACCTCGTTGCACAGTTACTCCAGCTTTTAAGCGCTTCTAGACGACTTGTCTGCATTCAGCCATTTCACGGGGAGATTAGAAAAAGAAATCGTAGCAAAAACCTTTATTTCGAGGATGTAAAAACAACTTTATTAATAACTCGCGCACTCATTTTCTCAGTTTTAAACTCTTCCTTTTTATAAAACTGTGTTCGATTGCTCATAAGATTATGGATGCGGTTAAAATCTCACTATAAATGCTTTGAATCATTTGATTGATCATGATTATCTATAACTAACTCACGTAATAATATGGTGAATTATCGATCTTTCATTGCGTTAATATTAATCTATCGTGTCGATATTGTATCTACTAATCAGTAGATACAAAGAATTTTACCAATTAAACAATCAAAGAATGCGTCAAAGCATTTATAGCATTAAGTTAAGTGTACTTTATACCCAAAGAATAATATGTCTAAAATTTGGATATAAGACGTCTATAATAATATGATATCTAAAAGATGTTTTAATAACGTCTCTGAGACGTTTTATGTTCGCATTTGTAGGACATATTGTTCTCTGGATATCTGTATCCAAACAGCTGAAATTCATTTTCCAATTAATTTTCCTAATATACATGCTGGTAAAAGAACTTCTTCAAACAACGCGATCTATCCTCTGATTTAACGCGCGTCACGAGAAATGAATCACATTATCAATCGGTCGGTCAGCCGGTCGCGGCGATAGTTATATCGAAGAAAAAGCCGATAAAAGTCACGGGCGACAGGCAGTCTAGCAATACAACGACTCGGCTTCTCCTTCCGTGTTTCATCGCGGTCAACGTATGTTAGCACGCGTGTACGCGTTCTGCGATCATGCACGTAAGTATACACGCACCTGTGTGTAACATGCTCAAGCTCCGCACGTATCACTTCGCTCGCGAAACACTTGCCTGATGCATATATCGGCCACTGTGTTTATTTGGTTAGCTTTTCCGCATGATTGATAGCCTCTTCCAGGCGTGTCGGCTCGTCGCTACTCCAACCATCTTGTCCGAAGGCATTGATTGCGATGCGACCCGGAGTATCCCGACGAGAGAGGAGATGGAAGGGCTGATGTAACGCTGATGATGTTACGTTCGAAGCCTCTTAAGCTAGGGTCTCGTTCGAGAACACTACCAAGTAGAGAACATGCTCTAGGAACATGTTTTGGAAACCCATAATCCAATGAACATTGTTGTTATTATTACCAGTACACTGAAAAAAAGATTGGCTGC
>NW_017257999.1:2426411-2429746 GCF_001594055.1 Mycetomoellerius zeteki | reverse complement strand
CAGCCAATCTTTTTTTTCAGTGTATTATTATTAGATTAGACTTACTGAAACTTTGCGTTGCATTTTATCAAAGCGTATTATTTTTTCTAAATATCTAAAATATTTTAGATATATAATATTGTCGATATTATTTTTAAGAAAACAATAATGAGCTGTATATTTATTAATTATTACACTTTTATTATTTTGTCATTATGTTAGATTACCATTACTAGGATCGTATTTTTTTTAATTGCTTTTCATTTTTTTATAATTGTAATAATTGGGATGTACGTTCATTATCTACACAAATCTTACAAAAGACTTATCATTTCGAATGATAGATCGATATGATAGATCAAATTAATTAATTAAAAATCGATGATTCATCGTACTGTTTTACGTGAGTTAGTAGATAAAATTCTATTTCACATTTACGTTGCGTATAAAGATTGCAGCTCTTTATCAGACATTTTCCGATAAACGCCATGCTTTTCACTCGTGCATTGTTTGCAAGACCGCAGATATGCACATCGTGTATATCACTGATTTAAAAAATGGCGTGACTCATAGTTTTATCGCGTTCGCGAAAGCCAATCTTGAATTTCTTTACTTTCATGACTCGTATACTCTAAACTGATTGTTACGATATTTATTACATCATATTTCGCAATCATTTTATATTACAATAAACGTAAAAACGAGTTTAAAGTGACGAACGTTATACACGTACAGAAATATGTAATGTATATTAAATATGAAATATGTATGCTTTTTTTTTCACCGTGACAGACATACGGAATAATTTTGTCCTTTATGCTGCAAATAAAACTCGAAAGCGTTTACTGCACAATTATTCTTATGTACAAAGTTAGTCATCGCATTTTAATGTAACCGCACCATTGTCACGTTCGCCACTTTGAATCATCGCAGATCCTGGCCCAGTTTCATGTGTCGCGCGATACAAAATACTAACACTTATATAAAACACCTGACGTATGCGAAAATAAGTCACGCGTGGCACGAGCGAGAGCGGAGGAAATTCGCGCAATGTCCGCGACGCAATAAGTCGCGTGTTAAATCATTCGCGATTTTTTGTCCGATCGCACGTTGCAACGGTGTCTGTTTAGTATTGCAACGGGGGAAAGTACGATCGATAACATTGGCTCGTATTCCCGCCGTGTAACGCCGCTTGCATTTAACGTGCATTTAATGTGGCATTCTAGAATTTATCTGTCTTTATTTATGTGTCTATCTATTCAGATGTGTCTATCTATTTTTTTTTAATTTACGTGCAGAAAACAGTACATACTCACACTGAGAAAAATGCCTGGTTGGATTAATTGGAATTCTAATTGGAATTCTAATTGAAAATGAACGAATCAGAATTTTCTGTTTAAATCTACTAAATTCTAATTGAGATAACCGGAATTCTGATTGACATAATTAGAATGTTCTTTCTAGTTCGTTTATTTTCAATCAGATATTTTCGCAGCAAGACATGAATTTAAATATAATTCTGCATTCTGGCAATTCGCCAATTACTTACGAATTTCATAAATAATAGGTTTTTTTTCCCACGCAATCCAAACTTAATAAACGAACAAGAACAAATAACCGATCCATTCAAACGCTCCGAACTATCGAGTGCGTTATTTCCTTCCATATACCGGTTATGCACATGCATCGCGCCTGATTTTCGTGCGTAAAGTTCGCCATCGGTTCATCCGCGACGCGCGTAATCCGCGTTTAATATCCGCGCGTCGCTTATCCGCGGACAAAAGCAACGACGTTCATATTTCACGGGCCAAAGGGTTACCAATAAAGGGCTAACTGCCGCCACTAACGCCTGACACGCGCCCTTTTGTGGCTGACTGCCCATTGTTTCTTTCGCAGCGGCATCTAATCGGACGGAAGCCACGATCTTCCTCTCGCCAGGCCCGATACGTAAAAATCTCTATTTGATAGGACGCGATGCGGCCAGTAGAAAATGTCGACACGTGCACTCATTTCACACTGTGTGACGATTAAAAAACAGGGCGATATATATTTTTTGTATGCATTTCACACAAAGCTGCGCAAAGCTGCTCGTGCATAACGACGCGTATGTTAAAACGTCCATGTAATAAGACCGTGCCATTTAATTAGTAAAAAATTATTGGTGTTACACGTATGATTACGCCGTATTATGTAAAAGTTAAAATTGGAAATACTTTTTCTCATGTATGTGCGATAGTTTTATATTGGAGTAAATTGATTGCAAATAATTGAGTTCTTTATAGAATCGTGTAGAAACGACGATCGAGTTTGTTCAGATTCATCTATGGCAAAAACCTCGATGAATACATAAGTAACAGTCCCTAAAAACGGGTAACAGATTGCACCATCACCACCACCAAGCAAAATTGCAGCCCCTGCCAAATCACCGATGTCTATCGACGTCGCACCTGCACCCTGCGCATATTCCCGCATGGAAAAATATGACACGCGTATAACCGCGCGAAAGGCTCGAATGCCAGAACGAAAATCGTTGGCCAATCGTCGGCATAGGAACAGGACGAAAAATGCTGGAACATTGGCAGGACGAAGGAGGGACAGTAGTACGCGCGAGCACAAACGAGCGGTTGGGCTCAAACTGGTTCGCGAATGTATGCAAATAGAAATGTAATCTGGTGTCAGCGGTGCGACCAATAATGTCAATCAAACGCACTGGTGGCCGAAAGCCAACAATGGGGAATTGGCGAGCGAGTATATGGCCCAGAGCGAATATGCAGTATGTAAATGTTGTCATATCAATGGGGATCTGCATATGGATGCACGCCAGATATACCAGCGTTTCTCTACCCGGTGACACGCGCGCTTTGGCGACATGTGCACTCGGTTTAACTCCCGTCCGCCACCCCCGTTGTGATGCGCTGCACACTTTCGTACAGTTTCCTCCGTCCTCCATCCTTCGATTTCCGTGAATATCGCGCGCGAAGCGATGCAACGCATCAGCACCGCGCAGATTTGCGAATGCATTTTTCATTTAGATACGTCCCGGCCGAACGCGCTTTCGCATTGTTTGCACGCAGTTTCCAAATTGATCGAGCTTGAACGGAGGTATTAGAATTTAAGAAGAAAAAGACTGATATTTGTCCGAAATTTTGCTACCGATATTATTAAAAAATATAATTGAATTACTTAGAGATTAAATTAGAATACATGGAATACTTACCTAATACATAAAGTACTTCACTGAGGAAAGTTAATTTTATTTATGCTTTTAAAAAAAAGTCTATCCGCAAAGTAGCTTTGATACGAGTCGTCAGGAACCACATTCGTAGCGATGAAAAATACTTTTTGACCATCGCATA
>NW_017257999.1:2405282-2426303 GCF_001594055.1 Mycetomoellerius zeteki | reverse complement strand
AATTGGGCTTTCCTGCTTTATTCGACTTTCCGCACCTGCGTTTCCGATATATATAGCCGATGTTATTAAAAACATGGCGAAACGTTGCCAATATTCCACGCATACTGTTGCGTCGGCATCATCTTTTTTTCAGTTACACATTGGACGTGCGTGCTCTCTTGTTTGCTGTTGTTTCGGATCGAGTTAATCCGTAGAGAAACACCGCGGGCAAAAATCGCGACAAAAATGAGGATTGAAAAGGGGGAATTCACGGGATCTATATACTTGGCGGTATATACGCGTTCATTATTCAATACCATTGACACGCAGTTTTCCGACATAGCGCAATCTGCAAAAAATGCGATAATACCAGACTCTCTCTAAATCTCTCTAAAATTTACACAATACTGTTGCCATCGCTATATCAATATTGATTTCTTCTTTCGAGAATTTCAATTAAGCTATTTTCAAATACATAACAATATTGCTACTGTCTTATCCTCCAGAGAAATAGCCATTAACTCCCGTCTTGTTAATATTTCAATTTCCTGATTTGCATGTACCGTTGTCTACGCTCGTTACAAAGCAATTGCCACGCTCTAATCTGGTATACAGAACGCAACCAACGTCTTGCGGTTCGCATTAGATTCAGAACACTGAATAGAATGGGGCACAACGCTCGATTGGTTTGCGGTTGCATCCCTTAGTAATGAGCCTCGCAGATGGCACGTCTCAGGAAACCCATTAGAACGATTCTAAATGCCATGACCAATTCGTGTAGATCGATACGAATTGGGCAATCAAGAGTGTCTATTTTATGTAAAATTAAAATGACAGTTTAAAATAAAATTTATTTGCGTTCTGTTATTAAATATACATATTTAGATTATTTATTCGTTCGCATATAACTCAAAATAAAAATCTTTAATTTCATAGCATTGTACAACGAAACAATTGCTGTGTAATCACAAGTACAATAATATAAGTTGACAAGAAGTAGGTCTAGGAAAGGGAGCGGCATGGTGACGTATAATGTAAAGACACATGTTAATGCTTTCGGCGTGTTCACATTTATTCAATAGAAAAATCAAAAAGTACAATAATGATACGGTGACGCATAGTGGTCACCGTAACAATCGACGTTGCGTAACGTTACGATATATCGATAACTATATAAAAGTGAAAAAATCTGTACAATGAAAGACATGCGGGTAGCGGAGAGATGTCCCCGTCCCTTTGCGAACTCCCAATGGTCGACGTCGCGCCTCGAAGGCGCCGTGTCACGAGAGAAACGAGCGTGAAAGGGAGAAGAACAAAAGTATAGTCGAGTAAGTCGGGCACGCGTTGAAGCGGCGGCTTTCAAGGCGCTCCGTAGACCGGCGGTCGGGCAGCGGACGCGAGAGCGATTCGTAAAAATAATCGACCATGGGGAGTGGTAATGTTTACAAAATATTAAGATTACAATGATAATAATAATCGTAATAATGATGATATTAATATTAATATAATATTAATAATAATATAATAAATCCGGTAATAATAATAATAATAATATAATAATCTATCAATAGATAATAGATAATAATGATAGACGTTCGCACATAGTACTTAAAATCATACTCAATAAAATTAATAACACGAAAAATTGTCATAAACTAAAATCAAAAGTAATCGATAACATATGGTATATGTAATGACTTATGATAGCACAGCATCGTATGATTAGATCCGCATGTCGGCCACGCATCGGCTCCCTGCTACGCGTATCACTTTCATCGTTCACTTTTCAATTCGTGCGTGATAATCGGAACGTCCCTCGAATACGGTTTCGCGAGAGGAGCCGAGGCGTGTACCAACCATCGCGCGACCATATGTTCGTTTAAAACTAAAAACATCGATAGAGCGCGAAAGAGAAGAGAAGGGCTTGAAGAGAGAAGAGAGGTAGAAGGGGGAAGAAAAAAAAACAAAAATAGAAAGAAACAAAGTATGAGCGAATGTTCTCCGCATTCTGCTTGGATTGTTACGGCAGTCCCTGTTCCTGTTGAAGAAACAAGCACGGAGGAGGAGCAGCTCGGTTGTTCTGGGCTCTCCTTTATATCTTGAGAACACTCTCAAGCTGTTCGAAGAGTGACCAAGCTCCGCGTTTTAAGCCGAAATTTAATTGGAGACGAGGAAAAACGAAAGAAGAGACAGAAGGTAAAGTTGAGTTGGGAGAAGACGTGAAGAATGACGAAAGGGAGAAGTGGATCGTTAAGACAGAATCAGCACGATCGGGACTAACGGAGGAGGCAAAAAAAAGAGATAAAACTAAAACAAAACAAATCAACAGTACTCTGCTCTCTTTCGCTTACATCTGCACTAAGGAGGGGAGATTATTACATAATACCATATATTTGTATAATATATATCACGTGACCGCCATACATCTTCCGTCCAATCACTCGCATCGGGATATTCGAAGCAAAACGAAAGATATACATATACATATATATCTAAAAATAAAAAAAAAACAAAAGAAAAAATATACGGACACGCGTATAGCATCAATGTCGCGAAATATCGATAGAAAAAAAAAACGAAAAGAAAAAGGACAGCACCTCAAGTGTCGTGCAAGCGCTCGCATCTTTTCCCTCCTCATTTATTTGGTCGCTTCTTTGGATTGGTCAGCTGGACGAAAATTGATCGACGAGATGTATTGTCTTTACCGTTATATTTATATTTTTTTTTTATCTCTACGCGTGTGTACACATAAAGATCGTATCTCTTTGACAGTCTTTACAGTCTGATTACGATTTTTCTGTCAGAATTACTTGCAGTCCAGACTCTATCACAAGGCAGCTGCGAGCTTTACATACGACTTGAGAGATTCCATAACGCCCGTCCTGGGAGAAATTCTAAAAGTTCAGTTAAAATTTCTTCTTTTTGTTATCAAGAGTTATTCTTTTTTTCTCTCTCACTCTCATTCTCTTTCTCTCTCTGTTCCCCTATCATACGATCTCATGCACGCTCGATTGATCCAAATTTCTTCGCTTTCTCTCTCTCTTTTTCTTTCTTTCTGTCGTTTTCTTTTTCTCTCGTAAATAACGAATAGATTGCGGCGGTCTATATGGTCCACGGGACATTTGGCTACAGGTAACGTATTTTGTAGGCATTCGGAGTTTACGAACTTCTTGCTATTTTAAGTGGAGCATGAAAGATTACATAGCGAAGGGATAGGCAAAGGGTATCCGCCGAGTGTGACTCGCTCGCTTTTCGCTTTGATTCCGATTAACTTTTTACAGCATGACGAATTGCATATAAACATCGAAAGTAAATGATCGACAGTACACAAATATGAATTATGCAAAAGCGCTGAATATTAAATATTGTTATTGGAATATTTTCCAAGAAAGAGATTCCCCTAGACGAAATAGGTGATTAAAGGATTCGTCAATAAATGGATACTCGTGTCATGTTTGTATATTTGAAAGCTCATAATGTAAATTATAATATATGAAACATAAGATGACACAGTTGCGCGAATTAAGAATTAACGAACAAAATTAAATTGCGATGCACATTTCGGTTATCGAACGAGTCACTCCCCGAGAGATCCTCAGAAAAGCAGGGTTTTTAAGTGGCACGGCGTCAAATGATCGATCTATTAATTGGAGTCGAGGGGTCACTGCTTTCTTGTCCCAGCGTACTCCGCTAAGGAGAACAAAACCGTGAGCGGTTGGCACCTGACTGTGGCTGGAGCGACAGAATAATCGCGAATAATTCTCTTACTTCTAAACACGAGTACTACTACACATCCGAAGAACGTACAACAGTCATTTTATGGCAAACTTATACAGTCTGAGCAAAATAAAATTTCTCATAAGATCTTAGACGATTATAATAGTATTAAGGGCAAGTGTATGTCCGTGTATGTTATGTGTATCGTGTAACTGTATATGTATATGTGTGTATACACATATGTAATTATGTGTATGAGTTCTTGCTTCGATACATTTATATGTGCTATTTGAACCGGGGCTCGTCCGCTCGTCGTGAAGGCGCGAGAATGTCGATTGGAAGGAAAAGATTACAATCGATCGCGACAAAGTCCTGCCCCGGTTTAAATACTGCTACAAAGATCAAGTATCTTTCGCGCATTTTATAATAATTTATTACTATTAGAGATGGTCTTTTATGCGCCAGAGATAACGTCTCTTAAAATCGCGAGGCGACCGTTCTTCGTCTCGCGTTTCACGTCGAGCGATATCCTGCGGAGCAGTCCTGTCAAAGGACTACCATCACAGCGAACGAACCCGAGAGAGCCTCGTCCCCGATGTTTTTGAACTCGGTACTTCGGGATTGCGCTTACAGAAGAGGTGAGGATCGCGGGAGGAAGGGGGATCAATCAATTATTTAAAACAAAAAATATAGATATATTTGTAAATATATATGTATATATATGTATGTATGTAGAGGGGAAAATCTCAATCTTAGAAAATATGTGTTAAACAAAAATACACGAATCTCAATGGTTGGTCCGATAAGACTAGTCGATTATTTCTTTACAGCGCCGGGAAGTTTGAGACCTCAAGCTTTTACACCTTTTGTGACGAGTATAATAATAGAAATAATAATAATCAATAAGAATAATAATCAGTGATCGTACTATATAGGTGATTACTGAGTGCGAACGCAACGATAAACAGTTTTCGTTGTTATAAACCTATCCAAATAAGATCGCTACAACAACGTCGTTATCCCTCGTCTTCCCTCGCGTTGAATATAATGTTTATCTCTCTTTAATCACTAACTCTATTTTTAACTAATTGAGGTACGGCCAATCGAGCCCCGATGCCGTTCGTTTTGATGAACCATGTTGAGAGAGAAAAAATTCGAAAACGAAATGTGAGAGAGAATGAGAGAGAGAGAGAGAGAGAAAGATAGAGAAATAGGTTTCTTGCACGCGAACGGGCAGAAACGAACGGCGTCGGCCGCTGAATTCGCCTAACAATTGATACCTCCGCGAGATCATATGAAAGATTTATTAAGATACATCTTATAACGGTACTTTTACAAACTAACGCGCGCGCGAACGCGTATATAAAAATTAAGAAAAGAAGAAAAATAAAAAAACAGAACAAGGTGGGACAAAGAAATGCAATGAGAGGCGCAACTAAGGTTATAGTTGCGAAAATACGTTAGATCATGTCTCTAGGATTTTTCTCTTGTTTACGGAAAGGGGAGAAGGATATATCATAGTATGATTATTTTTTATAATAATCGGATATTTTATTACTTACGAGATCACAGTGACGCTTTGACGCGCGGGGATCTCGGATGGGCGGGCTGCATCTACTGCTGGTCTTTTTTTTTTAATCAGACTTCATGTTTGAGCGTATTGCGAATTGCGAATGTATATTATGGACTTGTCCCCTTAAACGCAAGAAGATCCTCGAGAAGACCGCTTTTCTCGTGTTTTCCTACGTTGTTCAAAAGTATGCCTAAATTAATCCCCGGTTAAGCTCTCGAGTAAGCGTATCAACAGCCTGCCCCCCACGATCCGCATAGTCACAGTTACAGCTTATTTCCCACCTTCGACCTATCCATCAACGCCTCCATCAATCTCCGATCATCGTCTCCACTACCCTTAACATCACCTCTCTGTCATACTTTCTCTGGGCTCGCGCCCCTTCGAAATATACGTTTCTCTCCATCAGGTTATCTCTCGAAACAGTAATATCTCCAACTATACCATTTAAAATATATATATATTTTATATATATATACATATTTTTCTTCCATTATATATATATACTTTTATATACGTTTATCCATATATCATTATTATACTCTCAATATGGCTGACTATACTATCTAAGTGCTTCTACAGAGCAATTAATTCTAAAAAACGAAAAAAAAAAGAAATATACCGGGAAAGAAAAATCGTATAGTTCATTACTGCGTTTACGGCCCCGAAGAGAAGCGACTATGTACATGCGCCGTGTTTTCTCACTTTCAATTTTCCTCCGACACACACATATATATATATATTATATTGAGTGTATATATCCGCCCCCGGGCCATAAACGGCGGGGGCTCGCGAATTCGCTCTGCCTTTCCCTATCTACGAAGTAAAAGGATTAAATGGCCGCGACCTTTCTTTTAGGCCCTCTCACGTCTCGTTTCACCGCGCTGCAGGAAAACGGGAATTTTCCCTTTGGTCGGAATGCAATGCAACAACCTCCACGAGAAAGAGTTGTCTCTCTTAGCTCGTGGCTCGACTCTCGCGATACAACGACGAACACTAGCTATATCAAATGTATATAACATGATAATCTTGTACCTTTGCGTGCTCTCTCCGTAAAAGGAGCAAGCTGCACAGAGGAAACCCGATCGATGATTGGAAATTCTACCGACTGTAAAACGCGAATCACCGTTAAATTCAGATAAAATTTCTCGTGACGATTGTTAATATTTTTAATTGGCAAGTTTTATGTTTGATTACCGCGAATATTATTCAAATTTTGGCAATTTAATCAAATTTTAGCTTACTAATTGTGAAAACCAAAAATTTCGAATAAATATGACAAAGATTTCTGTCAAAATTGTATTATAAATACTGTTGTAAATTAGAATCTCATTTTTAGAATTCAATTCAAAAATTTTGAATTAAATATTTATTATAGGTCTTTCAAAAATATGCGACTATTTTTCGAATAAATATTTAACGAATTTAAAAAAAAAAGTTAATTATTATTTACTGTATATTAAAATATATTCACGTATAAATTTGATAAATGCATTTTTTAGATGGTAATTGAATTTACGAAATAAAATAGTACGTATGCATTATACGATGATAATTTCAATGTGTGCTAGATTTAATGGTGACTCGCGTTTCGCGGAACTGGATCTGAGTTCCTGACGATGAGAAATGGCTCGCGAAAATACGACAGAATAAAGCGCTATAGAATGTGAAAATACGAAGACTCTACAATCCGCGCGTAATGAGATTAGAATAACGCGTTAGCTTTCTCACCGTGTATAACGCTTTCCTTACAGCGCGTACCAAATACTTTTATTTTTTTAAATATCTGTTTCAATGTCTCTAACTATTTTCATCTTTAGAAATTACGTGTTATGGACACCGACGTTATTGACTTTTTACAAAATCGCTCCCGTTTGGAAGCGTCTGGCGAGGATTTGCTTATCTCGAAGTGGCAGTAATATATATATATGTATTCCGCGTATATATTTATCTCAAAACGCGGCTCTATTAGACGGTAGAAAAATGGTATCGCCTACAAATAAATACTATAGACCTATACACTGGAATACTTTGACGGAGTAACGTCACGATCGTCCTATTAATAGGGAGACAAAGGAAAACGCAAAAGACTTGCACTCGGGGAGAAGAGAAAGCGCGGCCCGCAGGGACGACTGTACAGCAGCCTCGATAGTTTTGGTCTCGATAGTTTAAAACCAAACGAGAAAGCCCAAGGATACATTGTTCCCATCCCCTCACTCGTTAGGCTAGCCCTTCCGCCGTTCCTATCTAGAATTCTAAGAGAAATCGCGAAACGAGAAGGCTCGGGCCCGCTCGCCCATGAAAATTGAGACTCTGGATCGTCAAGCGAACACAACACATGATTCTTACCAATACACACTAAGTTCGAGATCAGAGATTACGTTACGTTACGTTACGTCGCGCACAACAGAACAGTAAAGAACTGTCGTCGATAAACATGGAATTGCGAAGCAGGGAAGTGAAACGGAGGGGATCTTCTTAGAAGATTGAGGATAGGTGAGTTATAGAGGAAGAGAATCGATAGACAGTTTTTGTCGATAGAAGAAAGAAGATAGAAACGGGAAAGAAGGAAAGAGAAAATAGAAGTTAGAAAGGGCACAGGAGAAAGAAGGAAATATTCCTTCCGATGTGCCGCGAAAGGCATCTCGCATGTCACGAGGGTGCCTACTAATAGCTAAGCTACCGGAGATCATTTGAAAACTGTCCACGGGAGTCGCAGCTAGCCAATCAAGATGCTGCGATCCTCGGCCTATCGATTATCTACTTTAATTATTATAACATCGACTTATTACTGAGTTTTTATTACTTTAGATAAATCCTCTATGCATATACAAGTTTGCTCCCCTGTCTCCACCTTACGTCCTCGCTCGTCCCCTATCCTCTTAATATTTTTGGAATCGTCATCCCTCTCGACGTCTCTTTATATACATACATTCTGCACGCGCACCGTAGATGTTTGGCGAGGCCGATCGATTATATTATAATAAACTGTGAATCGATGATTGTAATTCAGATGAAACAGATCTATTAGTTAGGCTCGTGATTTTGTCAAAATTAAAAACCTTCGTTGTCTCTTTTCGAGAAAGTATATATTTATAAAATATAAATATATATTCGATAAACGAGCTTCGCGTGAAACATCATCGTGGCGCGACGTCGTTAAAAAAATCTTGAACAAGAATTGCTCCGTCGACCGCTACTGGTCGGGGAACCGCGTTATCTACAAGCCATGTTCCGAAGAGTAGTCTTTCTACCTTGGCGAGATCAAGAGAGGGACGGACGCGCGAAGAGAAGACAGAGAATTGGGGACGTGTGGTCCGCCCTCTCTCTCGCTCCCATATAATCACACTACTTTATTTAATTCTCTTTATTTATCCATAATGAGATCATCATTTGATTATTGGGTTTAATCCTCTTTGGATCTCGCGTCCTTAGTTTCCCCCGTCACCCTTAATACCTCCCTCCTCGTGTCTCGGGTCCGATCGCCACATAATACGCAATTCGATTACTCTCACCCGGGTTATCTTCCCCCTGTCCCCGCAAAATGCTAGTTCCCGTTCTTCACCCTTCGCCTACGAATTCGCAGGATGAACTATCGGTACGAACGAACAGCGCTACGTACGAAAATAACTCCTGCATCGCGCGAGAATGCACTTGTACTTCGACGTCGCTGTCCCGTCGTCGCTAACCCTCGCTTCGTCATCCGCGGCAATCACAGTCACAATTTATCGATAACACGCAATTCTCGATAAACAGCAATGAAGCAAATAGGATGGTTGATTCTCTTATCGACATCGATTTAATCAATAGATAATATTTAAGAACTTTTTTTTGGAATCAACCTTCCTAATTAAAGATCTTTTTATATAAATTCTACCTGTTCGTCCCCAAGGAGGGATGAAAAAGCATATAGTAGAGAGCAACTATGACTCATCAACTCAATCATTGTTATCATTATCAATTATCACAATCATCAGTATAAAAATTATTATAAAATCAATCCATTATCATCATTATTAATTACAATTATTAATTATCAATTATCAACTACCAAATAAATCATACTACATAATCAATTATCAAATTAATCAATTAATTAAAATCATCAATTATAAGGAAATCAGAAGCACGCCGCAGAAGCAAATAATTATCACTACTTTCACCGTCATGATCAAAGATATCAAATTTTATTTGCAGTCGCATGGTCCCTCAGGAACCGATCAAAGTCGATCAAGCGCATTCTCGCGTAGCCGCGCAACGCAGGCGCGAAATACAAAGATAGACAATATAAAATTACAATCGTATTATCGGAGTGGATGTTCAATAAAAGAACGTTTCGTCTTCTCGACGCGCTCTACCTCAATTAAATCCATCATCCGATGACATAGAGAGATCCGGAATACGCGCCGTGGACTGCCTCTTCTCCTTTTCCTCCTTCTCCTCTCGAAACGATCCGTCCAGAGGATTCCTTACAGGACTGTCCGCGATCGCAGACAAGGAAAGAAGTGCTGGCGGTCCGTCCATTTTGTTTTAATTATAGCCCCCAATCTCGCCGTTCTAGTCGTCGACACAATCGACGATCGAGCCCGCAGGATCATCCAGAACGGTTGGACGAAATCGGCGCATCTATCGCAGACGGGAGACAAGTCTCCAGCCGAGGTATAGAGCCACCGTTGCCCAAAGGGTTTCTCGTAACGGCGTCGGAATCAACAGCGACAGCAGGCTGTCGGTGGACGACGAGTTGCTGTTGCGACCGTTCAAACCTGGACCGATCACCGGTAGCGTCGATTTCTCGATCTCGGCGTCCTGCAACAGTAAGCAGCAACATTGATCGCTCAGTATTGTTTTCTTCAATTCTAATAGAATGAAATGTTGTTAACGTTCAATATTTGAAGTATGCTGATAATCAATTATTAATTTTGACCCTCCGCCGACAACAATGTATTTTTATGAAGAGTACGGGTGTAAGATAGAAAAAAAATGTGTCCAAGTTGCATATTGATGACGAAGCACGTAGACAAAATAAAATAACTAATAATGATTAGATCGCAATACCATTAAATGTGTGTCTCTGTGAAAATAGATATTTAAACAGTAAATGGACGTAACGAGACTTCTCCGATACTCTCGCGAAGATTTGGCGAAGGCGACCTGTCGTAAGTTTCTCCTCGTAGTAGTAGATCCGGGGAGTGAGAATGGTATGGGAAGGAACAACGGTCGACGTGCGGGGTTAAGGTTCCTAATTGGGAGTGTCCTAATTGGACGGAATTACCGACGATCCGGCACTCTCTTGCGGCTAAGCCTTCAACGAAAAAGAAAAAAAAGGAGGAAAACGCGACGCGGTCGTTTTATCGAGTCCCTTTACTCCGACGAATTTACACGGAGGAACGACGACAGCGTTGTAAGAGGGGAAATATCGCGTCGCTAAAGTCTACGTCTCTCAGACTCCCTGTTTTCTTTACGGAAACTGTTTCTCGCGCGCAACCACTCGCGACCCGGAAAAAAGGTTCAATTAAAGCTTGCTTATTAACGACACTAATTACCCAATTAACTTCCATTCCGTTGCACTGAATACCTACGACTACTGGTATTGGTGAAGTCGCTGCGTCTGCAGTGCAGGTTTTCGTGCTAAGAGAATCGTATAAATCGCTCGCGCGCAAAAAGGAATTCCGTTAGGATGTACTTATAAACGATACTTATTACCCAATTAGTTCGCGATACTTTCGGATGAAGCCGGTATAATGATTCCGCGTATTAGCTGAATCGCAAGAATTCTGTATTAAAACAAAAAGACATACGAAATCCTTCATGCGAGACGCCTTGTACAAATTTCTTGCAAATTCATTTGAGATAATACTTGTAAAAATTCATTTTTCATATAGAAAATCTTCTTTTAGCATCGGTTCAATTTGTAATTTGATGCAAGATGTAAATTTACGCCGAAATAAATTGATGTATTTTTTGTAAAATACAGATACAATTTTTCCCGAGCAAAATATAATACAAGAAACGCATAAAAAATCCATTACATTAACCTAGCTAAAGTCTGAGAGAAAATTATCGCAAATCTTGATAGCACGCTCTTGTAATATCTCGCGTGAAAGAATGATCTCCTGCCGCAGGACGATTAACTCCGGAGGGTTCCCTTTGTTTCTTCATTCTGCCCGCCTCCCGTCGACGTTATCTCAGCTTCGACCCGCGACTTCCGATTCCCGTCTCGTCTTAATCCACTCGCCGTGACCGGACGTGCAATAATAAACGCCCGGGGAAAGTCCAATCACCAAGGCGGTGGGCTTTTATGGGATGGCCATAATATCTGGGCAGTGTTCGACCCTACGAAGGAAGAAGAAGAGAGAGAGAGAGAGAAAGGGAGAGAATACATGTTCTCTCACACCCTTGCAATCACGCACGGGGAAAAACATTCGATTCGTCGTTGGCGCGTATAAGCGCGAGAGGAAAGATTATCTTGGATGTGGATAGGGCGAAAAGTAAGAGGAGTAGACGAGAACGTCACATTAAGGGAGAATTATGTGGGAGGGCGCGAGAGTGCTGCTCGTGGGAGCGTTCTGCTCGTCAATTAATAGTGTCCCTTCCTCGCCGCGGAATCGCGCTTTGACTGACACTGGGGTGAGTCGCCGCGAAGGGCGAAGGGACATGATCAACGTTCGTTAATGTCTAATGCGTACGAGGATCCCCGATCGGGTACACCTGCAACAGTAACCGAGATGGACTTTCTCTCTCCGCGGACGTACGTGTCGTTAGCCTCTACGTGTATGAACAACCACAGAGATATCGCCATGACGCCGTTTTATAATCCTGCAGTCCGGAAGAGAACGCTCATTCGAGCAATACGGTTGGCTACAAGTCGTTCGTGTGCATATAGAAAACTATTTTATTTTATGTCAAAACTATTTTGTAGAAAGCGAAATACGAGAAATGTCTCTTGCCGATAAGATTAAATCGATAAGATTAAACTTATACATGAAATGTTTTTTTAATTAGTATTTTAAAGCGAGAGAGGAAATATCGCGATATATCCTTTTATACATTTTTTATATGCGTTCGCGATAAATGCCAGAGATATATCTATGTATGTAAATTAAAATACGCGGTGTTGTATATACGTTCACACAAAGAAAATTGCATCGTCACGATGCGTGAATCAATTCTCCGGATTCGAAAAAAAAAAAGTAGAAAACGAGGTCGGCTATCATCGGTCGGCAATGGCAGTAAAAACATTTCACGCACAAAAGAAAACCACTGCGATCAAAAGTATACGAAAATGCATGAATGCAGATTAGAAAGCAAATTGCAGAAAAGACGCAACGCACTCTGCTTTGTGACGAATGAATCGTAAAATGTAAATTTCCCCGTGATTGCCCGTACTGCCAACCGCAACCAGTTCTTCAATACGCATCGCGAACGGAAAATCAATATATTGCATTTCCGCGCATGTGCGCGAGCCATCGATACGTTTGTTGCACCGGCAAAGCATCGAAGAAAAACAGACAGACAATTGGAGAATAAAGTAAGAATTTTCGCACGCCTGTCTCTCGGTTTATACATCGCGCAATCCCCGAAATAAATCAATTTACGAGCGGTGGGATAATTACCGCGCCTATGAGTCAAGCGTAGCGCTCGCGGCGATTTATCGCGAATTGTCGGTCGACTGGAAAAAAAATATCGGCAATTACGCACGAGCGGCTTTCGCGAGAGTGCGCGATGCGAGCGATTAAACCAAACGCTCCTCTCGCTCTTTCTTTTTCCATCCTCGTTCCACCGTCGTCGGGGACTTGCCGCAGCATGATAGAGAAGGCTTACGATCGCGAGCGTGTGCCGCGCGCGACTACTGACAAGATAGATTATTGTGCAACGTAATTGCGCGGTTTGCCGTGGAAACGGCCAATCGCTCGGTTCTAAGGTTTCGCCGCGAAGATTAAGTAAGAAAAAGCCGATGGAAAACAGAAGTTGCGGTCGACACGCTCGTTCGGTACGTGCAATGCGCTCTCCGTAGCCAACGTCGTTAAAACAAGCTGCGCGATGCAACGGTCGACGATAGTAAAAGTGCCGTCGCGAAAACCAGATGCACGCGGAAACGAATGTTACGCTCGATTGTTTGGTCAATCTTATTTCTTGAAAGATCAATTTTGTTTCCAAAGGTAGATAAACAATTAACTTCTCATTAAAACTGTTAATATCGTTGCTTACGGCCGATAATAACTAATAATTAAACGTCGATCATTGCTAATTAGTACGGCTATACTTGCATACGTGATAACTAGTTGCAGCCTGCAGTTACCGTCATATTGCAGAAATTATCCGCGACTTTCACTATTTTTCACGAGGCAGTTGCTTATCTAGCGAATCATTATTACTATTACAGGTGTCTCGTTAAAGAGATGCATGAGTATTATATAAATTATCGCTGCCTCGTGGGGCGAAATCGCACAGGCGCGGTGCGATAATAATTTTCCCGTTTCCAATGTAGCGAGGGAACGGCAAGCAGGAATTTCCGCGAGTGCTGCGCATGACAAAGCATTATAAATTTGCGCGCAGGTTACGCGCAGTAGCGCAGCCGTGTTCCGCGAGAGGATTGCGGGATTTGCAGGAGTGTGACGTCGCAGGTATCTACCAGCGAAGGTGAAAATAAGACGTAAACGAGAGTTAAGCGGTTCGCGTGCAACGAGCGTAGGCTCGAAGAACGGTCCGAAGAACTATCGACTTTCTTGCATCGGGTTCTCCCCCCCCTCCTCCCTCTCTTTTAGCAGTGGTTCGACGTGCTTTGCCCTCGGCTTGCGCCATCGCAAAAAGATCCGTTATCTCGTTGCGCGATGAGGGTATATACTAATGTATCAATTTGCGCGTCGGTCAGATCGTTTAAACGACTGTAGACAAATGTCAGGTGAGCGCGCGTTTCGCCACGAGATCCGTCGCAGACGTATACGTTATTCCGCGAAGATGGTACGTTTCTTGTCGAGTACGCGGAAACAAATTAGATCGAATCATTTAGGAGCTTCTAAACTAAAATTTCGACAAGCAAGGATCTAACGTGTTCGTCAGTAATGAGTTTTGCGGAGTGTACGCAGTACCTATCGGCATGCCCTCACGGGAAATTGCCTGACTTCAATTTTCCAAGCGATACACGAGGAGTCAGCTATTTCGCTGTTTCTGACACGTCGAAGTACTATATCCCGCGTTTTACGAGCGCGGCCACTCTCACCCATAATTCTGTATTACATAGAAACGCAAGTTACCAGGTGTATAACCCTCTCTATCCGGAGGTCAACGAAAACATGGCGAGAACGCGTATAACTATTCGATTACCGTATGCAGGTATAAAAGTGACGATCGGCCGAGAGGCTAATCGAAAGAGCGAGATAGACAAAACGCGCGAGGTAGGAGTGAACAAGCGGAGGGCGGAAGGGAAGAGCTCCGATTGCACGAGATAATTGAAGATAATTTTCTCGGCCCGTGGCCACGGCTCGTGCTGCCATGCCCACTTAACTTTCACGTAAGGGGATGTGGCCACTTAGCCGCTACATGCTCGCTTACTCTCCATGCATATGTAAAGCACCGTGCCATCAGTAGTTTCCCGTGACCATTGCGCGCAGAGGGGCATGGGAGACGAGAAGATCGTTTCCGTGACTTGCGACATATTTCCGGAAATCTACGAAAAGCTCGTTAGACGTGTTAGAAAAGCCGCAATTCGATGACGAGTATTTTAAAAATTATTTCTATGTGTTTAGAATATAATCCACTTTAGTGTTAAATAATTTTTCGCAAAAAGCAAGTTACTTTTATTGTGTAGGTTATTGAATGATAAAATAATTAAATTTCAATGTAAATTTTTTTTAAGATGATAGATATAACGAGATGTCAGCTACAAGATCAGCCCGTTTTGATCCACGAACGATGTTGCTAATGTGGTATTAATCTTCATTATTCAATTAACATTTCAATTTCTTCGAGCGCGCGAAGAAGAGAAAAGCGATGAAGCCAACCCTGATGGCTCTAGGAGATCCTCTATTCTTATTATCAACAAGACGCTACTCGAGTTACCAAGTCGAGGAACTGATCGGTATCGAATCTCCTACGAACAGGCGAGACGAAGAGATTTCTTCAATTTCACGGGTCTGTTCGCCCCTCTTCAATTACCGGCACTTAACCAGCAATAATTAGACGTTCCGGGATTGGGTATCACGCCGGCGGACCTTTAAAGTGGATAAAAGCGAGGCGGAATAAAAGAGAAATGGCTCTTTCCACCTTGTTCATCTTACTATCCTTCTCCCCGTATACTTTCTCTTCTTCTTACTTTTCCTATTAGTGTCTCATTCTGCTGCCATTCACTTTCTTTCAATCCGCAACCGCAAATAAGAGTCATCGTAAAACCGAGGGGAATTTTCTCGTTCATCGATACATATTTGATCGAACGACCCTCCGTAGTCTTTTCAACGAAGGAGTGGATATCTCGTAACTGTCGCGACAATAATCAGAAACTTTCCGCATTAATTATGCCCGTTTCTTTCACGTATTACAGGGAGCCGGATGAAACGACTCAGCATAATATTGATCGCGCAATATGTTTGTCTTGACTAATAATAGACAACAGGAAATTGCATTCATAATTGGATAAGCGTTTGAAATTCAAATATTCAAGAAAGAAGGATTGCCTCGTCTTTTTAATGAGTTTCCCGACATTTTTAGAAGAGAGATATTTATAATTAATCCGCAACATGGATGATAGGTATTACTTCTTTTTAATAAAAATGCTAGGAATATAGTCTCGCATATATAGAATGTCAATCCATCAAAATAATATCGTAGACACGTTTCATTACTGCATTAATCTCGAAGATGATGACATCGTGCACGTTTCTATGTTCATAATGTATATCTTCGATTCGCATTTCTCTATTTATTCGCCAGCCAATTCCCAATCGCCACTTTCTTTCTTCCGCGAACAAGAGAAGAACCGTCGTAAAATACCAGAGAAGGACCATATCAGTCCGCGATACATATTTGATCGAACGACCACTACGAGAGGGAAGGAAGGGGAGGGGTGGAGTTTTGATGAAGTGCTAGTGTGGCACCCGGGCTATACACACGGGGGGCAATACTAGATGTCTCGACGGTGGTGAGCTGATATTTATTGCACTCGTGGGACATCGCTGGTACCCTGATATAACTAAATTCGCGTTTATGACCCCGCAACGACGATAGTTTCTATCTTTCTTAAAGAAGAAACACCTTTAACTGCAAACTCCATCGTAGTGAGGCGCCCAAAAGTTTCGCGGCGGAATGAAAGATATTCAATCATTCATGGCGCTATCAAATCCTGAATATCAGAAGACAAATCTGGATACTAGTCTATCTCGAAATCGATACTCATGAATAAGTATCGAGGTAAATAATGATACGGTCTGATCAGATTAGATTAATGTAGGAATTTTGTGAAGAATTCAGATAATAAAAACTCGAATAAATAAAGAAAACGTTAACTTTAATGTTGGATTAGAATATTTTTTGGATTCGTCATCTCTTGAAAAAGTTTACATAAGAGTATCTATAACATTCACAAAAATAAAGGACACACGTATGCGTTTATGAAACTTGTGATATAATTTGTAAATTAAGCGATAGGAATTTAGGGATTTCGAGGGCGAACAAAATTTCAAACTAATCTTTCGGAGAATTCTTTGTCGTGCATTCGTTACATTTTATAATACTCACGACACAAGGGTAACTTTATGACAAATAAAAGCCTTCATGGAGAAGATGAAATTGCGATGCGTAGAGTGAAAAGTTACATGATGGCTTTTGTGTGTGCAAAACGCGTGCCGTACAATTTTTACGCATGGCGTTTTTACACCTGTACACCTCTCACCATAAACGCTTCTGAATTACGCCATCAACGGTGGCACCGACGACGCGAAGAGAAAAGCGATAAAACGGTGTGTTCAAAATTGTCGATAACCCGACTCAAAAATAAAACTTAATCTCTAATAATAAATGAGCATGAAACTTGATACACACAGATATTTATAGATACTATTTACAATATTCTAATCATTCTCGATATAAATACCGTTATATTAATGCAATTGAATCGCGGGGGAGGAATGTATATTTTAATATGGAAGAAACAACGCGTGACTCCACATCGAGATCCGTAATCTGCATTCCTCCCCCGCTACTCGATCGAATCGGAATTGCGGATCTCAATGCGAAGTAACGACGCGTGACTGGCGTGTAACACTGACCTTGGTCCTGCACGCGTGGAAATCACCGGCGATGTTCCTGAGATTGGCACCCACGCTCGTCCACGACTGCCTCTCGTTGAGGATCAGGCCGAGGTGGCAGCGACAGGTGGTACCGTTGCAGTTGCTCACCTCGATCGGGCCCGTCTCCATGACGGAGCTCTCCGAGGCAAAACGTCTTCGTGGCCGTGGCCTTGGGCTCGGCAACGGTGCACCGTTGCTGTTGACGTTACACTCAGGGAACTGGAAAGTCGCGTCTCTCATCGGGCTGCTGGGGACAGAAACTGTCACGTGGGGCGACGGCGGTGGCAGCTGATCCACGGCCGATTGCACCAGGTCTGGTAGCGGCAAGCTCGACAAGTCTTCGACGTTGCCGGGCTGCAGCCAGATCACCAGAGGTTGCTGAGACCCAGAATCGGATCGACGCGGCGCTCGATCTATGGAACAAAAAAGGGAAACTCTTTTCAAGATTCGCTCTATAAAGATTTTTGTATTCTTTGAGTGTGTACGAAGATAATCGCGAAACAGATTGCTGTATTAACATAGACGGAAGTTGAAAAGAAGCAATGATTGGATTGATCGGCTCGTATGTCATAATTAAGAGATTCTTTCGAGATTCTTTCTCGAATACATTTATCAGACAACAATGTCACGTGATACTTGAATTGATGACCGTGATTTTATAGCTACCGTCCGCCAACGAACGGTAATAACATTTCCCGCTCGTATCGCCACGCTTCATAACGACAATTGATTACACGCAAATTACATTACACAATGGCAAATCGTCAGTGACCGGAGTGTGCGCTGAGACGGTTACTTCGCATATAAGGTTTAATGCCACTAAGTACACGCTGCAAGGTAACGTAGTCCGAATATGGCAAGAGCGACATTGTTGGGTAATGATCGTTTTAAAATTTATATCGGGTGATCCGACAGCCTTCTCTTTATAGTTTCGACATTTGCGCACATTACGAGAGAATACCCTTGGGCACGTGCAACTTTTATCTGGATATCGTAAGAATTTATGACATTCGCTCCAATTTCTCGAATAAACGATTAAAAAATATTCTTATTCGAAATAAAGATATAAAAATAAATTCATTTAATTAGAATATAAATCTATGTATATCAGAATTATGTACATGTCAGTGTTTACAATTTCTTTGGCGTGAAGATCACGTCTGTTAAACTATTACGCATAAGATTTCTTAGGCCGATCGTGATACAACGACATTGACAATCGTAGATATTGATAGGCGTCAGGCCTTGAAATCAACTGTTCCAAGCTCGACAAACATATACGTCAGTATCTACGCTTGGAAAACGTGCGTTATCACGCGCCACAGCAGACTGCCTGTCTCCTGTCTGGATATGTATGCGCGTTTTTATCTACCCCGGCTACGATTTCGTAGAACATTGCAGTCCGACGATAAAGTCTTGACGCGCTGTCTCTCGCTACTAAGTGACACGCTTTCCATTGCGCTTATGTCGTCGCTTATTTGACGTTCAGATATATCTTCCTCTTCTCCATCATATCATCGACTAGCAGTTTTAAGCGACCACGTCATCCCTTCTCTAGTTCGAGAATAAAAAAATCCTAATACTGTCTGATGCAACGGAGTTAATTATATAAATAAATATCGCTTCATGATCGGAATCGGATATCAATCCTGCGAGTTGCTGACGTCATGCTTGCTCCTTACAGATAACCGAGCATCGAGAAGAACACTTGTCGCCTGTTACGAAACATATCGCGATATCATGCTCCTGCACTCCGCGGTTGCAACCTTGAAAGCGCATCGCACGACTCCGACCGCAGTGAAAGCGGCTCCCCGCGGAAAGGCGCTCACCGTACCGTATAGTTCCAGAAACATTTAGATATGGCCACTTTTCATTTTGCACCGTGGACGCGTACGAGTCATGCATGACAAAATTACAATTCTACCATGCCTCGCGGCTGTCATTGTCTCGTTCTCCTCTTTCTCTCCTCTCTCTCTCTCTCTCTCTTTCTCTGTCTTTCCGTCATCTTCCCGCGCAAGCACACGTGGTTGCATCCTTGACATTTCAAGTAAACGTCCATAATGGCTCGGGGCTCTTTCACTTGTGCAACGGCACACACATCGCCTATATTCGATTAAAGCCGCTCGCCGTCGCGAAATCTTCGTTGCTGCAGAGCGCTGCAACAGCAGCAACGGTCGCTGCAACTTGTAAGAAGGATAGAGAAAAAAGAAAGAGGGATACTGCCAAGCGCTCGCGCTCTTTCCACCACTTGCAAAATATATGCGTCGTAGAGATGCGGTATCGACGCCCCGTTGGTTTTCTACCTGTTTTTCCAAATGTCATTCGACGGTTCCCGCGTGAGAACACCCGCGCTCACGCTGGAACCTTTACGGAGAGAGATTTATAATAATCGAATTCGATATTTATTATGCCAAACTCGTGATGTTGAAGGATTTATGTCTTTATATGTGCGACTTTATGTACGATTTCACGAAGAACTTGGCAATAGTTATCCGTAATTCGGAGTCATATATTTGTTTCGAAATTTGTTTCTAATCGATTTGTTGGTTATTACGCGAATTAAAAGCTATAAATCTGTTGAAAATAGCAGATGGATTTTGTTATAGGAAACGTGGGAAGATTGAAAATAAATAGTGATATAACTTACATTTATGTGTGTATATATATATATATAAAAAGCTACGTTTATATTTTAAGAATTATCTAATTCGAGAATTTCAAGGAATACTATATTACAAAAGTCTCGAGAGAGAATCGATTTATTACACGTTTCTGTTTAAGCCAGCATTATCAAAGGGAAGCTCGACGAAGCATTTCCACTTTACGAAAAATACACGGTGATCTTACTGTCGCGGTTTTCCTATTACCTTTGTTCAACGGCGTATACCGAAAAGCTCGTCGTAGCAAATCACTGAAAAGAGTATATAGTTCCAACGCGGCCCCGCGCGCGCACGACGCATAAAAGGCGAAGGTTGCCCCGCGAGCAAAAAGTGCATCGCGCACGTGGCCAACACCCGCATGCACTCTTCGTGGTCTCGTGTGTGCACTTCGGTGTGTATATCTGGATCGAGCTATGTGCACACTCCAACGGTGGAGTGGGATAGAGACGTTGACCGACAAAGAGAAAAGCACAGAGAGCAGAAAGAGAGAAACGCGGCATGTATAATGTGTTTACGTGTATATGTATGTGGGTATGTATATGTACGAATGAGAAGAAGCAAAAAGAGAGAGGGAGAGAGAGAGAGAGAGAAATAAATAGAATAGGACGCGGAGGGAAAAGAGGAAAGATCAACAGTGGGAGGAAGAGCGAGAGGGACGGAGACCGCCGGTAGCATATGCGAGCACGTGAGTCACATGGAGCGCCCTTTGTACATAAGTGCAACGCAACTTGTTACAGTGTACGTATGTAACGGCGGGAGCCAGTTTTAACGTGTGTGGGTGTACGCGCGCGTCCGTGTTTCGCGGTTGTGTGAG
>NW_017257999.1:2354888-2405263 GCF_001594055.1 Mycetomoellerius zeteki | reverse complement strand
AACCGCACAAAGAACCCCTCTCAAGGCCGCGCCAGAGCTGCACAGCGACGCATACGCACGCGAATGCGTAAAATGCACCTCGGCCCGCTGCCACCGTACTCCTCTCCGCGCGCTCGCTCGTTGGCGCACTTTTTTTTATCGCGCTATTCTTTTACACGCTTTTCCGGAACAATGGAACTACGAGCGGCAGATATACGTATGGTAATTGTAACTACGTCGTTTCGTACGTTTATCGGAGCTCGACCGTCATTTTGCTATTTCGGGAAGGCGTCGATCGCACGTCAATAAGTGTCTCGCGATGTCTAATCGATCGAAAACGCAGATCAACATTCTTTTAAACGCGACATTTATATCATTCGACGAATTCCTATGAATTTTCTTCTGTTTGATAGATACACTGAGAATGAATCACGTCTAAAAAGAAATAGTTGAATCAAATTAATGTTTCTTGTACCCAATAAATATATCTTTATATTTAGTAAATATTTAATAAATACTTTTGGTCTTATATATATATATATTCAAATAAATGATTTATTAAAATTTAGTATATTTTTTCAATTTATAAACACTATGAGATCATTAATGGAAAGATTAAAATAAAATTTGTAATACAACTCATTGCTAATGAAAATGTACGTATTTAATATTAAAATTAATATTTTTTCTAGAAGCACAGCCGACAATTTGCGCGCATACTTACGCGTCGCGGCGTTTCAAGCAAAAGCCCTGAATTTTCGCAATTTACTGCAAATTCAACTCGGGTAACGTGAATGTGTATTTGGTTTCGGATTCTCTAAAGCGCGCGCACCACTTGAAAGGTTACACAACGATGCGCAACGTGGATCGATCGCGAAGCAAACAAAAAGGTCGGTCTGGCGAGCCCGCGGCACGTACATATACCTACATGTTGTTGCATTTATAACTGGTTAATAAGAAGCGTCATTATCTACCGACAATTTTAGCGAGCTGACAATATTACCATTATTGCGATACCGCGCAATCGAAATGCTAAAAAATACACGTACTGCAATATTGTTGCGTCAACCGCGCGCGATTACGACGCGAGCGATATTAGGCACGCATTTTCTATAACTAATCGTCTTGCCCAACTCGATTGCACTTGAGATTAAATTATTCTGTCGATCACGATTTACGATTGAACAGCGTTTGATATAATATAACCGATAGTAATGTCAGAGATCAATTAAAGTAAGTTGTGACTATGCATTAATTTAAGAGTAATTATTTTTGAAAATTTTTAAAACATATATGGCTAAAGAGAATTCTATGGCACACAGTTATTGCTTCATTTTGTGATTAAGTCATTCTATCGACAATTATTGAGATTATGATATTTTTATATTTAAAAAGAATATAAACTCAGAAATATGTACATTTATTCGCACTCGGAGCGATTAAAGCTGCTTTAATAGAATACATTATTAATTCAGTAATGCAGATTGTAAATCATGTAATTAATTGTCAATATCGTCTCGACTCTGCTCATGAAAAATTGTACCATTAAACGCAACGACAGAATCCGATACGTGCGCATGTGCGCATTTTTAATCGTTCTCATCTTTATTCACGCTTAATTTATTGTTTATTGATGGAATTAAGTCTTTTGGGAAAAAAAACTACTGAACAAAAATTGCAACAATCGCTACGGCTGCATTTCGGGCGGTTTATAACTTCTTGCACAGTGGGTGCAATTTCGGCGCAACTGGATCACAATTATTAGCGCAACGGTCGCTCTCGGCCACCATCATTATTCCGCGAGTCCTCGGTAATAATCGGACGAGTTTCATAGCGGGCGAATGTGCGCGCGGAGCGAAAATCGATTCCTCGAAGGGCGATTCGCCGAAGAAGTAACGATCTGCGGTACAATTCTTCGAGCACTCCAGGACACGTGCGGTGCAGAATGCGTTTCGTGAGTCGCGAAAATTAAATAAAGTACCCTCTCCTCCTTCCGTCCCGCGCGTTCGTTGCACTCCCTCGCAATTGTCTCGTTCTTTTATCGCCCGCTCGCTGAAGTTCTCCGTCACGGTGCTTCATCCTCTCTTCCCTTCACCTCTTCAGGCCTGATAAATTCGCGGAGCGTGATTCGAGCCCATCGCTCATGCATGGAGGTAAAGACAAAGCAATAAAAGAGCGTAATATTTATTCGTTTCGTGTCTCACGAATTGTCCCTCTTTTTTTCATCAACATTAATTTTTCATGCACTCGCGATTGAAGCGTCTCGATTTTTTTTTTATGTTTGTCATCTTCGATACTAACGTAAATTTCTGGAATTTATGAGGATTATTTTATCGCTTTTCGTTACGAGTGAACTCAAACGATCGCGAGTGTTTATCGTCGCATCCTCCTCAGCGTGTAAGCGAACGCTTATTTTCGACTCTGGAAGAGCGCACTTTGCAAAGTGTCGAGCGCGAAGATCGCACGAGGGCGAGCTCAGCGCATTAATCAGCGTGGTATTTGGGAACCTTGGGGGACTAAGCCTTCAGTTAGCTGCACTTCATCAAAATGCATAGAGGATAACGTCAACAGGCTACTGGGGTTATTTTTAAAAATTACGTAGGGCTTTAATTAAAACGATACACGGCGCCTCTTTGACCGAATCACGTGTTAAGTTACTTGAACAAGTGACCGAATTGATGTGATGCAGATAGTAAGGAAGGCAAGGAATATGTAAGGTAAAGGGTTGTAAGCGCGTGTAAGAGAAAAAAGAGAGAGAGAGAGAGAGAGAGAGAGTGATTTGTTCCGCGGCGTGCACGAAGGATCACCGAGTGCACTTGACTTTCACGCTCGATGAAATTTCGATGACCGACCGCGATAAATTTATAATACGCGTCGGTGCAACCGCAGGCGCAAGAGGAGAGCCCGCGCGTAGATAAAATCTGCCGAATTTCATGAGCCGGTGGATACGCGTGCCCCTATCTGATCCGGTCTACCAGAAACACAGGGCTTCGAGGGACCGTAAAAATGCTTTACACTGTAAAAGAAGTGGCGAAGTGGATATCCTCCGTATGAATATTAATGATTGCAGGTAATTAGGAGATTGCCAAAATTCGCGGAGAGCCTGTTAACTACCTCAGCGTCCTAATTAACAAACCGGAATGACGCGCCTGCCGAAGATAAATATTCATTTGCGAGATATGAACAACGCTCTCATTAGTTGCGAGCACGTTCGCAATAAATAAATAATTCAACGAATAAAGAAAATTAATTCGATATTAATTTATTTAGATATCACGACAATTTGTCCAAGTTTGTTAAAATACTTTTACGCTTTATAGTTCCTCAGCTTAGTATCACTGTACTTTATATATGTACTTTACATATGCTGGTATTATTAGCATCATAATGCGCATTATTCACAAGTCCCACTATACTTATATAATTATAATAACTTATTTAGACATCATTATAGAAACTAAAACAACAATACACATGAGTAAAATAAAAGAACAAAAGAAATGCAAACTAGTAATGTTTTGTTACTATTTTGATTACTTCGATATTACGTAATTTTAAATTCCAATAATTATTTCTTTATACCGATCACCGACGCTTGCGTAATGATCAATGACCATTGACAATTAATTAAATGTCTATATCTATTCGTCGTGCGGAAACCGCTAGAACACGCGTTTATTATCGTTTGTCCGATGTTCTCTTTCGCGCGTACGAAGCTGATTTATCGACGTTTAACGAGGCGTCTCCGACAGAAAAATGCGAAAGATCGGAAAGAGAAAAGGAGAAAGAAACAGAAAGAGAGAGAGAGAGAGAGAAATTCGATAAACTCGAGAGGCGAATAGATAAAAAGAAGCGACGTCGTGCCCTCGAGTGTCTGTCTTACGACGAGATAAAGCGCGACGAGATACGCGACGATAACGGATCGCCGATGAGGGCAAGAAGGACACAAAGAGATTGGAGTTTCCGTCGGAGTGAGGGATACGATGAATTTTTGAAGAATTCTGTCAATAGCAGTCGCTCTCGCAAGTATGAATGGCGGGAAAGGCGGCGGTCGCGGAAGAGACCCAGCAGTCTACAATGACGAATTCCTTTCAATATTTCATAAGGTCTATAGACTCGAGTCACTGTTCTCATCCCGACGGCATCGATCGCTCGTCTGCCACTACTAAGTGGAATATCTTTGATAAATCAAGCAAGTCATAGTCGAGGTTTTCCTACTTGGCTTGTCGCCGACGAAGATGATTCCTTACTTGTTTTCCACGGTGACACAGTATTATTAACAATATAATTAACAATTTCTAATTATATCTATAGAATTTATTAATGAGAAGTATAATTCGAACATAGTTTCAAGCGTGACTTCGACGTCTTTACTCTAAAATTGTGAGCAGCTGTTACGTTGTTACTGTGATAACATGAGACAGTTTACGAGTGCGTTTATATGCGCGCGCGCGCGCGCGCGTGTGTGTGTGTGTGTGTGTGTGTGTGTGTGCGCGCATGAAAGAGAAAGAGAAAGAGAGAAACATAATATGAAGTTCAGTATCAAGTGCGTATCACGTTACAAGTCACCTGATCTTTCTCGTACCGAGAAATCAAACTCCTTCGATTAGAGAGGTTGTGATCATTTGATTCGTCTTATCGACTTGTGGGAAAAAGGTACGAGAGGGTAAAACAAGATAAATCATTCGTTCGAAACATCATTCGTTTCAATCATTTCGGAAATTTGTTTCGCGAATACAAGTATATACTTAAATTTTGTCGTATCGAATGTATTTCGTGTTAACAAATTAATCTGACTCGTGATAAATTCCAAGTAAATGTCTCATTAGAGTATACGTTCCGTCCGGATCGATCCTATCTTTAAAAAGGGCCGAAGGAGGTGGTCGCCTTAAAATACATTTGGGACGCGCGCGTAATCGCGATTGCCGCACTCTCGCGAGGCGCGTTTGTTCGCGCGTGAGCGCACGAGATGACGAGGGGGAAGTTTTCTGCAAATATTACAAGAAGACTGCGTTGCGCGGTGCGGGAATGCCCACAGCTGTTCCTATAAATAACAACCCCCGATTTGATGCAACCACGCGAGTGCTCGCAGCGGCAATTCTGCATCTTCTCTCGCGAAAGCGCGGCAACTATGGTTATTGACCCCCGTGCAACGTGCGCGCGGCCCGGCACTATTTCCGTTCGTGAAATAATGGGTCCGAGCATCGTAACGTGTGATTTAAACGCGCGCAAGATAGACCAAGGAGTCCTCATGTTGGTCGACGTATCGGTACAATAGATTGCACGACGGAAATTATTTATTGAATATTATTCGTGCAAATGACTGAAGAATGTTGAATTTCTTATTTGTCTTTGGATATACTGTTTTAAATTTCTTATCTGAATAAATTTCATCATTTTCGGAAAAGGTAAAGCGTGCAGAATTTTATTTCGATACATTTTTTTTTACATAACTATGTGTTGATGAAAAAAATCGATAAAAACTCTAAATTAGATTAAACTTTCAACATTCGGAAATCGACCGATAAAGTATAAAATGATGCAATTTGACTGTAACGTCGAGCGTAGTAAATGAAAATTACGCGAATGGCGGAATAAGAGCAACGTGCGTTCGCATTAAAACGATGTATTACGATTGAAGATTTGATTATTGCACATGGCACGGATAATTACGTTTTGCCTGATGCACGGCTTTATTCGTGGCGAGTAAAATGCAATAAAATATATTATACAATGTGAAGCGGGGGATTTATCCGCGGATTACATTATCCATCACGGTCGAAAGATTAAATCTCCATAAATTATTCGTTGTACCAACGATATTCATTAACGACGCGGTTCAAATAGCCGCGAAGTGTTACAACAGTAATGTGCGGTAAGCGTTACCGCACGCGTATCTATCTCGAAAATATATTTTTAATATAAAATTATATTATTGTATTTCTATAAGTACTTTTCAATCTAAATGATTAAACCGCAGTGCGGTTAAATAATGAAGGAAGTAAATTTTCTTACATTCATCGTCAATAAAACTTCGATTATAGTGCTGATCCACTTGTTAGAAGCCAATATTAGAGATTTATAGTTTCAGGTAGATTGATCGATCGCGCGACAGCAATTTTCTACATATATTGCAATAGCGTGTGCCGTAATAACGTTTTTATTGGTAGGAGATCGCTCAGAACCATTCTGCGTCTTATACTGAGGCTTCATCGGGAATTGAGTACCGGCTCTTGTGGATTTTCTACTTGATTTACAGAGCGGTGAGGCGTACGCTGGCGAGAAAGGGAGAGAGAAAGAGTGAGGAAGATAGAAAGAGAAAAAGAGAGAGCAATCGATGATGTCACGCACTTGCGGTTGATAGCCGCAATCTCTCTGCGAGGTGCGCCGGCACGATCGACATCCGAGATTCGGACTTGATCGCGGCCGAGGCTGCGTTGCATCGCGCGTTTTATAGCGCGTTTTACTGCGTGTGCTGTGGCTGACCAGTGGTCTCTTTCTCTCTCTTTCTCTCTCTATACGTCGCAGGTCCTCCTCTCGCTTCTCTGGTCTCCTCTCTTTTCTCTGTAAAGGAGGCACGACCAGCGGAGCAGGGTCATGGCCGGACATCGTCTGCCATACTCTCCCTCTCTTTCTTTTGCTCGATGTGCTCTACACCCACACTACATCTGTTTTACTCGCGTACAATCCATTCTCCTTCTTCTCGCTGCACTCTCGTAAAGTTGGATTTTACTGTGCGCCGAATATGAGCCATCGCGATCTCTCGAGAAACGTCCTGTTCGTTTCTCTACGATTAAATAGATTTGTAAAAGACTTTTTTAAACGAAACTTACGAGTGCAGAAACATTGCCATGCAATTTACGATAGCGTGTGTCACAGCGTATCTATTTTCTAGAGGCTATTACTACTGGAAGATATTTTCCAATTGAAAGTATTGACATCGTTAGAATTTCAAAAAATAAAGAAAAATTAATTTATGTCAATAATATGTACAAAATATTTATGACATTGTATGAATAAAGGATAAGGTCGATTGGGTATTGATAGGAAATCGGAATAGCTACGAGTAGTGAAACAGTTATGGGTATGTAATAGCCTTAATACCAAAGTGAAGAATTTCAAGTTTGAATCCCGATAAGCTTTGTTATTTCCGTCTCTTACAATATGAAAATTACTTGAAATTAAATTGTGAAACCTATATTGCAGATTTATTTCATGGATAAAATATGAGAATTTTGCGATCTTTCGATTGTCTTCATTTCAAAATTAAGAACACATTTTAGACGCATTTTGTTAAATTAATAAAAATAATACTTGCTGCTGCTTTTCACTGATGTAACATTTGCCAGAAACTTACATCACGCGATATTGTTATATAAAAAAAATGTACATACACACATACACAGAAACATATATATGTATATATTGTATATATTGCAGAGAATGCCAGAGTGGTTTTGCGGCTTTTGTCGCGCTATCACTTTTGACGTCAAAGGCGTACGCTCGAGGCATTGCGCAAAATTGAGAATCAAGGTGTCCAGATCTCGCTCCTTGGACTGGACCAAACGAAATGTTTCGACGATGATTCACGGCGGGACAATGACCTCGATCAATGATATCATTTTTGTCAATATGATGCAATATCGAGAGAAAATAAAAAATCTCCCAATTATTGGTAATTAATTTCTTCGAAATAAGGCACTTAAAAAAAAAATACAACTCGTATTTTACCTTTGCAAATATAATTGAATAAATATGTAATTCAATATAGTTAACTGATTTCAAATTTTATTTATTTAATAAAAAAGAGATGGGGAACACAAGTATTAGCTACTATTAGCATTTTTGATGTTAATTTTACAATAAGAGTGCAACTTAATATCTTTGCAACATATACATGACGTTTTCCTTTCTCTATGAATTATTTGCGACACGTAAGAAATTAATCATTCTAAACACAAGAATTAAAATGTCACGCGCGGATCCCTCGCGTATTTCTTGTGCTGAGCCGAATTGTTCCCCATTGCAACCACGTGTTGCACTACAGAATTCTAGCCGAGATGCTATCGACCAACTTTACTACGCTTACCTATCTTAATCATCAGCGAGACAGTTTCAATAATCAGATAATTTTGAGGTTCTAAGTAACATTAGCAATTAACCACAAAGCTAATACTTTGGTTACTTATAAAATCGTAGTGATCTGTGAATAAATCAAGGACTTTTTATTTTATTTTTTATAAACTGAGCATTTATTTGGACACACAATTTTAATTATTTCTAATATAAAAATAATATTTATAATGTAAAAATAATATTTGATTATTTATAATATAAAAATAATATTCCTTATATATTATATATAATAATAGACTTTTTCTCATTTCGCTTATTATCTTTTCATTCGCTTTTTTGCGTTCGCTTGCTATTTTATAATACCTAAACGTCTAAACAATCTAAAAAAAATAACATATGCTATGCTTTATTTCAAATAATATCGCATGTTATTAACAATAACGCGACTAACAAAAATATAAAGAGATGATGTGATTCATCATAATCTTTTCATCACGATATAATCGCCGTAAATATCAATAAAAGAGTAAATTCTCTTTTATGATTATCATTATTCTCATTTCTCTAAGTTATTATACTCTTCTAACTATCGTATCGATAAATCAAATCTTACATCAATACATTCGAAACAATCAAATCAGTCTAGTTTTATTCTCACAGTCGAGAATATCGATATTTTTTCGAACTCTTTTCAAAACTATCGCTCAATTTCAAGACAATCGCAATCATCTATCGATTATCTCCGATCATTTTATCATTAATCTCGGAGCGAGCGCACGCTCGGTCAAAAACATGGATTCATACATGTGACGACCTGTCAATCATTCCTCTATATTTTGTCTATTTTCTGTCTCTTCTCTATCTCTTTCTGTCAAAAAGACTAAATGTGGAAATCTAAGAATCATATAGTTTTCGCTTACAGAAAATACAGTACGTATAAATGCGCACAACTCACGATTTCGCGACGGATGGTGGGCGTTCCTGCTCCGGAGGGCATTGTGCAGGGTTACATACAGCTGGTACATCAGCTGCTCCTCCGACGACGTGTTCTCGTCGTTGTTGGGCAAAAACGGTATCGCCATGGTGTCTTCTCTCGTCTATTCTACGATCGGAGCAATTGCGTACAGTTGTAGCCTGAGTCCAAGCTACGTGCTCGTTACCACTCCCGCCTGGCCCGAGGTTGACGCACTGTAACCGAACCAAGCAATGTCTATTGTTGAGTTCACTGTTCACTCTCTACGTCTTCACTTTTCAAAGACCCCCCCCTCCCCCTCGTTCGGAGTCTCTACCTGATATTGTTTTGTAAATCGTTAGAATTATAAACGCGTTAGAAACGCTTAACAGTATAAATTTACCGGCTTTCAACGTTCAACATTCCGGATCGCACGTGGCGCGCGCGCACGCTGCAGACTCCCGTAAATGTTATTATTCTACCTTTCTAGACGATTCCCGAAACTAAATTTTTCTCGAAGTTCTGATGAAACTGTCCATGCACCGAACGTTCTCGAGACAAAAAGAAAGAAAGAAAAAAAAAAGAAAGATCACTCTCGCTTTAAAGCAATCACCTGCTGAGAATCGCGGGGATAGGAAACGTGTCCTTTGTCACGGTTGTTGATTGGCTGCTCGAATGCACTGTCGATGGAGCACGTAGAATTTTCGTGACTCAGAGAGAAATTTCCGGAACACGGACGCGTGGATCGTCGCGTTCAATGTCCCCGCAGTTGTCCGGTTGACGGCTGCACCAGTTGGTTCACGTCACTCGTAAAGATGTAACACATACAGGGGGTCGACCGTGTCGGGTCGCCCTATGGCTCCGCGGATCACGAGAGTATCTCGCGCGAACGGTCACGTGAGGTGTTTCGAAAAATCTTCAGGATTGCACTATGACCGACCGAAATTAATTAGATAATTGCACGAGCAAATATAACACCGCTGGCCACTTTGGCGCAATATATCACACGCGTGTATTTGAGCGATGCGCGTACAACAGGGAGCGGTGAGAAGACGAGAATACGAAGCTACACGAGATCTCGACTGAGCTCAGGATAAACGAGAAACACGTCTGTTCTCCTCGAGGTCTGGCGTGGTAATGATTCTGTGCTTTCACAACCAGCCACGGTCTGCACGTTCTGTCTCACAGCAGCAACCGGCTCTTCCCTCACTCCGTTTTACCCGCGCGACCGATTGGTCCAACGGTGGGGGTGCGTGCGCGCGCAACCTATGACGAGGAAATAAACTGGTGGTGAGGGTAGCCGATTTACTTTGGGGTGGGGAACGCGCGAGAAGCGTGACAATACATTGTCTTGCTCTTCGGACGCCGCGAGTGAGCTCCGTTTGAACGCTAACATTTACTGCAATCATGTTTTTGCAATCGTCAGACACCACGGCGCATCCACGTAGCATACGAAGAATACTCTAATATATCAAAATATTGCATCTTTAGATTAGAATGTTTACGCTATTAATAAGAGATATATGATTAATAACATTATATATGATTAATTACATTATGAAAAAATATTAAATCAAAACAGATTTTTTTGTCCTACTTCTTTTTACCTCAATTTTAGGTATCAGAAAATTTTCAGCATAAAATCTATTGTAGAATATTTTGTAACATTTCTCTTTGTGATTTTCGCTCTTTTGAGCATTTCATGTTTTTTTTTTGCTTTAATTTTTCTATGGCTTTTCGTGCAGTAAATGTTAATATGAGAGGGACTCGGTCCGCGCTTGGAAGACGCAAGTGCAACTGAGTGGCGCGCGCGACACAGTCTCGGGACACAGCGGACCGTGTAGCATGTAGCAATGGGATCTCGACGAGGGAGAGAGTGAGAGGCCACGCACACACGAGCATACGGCGTTCGCATGCACCTCGGAGCCGTAAAGGCGCGTATGACACGACAAAACGACACTCGAGCGCAACTGCGCAGTTTACGCGACCAAGTACGAGCTCCGCACAGGGGTGGGGGTGCAGCCGCAAATCGGAAACGTTTACTTTACCACCGTTAAAATTAAACTCCCAAGAAAACTGAAAAAAAAAAATGTTACTCTCATGCGAGATATATCATATCTTCGTGTCTCGTTCTAATTTTAATTGTTCAATTTTACTGATTATTCGATTTTATTTTAACAAAATTCTTCGATATTGCAAAATATTTAAATGGATACTGCTCTTGATTCATACAACGATAAATTAATGTCGACGATATTTTCTTGATATTAACGATAAATATTAACGTGATACCATCTTCGATATCATTCACTCGTTTATAGGTGATAATAATAATAACAGACGCTCGAGCGATAATGAATATCGGTCTGCAGTGTCAAAGATCAATTTTATCGTTCGAATGACCACACGCCGAATTAATGAGCTCGAACATACTTATAATTAATTAGGAACGGATGAGCGAAACGAATACGAGACAACTTGCACATGCTTAATTTCCAGATAATTTGTGACGATGCGAACGATATTCGCGGCATCGCTACGGTTAAGTTCTTTTTTTTTGTACAATCGATGAATGGGCGAAAAAACGGAGAAACAAGAATACAATACGTTGCCATTGCGCGCGCTGATTCATGATGCATACGATGCACCGTGCGCCGGCTACACGAGAGCGCGCGACTACATAAATAAATATGAGCATATTGGCTTGCACGAGGGCATGCACGACGCGCGTGAAAAACGAAATCACACATTCAACGTGGATCAAGGAAAAAGTCATTGTATTATCATTAATGTCGCTTTATCTATTGTACGTAAAATTCACGCAAATTTTAATCGCGCACTGTATAATGAAATTTAATTTAGGAATGTTTAACACGTTTGAAGATCAAATATCACAAAAATGTATCACGCATTCTTTCTTTCGCTTTATCTTTAGACATCTAATTTTAACACTTGGAACACAGAAACGCAATTTCATTTGAAGATTGAAGTTTAATCAATCGACGGAAAAAACGGAATGCACTTCTCTTCTACGAATTCATTGATGCATAACGTAACGTCGTACCGGCACAATAGAAGCGTGTTAAACAATCTCGAAAGCGTGAACGTGAGCACCACTTGAATCGATAGGCGATCGACGTCTCTTTGGCGTGTGCATGCAAGCATGAGGAGAGAGAAAGTGAAAGATAAAGAGAGACAGGGAGAGAACAACAGATTAATGTCAGAAGTGGAGTGCATGGAGAGACGTTGTCATTGGATATCGGATGTGGGAGTTAAAGGCCAGGTGAATCTCGGCGCGTCGGGGATGACGTTACAGAGAGATGACATTACCACTGTAGAACGTGGAAACCGGAGTCGATGCGTGTGTCGAGATGTGCGCGTCCTGGCCGTAGTTGGACGAAATGGCGATGTCGCTATCGATGGATGCTTATATCGGCTTCCATGCAAGAGATATCGCGTCGCGTCAATAGGTGCAATGCCGTCATTGATAATTTTGCGCGCGAAAATTTCAGCGAAGGAGCCTTAAACCAGAGATTCTCGCGGTGGATCAATACGCGAACTTGATCGCGCGTCTTACAGGAACTGCTCGTTATGAGAAACGCCATTTCTACGAAGTCAATTGTCTTAATGTACGTAAAAGTTAAAGAGGCGACTTTAGAGAGGGACGAGTTGATTGTGCCGTCATTGTACGAGAAGTCGATTCGCTTAACGAAGTTAAACTTAGTTGCGAGAACTTCGGAGAGTATTTTAGTGCCATGCAATAATTTTTACGTATAAGGAGTTTCAGATGTTACAAAATAAGGAGAAAACTCAATTGGTATATTACGAAATATTGCACAATGTATGTAATAATAAATTTTTAAATGTTGATAGATAAGACCCAGTTATCACACGTCTTAAGTAACAAGTATATGTCTTTTTTATAATGAATAGATAAGTAGCTAAAATGTATTTCTATTTAAAAAGAATATCGCAACATAGAAAGAGTAAAGTTGTCATTCAATTTATTAAATAATTGTATGTGTTATAAATCAAATATAGAATTTAAAATCGTTTAAATTTGTTCTTAAAATTAATCTTTATTTTCTATTAATATAATACATTAATATAATACATTATACTATTAATATAATACATTAATATTATATAATACACGTTATGACAAAATGTGTCTTATCAGCTTTTGATATCAATCTCAATCGTATACCTATTATATAAATAAAATCACTTTTCGAAGTAATAATGAAGTAAAAATATAGATGCACAATCATAATAGCGAAATCTCTCTCTGATTAAATTTTTTTTAATCTGCTATATCTGATATATTCTGCACTTTCGTATTCTTATCAATTTTCAATTTTCTTATCGATGATAGAACTTGGTTCTATCATCGATATTAGAATTAAACTTACATCATATTATACTCATCTTATATGGACTTGACTTTCAAGACAACCTAATAAATAAATTCTCGGGGTTGCAATTTCTGTCGTCGTGGAAAAATCATAATCGTACCTTGCCAAATCTATTAAACATGGATGCAAATGTCGGCTTAATAACTGCCTTCGAGCTCCATGTAATTGGAATCACTGTCATGGAGACACTGGTCAACATTCGATTAACGATCTCCGTATTTAGCGATTAACGATTCGCGATCTAGAAACGTCCGGCAAGCAATCCTTCCTTCCTGGTCTTTCGCAACGGTGTTGCATCGTTTTATTTCAATATGAAGCATCACATCGTGCTGCGTAGCATCGGTCGCTGTCCGGTAGCGACCGAGATTTAAAACCGGTAGCACCACGTACGCGCGCCGTACCGGATTGTATATTTTTAGAACGACCATCGCGATCGCGTGGGCGGATGCTGGTCATCGGTCCGGGAACCTGCGCTACTTTGTTTCAAACTGCACAAATCGGACAGGATCTCGATTCCGTCGAATCGGCATAATTCTTCGCGATATAATTTTAGTAAGTAAAAAATACTTCGTGAAGGAAAGCAAATCGTTTAAAAGCCTCGCGACATGAAATCAGCTTTGCTAAAGTCCGCCGTGAAACGAGCTTATCCCGTGATAGTAACATGGTAATAACGTGATAATAGATTATAACGCCGTGCGTATATAAATTACGTCGTGTTCGCAACTAGGCGAAATACACTATATCTTCATTTGTCGGCTTCTGCGGAATTGTAACAGAGGCTCCTTATTCTGTGCATATGCATGTCTATGTATTAACGAGCATGCCCGTCCACATCACTATGATGATTTAAAGCCTCTGGTTTAATATTCAGAGATGCTGATGAAAGCGTAAAACCACTTACGCGTCTGATTCTAATTCTAATTCTAATTCTAGTCGTTCTCTAAACTGTAGCACACGTATCGATTGACGTAAATTAGACCACGTAAACAAAATTGATTACTATACATTTCGAGAAGTGCTTTGCGTTTACGTCATGCTTAATTTTTTCAAATTGAATCCACGCGAGGTAATCAGAGAATGATTTACTTGATTCATACCTGTTCGATCACGAGAACGCTCTAAGGAAGAAGAAACGTTCAAAGTTTAAGGTCTCTCTCAATCAACAAAGCGCCTTAATTATCGAGGCAATTATCGCGGCGGGAAAGAGCGTTATCGCTCGTCGCGCGACATACGTCTACCGCAAACATGTTCGAACAAGTTTCATAGTCTCGTAGTATTACAGACACACTGCTGTCATCATTTACGAGGTTAACGGCAAGAGCAGCGTTATTAAACGATCCCTGTAATGGGTGACTGTCAAGAACGAAGATATTTAATCGCGGTTACGTACGAGAAATTCCGTTTTCTTTTTTTTTTCTTTCTAACATGCTATCTTATATATGTATTTCTTTTTATCGCAACAAGTGAATTTACTCTGTAAATAAGGTGTAAAAATTATCTGTATTTCCCCTCTCTTTTTTTCGTACGAACGCATTATATGAACGACAGTGTGAGAAAAATGCACGGCATGAGAATCATTCGTACGAAAGATGACTCAACTTATCAGGTTGATGTTACGAATTGCATTTCTTATCATTTTTATCGGGTCATTGGTACGTTCACCCTTTCCGGCAGTTCATCGAACCAGATTTCGCACGCTCGTTTTCTGCAAATATTAGATCTTCAAATCGGCCAGAGGAAGTGAGAAACCGAATATATCTGTGATACGTAGTTCACGGATGTTCTATGGCCTACGATTTCGCTGTATCTATAGTGACCCGGTGATAACGAAAACAATAATAGGAAGCTGAAAACAAGAGTCGAGAAATCGCGGACACGTATTTCTTTCATAATCTCTTGTGATTTCCGTTTGCGTTTTAAGTTTTATTCGTAACTGATTGCATCCAAATAAAATGTTAAATTAAATTATTAACAGTAATAATTAAAAAAGCAACGTGAATACGTTCAATCTTCTGCATTATGAAAAAGTATATGAAACTTCATAAACAACATACAAGCATAAAAATCATACAATTTGTAGTACGCATTAATTTTCATTATACGTAATTTTTACGCTTGTTGTTCATATATAATTTTATATTTTTCACAGTGTGTATATAAATAAAGATAAATAATACATAAAATTTGGAATCTTTCAACCAAATGCGTTTATATTATAGCAAATAGTACGTTATCTGCATTGATAACCACTCGAGAGAGGGATAACTAGATAAAAAAAAAGAAGTACGATAAACGGTGCAAGTTAACATTTCAAACAAACTCGATGCATTCACATAATTCACATTCATATGAAAGTAACGTGGGTGTACGTACACGCATATATATGGATTCAACACGCACAGCTGCAACCGTACGACTAATATCCGCAATTTTGTAATTTTAAACCATCGCCTACGTGCGCACTAACTGCTGGAGTGAAAGAACTTCGTTCAGAGAGTGTTCTGTAACGTTAGTCACGAAACCCTCGAGACACATTGACGCACTGTATTACGATGATTTTCACGATAAGTGAATCCCAGTGTCAAGGGGAACAGTCACGACGAATTAGTTTCTCGAAATGGCCGAACTACGACCGCGAAGATTATACGAAATTAACTCCATTCGCCGTGCTTCGACATCTGTAATTATCGCGTCGTTTTTCAGGTCGCCAGACGGTGCAAATTGGCGTTTCTACCTTTAAAGGGAATGAAAGCAATGTTTTATGCTCGCCGTCGATATCGATCTCGATTTAATCGTGAATAATCATTTTCACCAAGTGTTGGGTCAGGGAACACGCAAAAAGCGACGTAATAAATGATTTTGGGAGAAAAAATTATTCGTATTGAAACAAAAAGAAATTGTGTCGTTACGGTAAAGTTACTCTCTCTATTATATGTACCAGAGAATGATATGATAACCGGACGCAAATGATGGATCGTAAGACCGGAACTTCGCGAGGGTGTTTGCGGATGTGGTAACGAAATCGTCGCTCTTTAGCCGCAAGGTTTCTTGTCTGCCGCGTTCTTGCGGTTTTTTAAGAGGTGGCAGAGCCGTGAACCGTCACGATAAATATCGAACGTAGTTACGATCATGGACAAAATTTCTGCGCAAAATCCGTTTTTATGCGCGGTTCGATCGCCTAGCGACGTTTTTATGCACACGATGAGACGAGTTTAATAAACGTCTTGAGGGACAATCTTGGTTTTTCGCCCGATACTGATGCTGTTTCAATTTTACGCACGACAGCGGAGCTTGATTTACATTGTCTTACAACCTGTTATTGACAAAATCGCCCATAATGTTAAATATTATGCTATCGCGTGATAGCAGAGAACTGCCCTGTTCAATACGAGTTGCTAAAATATCCATAAAAGTTATATGTTCAACACAAAAAGGGTTATGCAAACAAACGAGCAATAATTGACTAAGTACCGATGCATGGATATGTATTTCCAACTGTGAGGGCATAATATCAAGGTACACATATGCACTTGAGGATAAGTATTTGCCGCCAGCTATCATCAAGATTCAATAGAGACGAGTGCGGTTTAACCACGACAAGACCATATCATCATCGACTAATTTCTCGGGATAACGCGGATACGCGCTAGGCTAATAGCCACCTTTTTCATCGCCAGTGCGTATTACAATAAAATGTTGCTAATATATTTACAACGCATCGTTAACGTAAAAATTATTTCTTTTGCGTAACATAAAATACTGTTTTACATCGTTTCTATTAAATGATGCTTTGCGACGAATTTTGCAATATAATTTGATGCACGTAAAATATCTTTTTTGGGAAGATACCCCGTGTGGAAAATTTCAAGATGATTAGAACATTTTGATCTTACCTGTTTATTTTTCTTTGACCAGGTAAGGCGATGAGATGATATGCTTTGGCAGTGAATAATATCTAAAAATATTATTAAAATACGTCTTAAGAAAAAATAAAACATGTATGTATTGTATATGACAAAGCCGCCACACTGCACACACAAATCCATAGTGTATTATTTTAAAACACTATGTGTGTTATTTGACTGAAGCTTTAACTGAAGTTTTAATACATGTCTCGCCGTTTTATATTACAACGCACTTAAAACGTTTTACTTCAATGCATTTTAATGTATACCAAATTGATACGATTAAATGTGTTTATTTGATATAATACGTTTAAGACGTGTTAACAAGCGAGTTTTAAACGTGTTATATCAAACGAACACGTGTTGACAATAAGTTTATTATATAGGTATATTACTTTAATATCTGTGAGATTTACAGTTTCATCAATCTGTTTTTTCTTTTGAGCAAAATCACTAGCACACGTTGGTTCCAAGACACGTTTGATCACGAAATCAGATTTTTCAAACAGAAGACTTTAACCTCACTTTTATCATGAATTTCCTCATCTTCTTCAATGTCGCAGAATTTATTTTGATCAGTATCAACTTTTTGCAATACAATTATCTTATTGTTTATCATGGATTGTAATAAGCTATCATTATTGACTTCTATTAACGATCATGTACAATTTGAACATTAGAAATGTGTTCTAAAGACGAAAATACATTCACAGCGTTCACCAATTAGACAATACATTTTCTTTTCCATTGTTAATAATAAAATGTATGAAACACAAATCACGTAAATGTAAAACGTTACTTATAAAACTTTACTTGAAAACAATAACATATTACATGCGACACGTGCTCTCACTTTGGTCTCAACACATCTATGATAGAATAATCGAGAATGCTGCGCAAAAGAATGACATATGTGTAAATTAAGTAATGTGTAATAAATGAAACGTATAAGCTATTCAAACGTGTAAATTGAGAATAAACGTTTTCTTATAATACATTTAAAACTTATAATCCATTTTAAATAACAAAGTGTTTTATTATGTTACACATCTTGAAACGTATACATATTATAACACATATAATACGTGTAAAATTAACATATTACACGGTTATATGTTTTAAAATAATACAAATAAGCGTGTTTCCTCAAAATTACACAGGAAAAGTGTGTTAAAATAGCACACTTAGATTTGCAGTGGCGTGTTTTCAAAATATCGAGTCATAATAAGAGGGGATCTTATCTGAAATTCTTCGATCAGGATCTGTGAAATTAGCACGACATTCTATTAGTATGAAAAAATAATGACAGTTCCAATAGCACTTTTCATAGTTCGTTATTAAAATAAAAGAAGTTCCGCATTTTTTATGGAAAAAAGGTTAAAATTAGCACGCCATATTTTCAATTTTGGTTTTTTAGTATAAAAAATGCGGAAAACTGTCATTATTTTTTTCATATTAATAGAATGTCGTGCTAACTTTACAGATCCTCGATCGCGTTAATCATTCTACCGCGACGAGTAGACGACCACAACGCTGAAATAATTTTTATAATTTGCCTTGTTCGCTCGACAGAATGATGCGATTCTTAGAAATGACCTTGAATACGATGCACTATCATTAAGTTGCGGTTTTTATTTTACGTGTATGCGTGTTAACTTTTATATGCGTATATCATTTATCTTTTATAATTCTACTTATGTTGAGAAAGATAAAAAAGGCAATATCTTGTCTTTTATTCTCTAATTTCTTACATATGTGCACCAAAAAAATAATAGGAAATTAAAAGAAAAAGTTTGTAAGTTTCTTCTTTTTACACACAAAGATGTTTGAATATGTTCTTATAATTATATCGAGATAATCTATCTATCGGCCTCGTTTCTATCGAGTTTTAATAAATCTGAAATTGATTTCCGAAATATTTGAAATTAAATGACATTACCTGTGTAATCACAGACGTAAGACACAACAAAAACACCACAACAAAAACAACTTTCTGGAAATAACTGAATTTCTCTCTAAGTATCACTCTATGGAAGCTGACCGTTCAGTTATGTGGTCATTTTATTAGTCTTCTCCCTTAAAAAGGATTTGTGAAACTGGAGGAAAGTAGAACGTAAAAGACCTGCGCCTACTTTGACCAATGACTCATCACTATAGTCACATGACGAGTAGATCAGACAAATGCTGGACTACCTGCGTGCGATCTTTTTCTACTATTGGCAGATACAATATTGTTTGTTTCCAATATTTCTCTCTCTCTCTCTCTCTCTCTCTCTCTCTCTGTATCTCTCTTTTTACCCTTCGTCTTCTGCGTAGCAAGGGTCGTTCTATTTTCTCGGGTGGGGATGGTAGGTATCTTAGCTATTGTAATGTAAGGAAAAAATAGTGGGGATCGAAAAGCTGATGCAACTGCTTTTATTCAGTTTTCTCATATTTTATTAGTAAAAATGTATCATCCCTTATTTTACTCAATCATTATTTAATTGAGTTTGAAATCTGATAGTGTTAAAGTATTCTTAACAATAAGAGCGTATAGGGGGGGGGGGGGATCGAAGAGTCGAGATGATAAAATAATATGAAATTATTCGGTTAAATATGTTTTCGATTATATGTTTAAACTTATAAATTCACTGCTTTAAGCACACAAATTTTTTGCATTAACTGCGAATTTGTATTTTTAAAGCAGTAAATTTATATTTTTAGAGCAGTGAATTTGTGTAATTAAAGCAGAACGTATACATAGCGCTGTATCGAATAGAGATGACAGATATCTTATATAACCTATATATATAACCTATATAATATCAAACTTGAATGCTTAATATCTCGGTTCACGAGACCGACCGCATTTTTTTGCCAGATTCTTTCATTTTGAGTGAAAACGCGACAAAAATATTTTTGTTGATTTTAAGAACAAATGGCTCAGGGATTATTTGCTTTGAAAAAAAATTTTGAGGAGAGTGTGTATATATACAGGGTCCGCCAAAAGTCCCGGGCCGGCTGAATATTTTGGAAAATATGCATCAGGTCATGGTCAAATTAATTTTTTTAAATGGAACACCCTATTTTTGATGCCAGAATCTAATAGCAAGAGATTTCTAAAACACTATAATAAAGTTATTTTTCATTAAGTGCAAGCTGTTCGATCGATGGCTAAAACCTCTTGAATGTTGTTTAGGATCGTGTCCTGGATAACATTTATCAAGCTCAAAGTCATTGGAGATCGCATCTATTATTTTCATTTTTGCACTAAGAATTCAGTTTTAAGTAAAAATGAAAATGAAAAGTAAATGTATAACCTCCGATCGGACACCTTGCGTAATGCTAATGTCGGCGGTACTGTCGACTACTAAACACTATAATAAAGTTATTTTTCATTAAGTGCAAGCTGTTCGATCGATGGCTAAAACCTCTTGAATGTTGTTTAGGATCGTGTCCTGGATAACATTTATCAAGCTCAAAGTCATTGGAGATCGCATCTATTATTTTCATTTTTGCACTAAGAATTCAGTTTTAAGTAAAAATGAAAATGAAAAGTAAATGTATAACCTCCGATCGGACACCTTGCGTAATGCTAATGTCGGCGGTACTGTCGACTACTAACTTTCAAGCCTTATAACTCGAAAAGCACTTAATGAAAAATAACTTTATTATAGTGTTTTAGAAATCTCTTGCTATTAGATTCTGGCATCAAAAGTAGGGTGTTCCATTTAAAAAAATTAATTTGATCTTGACCTGACCTTGGTGACGCCACCCAAGGTCAAGTGGATGTGATCAGTGAACAGATCTTTTTAAACCCTACAACTTTTGTCTGAAACATTTTTTTCAAAAATGCATATTTTCTGAAATATTCAGCCGGCCCGGGACTTTTGGCGGACCCTCCTGTATATATATATATATCCTATCATAATATCTATTATATTATTTTTCGAATAAACTCTCATTTTATTTTAGTCTTAAAATCAACAAACAATTTTAAATGATAGAAATAAACAGTTTTACATATTTACAGTATTATTTGTTTTTGTGTACAAGTGCTATTTGTAATCATTGACTCATCAGATGAAAGGTGTGCCGGGGCAAGTTCAGCGAAATAACAAGTAGATTACTCAGAAGCGAGATGAATCAGACGTTAGATATGATTTTTCGATGGAGCAGGTACGTACCCAGCAACCGGTTGACCCAACAATTTTAAGGCCCTCGCTGCAAAACTTCTTTCGTCCCATCTGACTGCTGAAGTTGAAAAGTATCGAGTGTATCCCGCGGTCACTGGGAGGAAATGAACCTGATGACTCACACCCGAAGAAACGAATTAATGAAGACGCCACAAGCTCTTACTGCACGCTTGTGTGTGCACGCGTAACCTTATTATGAGTGCGCTAGCTCTGGCCAGTCACGCGATCGGAGAACAAGACGGGCGATCCTCGCAAATTCCACCCGCGAGAATCCTTTGTCTTTCTCGCTGCTTGGCTGCCAAGGCCACCGGAGGGATTCTAATCGCACACTGGAAACGCCTCAGCTGAATCAGATGCATTTTTGATGCAAGCCAGTGTCTTTAAAAAGTTTACAATTTCGAATGAATGTTGACAGTTAAATTATAATATTTGCAGATGTTGTTTAGAGATGTAATATTACATAATCTATTATGCATTCTTATGAAATGAGCTGAGGTGTTACATTTCTATTCAGTGTTATGCACAGAAAAATATATAATTTTTCTGTGGAGATATCGAGATATGATGCGTCATAGACTTGTACACATGTTTAAAGTAAAAATGTAACATGATATCTAATTCGAATTTTATAACTAAATAACATTTCAGTTATAAAATTTCACTTTTGATAAGTTGATAAGAGGTCTATTTTTCATTCCTGCACTAGACTGCACTAGAAATCTCTTTTTTGTTTTCATCAAATATCAAACTCAAACATATACTTATCTCACTTTAAGTTCCAAATGTGTACATTAGCCACAGACCTAATATTGAATTTCTCAAAACATTCTCTACGTGTTTTAATAAAATAGAACTGAATTTTTAAAAGAATTTCTCAACGACTGTATTCTTAACATGGTTCGTTCTTAGAAATACAAGGTCTCTGACCATAATCAGTCTTTTTGTCTTGGTTAGCTACGCGAACGTTTTAACTTGTAACGCGGCGTAATTAAGAGATGTTCCGGGCCGGACGTCGCCCATCGCATAATTCGGTAATAATGCGCTTCTAATCGCGGCCGAATCTGCCAACTTGCATTTTCGTGCGGCGCGATCTTGTTAATTTCGCACGAAATAGCGAGATGTGACGCCATGATCGGCGGCGGTTTCGGGAGGAAATGTGCCAGGAAATGGGAAGGAAGATTTTTCATGCAGGATGTGAGGTTGCACGGGGCAACTGATATTTCTGCCCGATAACGTGCCAACAACGCCCGACATCGGAGTGGGTTATAAATACTCTTCAATATATTTCACAAAAAACCGTAAGAGAGAGATTCGCCCGATCTCTTCCCAGAAACAAGGAAATAAAGAGGGTTGAAAGTGACGGAAATCATGTAACTTACTTATTTATCTCTTATTATATACGTCAGGCCAGAAATGTGTGCGATTTATTAAACACGCATAAGAATACAATGGCCTACGCATACTATGGTTTATGATAGCTCATTTGCGAAACGTAGTACATCGTGTAGTAGAGATTTATTTTTTGGAGTATTCTTACATTTCTGCTTGATTTAAAAAATTTTTTTTAGAAATTTACAAAATTCTAATATCGATTGTTCCGTCATAATCAAACTATACAAATAGAAAAAGATAACGTCTTATTGACGTTCAAAACATAAGACGTTATCAAAATTTGACGTCACTTTGCTACTTAGGTAAGCACTTAGAGAAGTACCTCTTTTGAGCATGATAAGAAATAACTATTTTAAATGAAAGTAATTTTCTGGATGACGATTTCAATTATTTTTGGAGTTGTGATCTCGTTAATTACAATGGAAAATAACGAATAGATCCTCAATTAGTAATATTAGTAATGCATCTTAAGACGCACGGACATGTAGCCAGACAGTCACCAGACAGCCAGACGGACGAGAGTTTTTTTTTTCACCTCTTTAAGACCAGTCTTAATATTCTTATGGCCACTGCTGTCGTTGTTACCGTTCCCGTCTCGTGTTACGAGATCCCGCTTTTTATTTTCTACCGGAGTCCGTTGGGACCCGGTTTTGAAATTGTACTTTTTATGTATGCACACATACTCGTATATGCACGTGTGCATCAGCGAGAATATCAGATATTGCCCGATGTTTAAAACATATTTATTAAATCTGTTCGATCGCGAATACAATTCATAATGAAATATCGCCTTAACAAAATACTTTGGATTAAATCGGAGTAAGAAAGGCACGACGTGAAGGCAGTGCTAAAAGTAAAGAGTTTCACAACACAATAGGTGAGAAATCGGTCAAAACTCGACTGTAATAGAATTTTGGCGTAAAAGATCCTCTCTTTTTTACCGTCAGTGTTCGCAGCTGAGACTGCACGCTCTTACCTGAAATACACAGGTGCAGGTTAGAACAGGTATCAGCAGGTATCAGCAGGTATCTGTTCACACACAGCAACTTCTCGTTTCTTTCATCTCCTCTTTCACTACCTGTTTTTACATCCTTGTTTCTATATATCTAATTTTTTTTAGTTAAAAACATAGATATGCGCCATCGGGCTTTAAATTTGGCGTTCATTTCGTGTACTCTTTAGAAACGAGTTTTGACGTTATTATGAAATTGGAAAAAGAGGAAGAGAGAGAGAGAGAGAGAGATTAGTTAGTTTTTCTAAAATATATTCTTGTCCTTAAATCTATTTGTGACAAATGCGTGAAACGCAATATATTGATAATCGTTAAAAATATAGAAATGTTTTATCATATGCATCAAAACATTATATATGTATACGCATATTACACCGTAATTATTTAAATACATTTATAATTTTAGTCTATATAATTTTAGATTAAATAAATATATGAATTTTCTTTTTGAAAAAAGTAACTTGTTTGTTGTATCAATAATTGGATTTTTCATGAACTCTTTATATTTGAAATGACTTTGTAAAATAAATTTTATCTATATCGTAACCTTTTAAATTTCATTTTTAATTTTGGATATAAAAAAAGCAGTTTTTTTTTTTCAAGAAAAAAAATGTTTATTTCAGAGTTGCTTTACAATAATTCGTCTAATATACACGACGTTCACGACGCAGAATCGAACTATTGTTGCTGACAGAATTATAACAAATCATTTTTTGTTCCTTTTATTTTACATCAACACACTTGTCTAATCTCAGACCTAAGGATTTGACCGGGTGTAAAATACTCAGCATGTCACCAACAGTTCCAGACTGCGTGGTACATTTATAAGCAGTTTTCGAAGCACACAAAAGATTTTGCGAGGGCTTTTTAAATCCATGACAATGCTACATTTGATTCTGTGTTGCTCTCTGATCTTTTTCTCCTTTTCCCTTTTTTTCTCCATTCCTCTTTTACATTTCTGTTATTTTCGTTAAGGTATTTTCTGAAAAGATTTACAATAAATAGCGTTTCGTGCAATAAACATTGAAGCGAAGAACGAAGAGAGAAAGGGGGGGAGGAAGGGACTCTAAAACTGGTCTCAAAACTGGTCGACAAAACCTCTATCTTTATAGGATCTCCTTGTGAAAGAAAGAGAAAGAGGAAGAAAGAATAAAAGGTAGACCTTCCGTTTCTGTGCGCGAAAGAGGTTCCTTGGAGGTTCCTCGAATCGGGCAAGTTCTTCTGAGAATTTTGAAACTCGTACAATGAATCAGTCATCAACAAATTTCTAACACATCGGAAAAACTCCACTTGGAAAACTCTCTGTGAAATTAATTCCAACATTATCTAGAACTCAATTTTTTCTCCGAACTCTGAAAAAATAGAGAGCTAATTAATGGGGGAGCTAATTTTAAAGGCACTCAAAGTTTGTCAAGAAATGATTTGATCGAATCAATATAGCTGGTGATGTTTTCACATAGAAAAATATTTTTGTGGGAGTTAATATTAAGCAATAATGCAAATCTCTATTGTGTCATATTTGAAAGTTCTACAGGAACACTTTGAACAGATATATTATTATCGTAAGAATTTTAATCTGCTTACAGGAACGCTTTGAACAGATATATTATTATCATCTTGAATTAGTTTAAAGTCATGAGTAATGATGTTTCAATAATACAACGTAATATAAATTGAGTAAAATATATTGCACTGAATATTAAGATCATCATAATATTATTCATATAATATCTGTATTTCATTATAGAAACAGTTTAGAAATTAAATATAGCATTTAAATTTTGTCAATTTTATTTTTATTAATATAATAGATTGTAAAAAATATTGGATATTTAAAAAAATAAAATTCAATTATGTATTGAAATTTTATTACTTTTTATTTAATATATAGTTTCGCGCAATATGTATCCAACGATAAAATGCGGCTATTCAAACGATAAGAATAAAAAAATACAGAACGATCGATTATATTAGAACAAAATTACATTAGCATTAAACGCATTATTTGAGTCACGTAATTATAGGGTATGGCGAGCAACAGACATTCAGTATATCGGAATAACATCGATAGACGGATCTGATAGAATGAAAACGATACGCTTTTTTTTGTAGAAGCACACTATAGCCAGCAACTGGATTTTTATTGGCCATAAAACCCTTTTTGACTCGACCTCTGTAAGAGACTCTCAACAGAGGAATACAACATAAAGATAGAAGACAGAATCGTTTAAGGCCATACAGGCAGATTAAAATTCTCATAAATGATAGATGCTGGACAACGTAGAATAAATCAATACAAGGAACTAGAAATTATGCCGTTAGATCGTCTCGTTCCAAAACGACACCGTTCACGGAAAAAACAATTATGAAGGATCGGACAGCAACCTTGAATCGTGTTGTGGTGCACGAGCAAAACGAGAGCGGCAAAACGCATGCGTTTTCTGCGGATCGTCGTGAGGATAGAATTAGGGCACAAGCTAGAGTGGTGGTTAGCGTAGGAGGGAGAGGCTAATTACAGTAATTTCGTTATGGGAGCCACGAATAGGGATGCTCCGGTGCGCCTTCTACACGATGCATTTTAATAAACGCGAGAGCAATGCCTGACCAGTGGAAGAAAGAGAAATCAACGGATAGACCAAGGCGTGAGGGAGTGAATAGGATGAGAGAGAGAGAGAGAGAGAGACAAACAAAGACAGAGAAAGAAGAGCCCTATGGTGTTGCCGTATGGGAAATCGCCGACGGCGATGGTCAACGCGCGCGTAATCGGTGGGCGTTACATGGTATTATTAAGGGAAGCCAAAAAGTAACGATGAATTATTCTAAGTTCGCGCTGCAACGCAATATACGAAAATACTTCTCTGCAAATTTTTCTTTTCGCGGTCTTCAGACCGCAATAACGGAAAATAAGAGACGTTCTTTGACCCCGGGATACGCGGGTTAGCAGGGTAAAAGGCCAGGTATAAGGAACGCCAAACTTCTCGACTGCGAGAGCCTGAAGGAAGCTGTTTCGGAAATTATGGGTTAGTGAGACTACGTCGATCTTTATTTCCCTCTCACTTCGCTCCAAAATCTTTCTACTTTTCTCCTTTTCTCTCAACCGCTGGATGGGAGTTTTCAACATGATTCTATCTCTATGATTGCATCTGATGGCTTGTATATACCTGTCGTTCGAATTTTGTGTTTTTTCGATATATCTTTTTAAAATTTTAATTTGTAAATGTCAATTTTACGAAAATGAACCTTCCGTAAGGATGTGCAATTTTAAACGATTTTCATTATTTTAACACAACGTAAGATGTGATTAATATTAGGAAGAATAATTTAAATTGGATGAAGAATCCGTTGATTAAAGAAATTTGCGGTTTAAATTAAATTTAAATTTGTAGCATGTAATGATGTTGAAAAGATTTGTGTATTGCCATATTTGTCATTTTTGACGGTTGTAGTGGAAGTTCTCGGAAGTTGGTATTATCTACCGCATTCGTAAGAAAGGAGTCGCTCTGCCAAAATTATAGGTCAGAAATGCCACGTCATTTATCGTTTCCTTTCTTTTCACTCCATCTCATTATCTGTCCATGCTCGCGCATTCTCGCAACGCAGAGTCAATGACATTTTACAAATTTGTTCTCCCATATTTTTTTAACGTCACTGATTTACCAGTATTTTAATATCACTGATTTATTCCCCCATATTTACGGTCACGAAAATGGGTGGATATTTTACGCTCAATAAACCCCCCCTCCCGCTCAAAACATAATAATATTGATTAATGGTACAAGGTACATGATGAAAGATTTTGGAATAACATAAAAGAAAATCCTTACAACTGAATTTTAATTATTTTCATCATACTTAAATACAGATTAAAACCGGTTTCGGTTCGATGAGTTTAAGCTTCCTGAAACAGATTTGTGGTCCTTTTTCGCCGCACGCTTTACCGCCAATTCGGGAAAACATATTTTTCACCGAAAGGAAATAAAGAAGAGAAGCATAGGTTAATCCTCTTTGAATGAAAGTATTAGCTGAGAGAGGAAACGAGCGGATTCACCAATTTTCGTTTTTTCCCTTTCGGACGCGATGATGAATAATTAGAGAGATACCTGGATTTTTTCCAGCCTGGTAGGATTCGCAAATACGGACACGACGGTGCCGGAGGCTCGGTTGCATCGTTTGCCTGCAGGGATATGTGCACTCGTTAGTTTGCTGTTTCAGTGGCCTATTCGACCAGAACAAAATGCGTTCTACCGCCGCACTGGAGAAATCCAAGTCTCCCGTTGCGGGGACACTGACGAAGGAATTACCTTATCGTAAGCAAACAGATGGAAGTCATATCTTAGCTATTGTCAAAGTAGTACTAATACCGTAAAATTTAAGCCGAAGTAATATTTACAAAGTGTTGGCTCCAAATTAAACAGATTTCTTACATAAAAGAAACTAGAAAGACCGTTACAAGAGGACTGTTTGATTTTATTTGATTTCACGTATTAAATCATGCGTGAAGTATCGCGACACGTAGTTGCAAGTGTATCGGTGTAATCATAACGCACTATCATCTATACGGTGTATAAATAAATCCTGCTTGGACTTATCAGATTTCGTATATATAAAAATAATAGCGTATGATTCATCGACCTTCTACATTTCAATCGTAACGTTATTTCACGTCTTGACGTTGTTTCGTCGCTCGGCAAATATCAAATCTCTTTTTATCTTGCTTCGGAATCAGTTTTCTACGAGATAAATCTATTTTTAATATAAATATTCTCAAACACGAATTGTGATATGTATGTATACTACCAGAATTCCGTGACAATATTCATAGATAACGTTAATCCGACATAGTTATTTGTGATTATCTTATCGCACTGCGAAGCTGCTTTCTCATGAGGGCTACGGTTTTAGTCCGCTAATCATAAGTGAAACTGTGTCACCTACCTCTGTTTCATCCGCCTGAGTTATGCGTCATGTTGTTTAGGAACCTCGTCCACTCGTAGAGAGCAATGTCTGATTGTGCAATTTCCCCTTCTCTCTTTATGTTCCGAGGTTCAGGAACGGGCCGCCAAACGAATCATCAGTTACTGGTTTTCAGGCGAGGATACAGAAATAGTAGAAGTAAAACAACAAGCAAAGAGAGAAAGAAAAATAATGCAAAAGAGAGAGAGAGAGATTTTTGTTATTTCATCTATGTACTACATATCAATTATATTACATATAAATTATAGTTTTAATATATTTTTATAATTATATTCTCAATCAATTTTTATTTCAATAATATAATATATTTCTATTAATCTTTATTTTATATCTATATATAAAGAAATTCTAATCTAAATAAAAAATCTATACAAGAAATAAGATTCATAAAAATAATCAATATAGATAAATATCAATATAAATAAAAACTAAGATAAAAGAAATGATAAATAGATAAAAAATAAATTAGTAGCGAACCGTCGGTTATTGAATTATTTTCTGCGCTCATGACAAATGACATTAATTTGTATTTTTGTGCTCAGACTCGCGTAATTAGTGAAATGGTACTTTCAGTTAGTCTATCACTTGCTTCGGTGCAGTACGACTAGCACGCAAAAAATGATTCTCGTATGAACGCGGACTCGGCCATCGCCTTCGGCTTTTCGCGACTTCCCTATCTTTCTCTCTGGCGCATTGATGGACACGATTAACCAATTAGTAGCGGTATGTTCTACTTGCACACACATATATCATTCCCTCGTAGTCGCACTGCACAAGCCGAACCCATTGTTGGTAAAGAACGAATAAAAATGTTCTGTTATTGCAATCCGGAAAACATGGTCCTTGCTCTGGTAAGGAATTTCCCGGATTGCGTATGCAGGAAGCTTTCAGCATTTTTCATTCGTGAGCTAACGAAGAGACCATTCTATACTCGAATACATTTTCTTCGTATTTCTTTGACTGGCATTTTCTTTGATGTTTTAAAGTTGAAATTGATATTTCCAAACGGTAATATGAAAAATTTTTCGTACCTTATCTTTTGGATTATTAATACGAAAATATTTTTATTAACGTTTCATTACAATTCTGTGTAATTTCAAGATCAACCTGATACGTTCTAATTTTTGTGAATCTTTTGTTACTGTCATCTATAATTTTGCCGATTTCATAAATAACAAAAATAAAATCTTTATTTCACAAAGAGAAGACATAGTGTATAGAATGTAACCGGCAATAAATGCCGAATTAATCAATTTACACACTATTACTCAATTTTATAATCATCGTTTTTTGTGAAACACTATTCGTACGAGTTGCGAAATGTTGTTCATCCGGTCCAACGGTGGCGACATCTCTCGATCTCCGACTCCATAAAAATTAATGTCCTCGCCGGCCCGCCGCGTCGGGTTAATGTATTCGTATACACCGGCAACGTTGGCGGCGATAGATGTCGATGTCGTCGACCTAAAAAATACTTCGCATTCCGCCAAGAAGACCCGCCAAACATCAAATGTATTCCTAAATGTCCACACATTGCGTTCCTGCAATATCGTTTGCACGGCTCTCGCACGATGACTCACGCGTTCGGCGGCAAATTCGTGCCGTACATTGACCTGGACATAGTTGCTTCTAGTCGTCTATTTTACACGTGTGTGGATCAGGTGGTGGAAACGGTATGGGGGAGAAAAGAAGAAGAAGGAGAAAAAAGGAGAAAGAAGAGAGTGGTTCCGGATAACTTGATGACTAAGAACACGATCGTACACGTGGGGCTCGCTGAATTGCGTTACTGTTAAGGGGGTAGCTTTATGGAAGGGGTCTCCTGGTCGCCGCCGGCATCATCATCATCGTCGTACGCATTATTATATCCGGGCCCCGATGAGTCATCCGACCGTTGGGCCCTCACGAAGAAGCCGACGGTGCGGTTTGCAGGAGCGCCTTCTCGCCCGTAAGGCCCCCACACTAGCCAGACTAGCTAACCTTGTTAGATCCCCTATACACCTTGCACAACGCTGCTAATTATTCCGTATACAACAGCCGGTGTGTCTCTTCCACAATATGGGAAGTCAGTCTGATACTTGATGTGGTTTGCAAAGTCAAATATAGACAAACGACTAACCCTACACCGCGAAATACTTTTCACTCAAAATCAGTATTCCATATTTTACGTGATAGGATTCTATTGCAATACTGCGAACGTTTTATTTTATCCTTGTATTATTATATTAATTTAAATTTGTTTTTAATTCATTAATTAATTTTTCTGAAAAGAAGTACTATTATTCTTTTGATTTTAATTTAATTAATTGGGTTATTAAAGCTCTGCATATTTTTTCGAAATCTTACATCCGATGCTCAAATGAATATACGCTTCGGTATGTAATTCAAAGGAAGCGCATAAACTTGTTCAATTTTATCAGATTGCTCCGCCGTGAATTCCAAAGGCACGATATCGAGCTTTGATTTTGCAGCTGTGGCTACCTTATCTTTGCGATGTTCTTTTGTACAGCCACAGATCTTGGTAACAGGCAGCGGGTAGCAATAGGTGAAATAATGAGATAGGATCTTATCGAGCTGCAATTGAAACTGCCCGCGGTCACGATGATAGAATAATGGCCGAACTATTTTTATAAGGGAATGTATGTTCCTTATTACTCGGCGCATGTCAACCGGCGCGAGTTATGAGTCACAGCGCTTACCGGTGCATTTTCCAGTAATGAATCGCATTCACGTTTCAAATGATATATTTAAAATGGTAATAAATAAACAATTTTCGTCAACGGTTGTACCAGTTTTTTAAAATTCAGCACAGAGAGATACACAAAAAAAATAGAAATATAAAAACCAAGATTATAAATTATTCTTAGTCGATTTTAAATAAGAAAAAATATATCATATATTAAATCAGATTTTTAAAAATCTGTTAATTTGATGTAATATTAATATTAAAAATCGCTAAATAACAAAAATATTTTTACACTGGTTAATGATCTATAACGAGCAGTTAAAAATAATTAATATAAATTTAATTAGGTTATTAGCCAGTAATTTTTCCTTTACAATCTTACGAACTTGTTAGTTTATAGATTTGAAAATACTTGTATTAAAAAACATTTTTAACATATATAATATATAATATTTTTTAGTAATTGATAATATCGATAATTTTAAATATTTTACTGTAATCGTATGTAATTGCACGATATCTGTCGCTGAACGCATTTCGATCGCCACAATATTGCCTTCACTATAATGGTCTATAAAGTGATTTCGTGTAGCGGAAAGGTGCAAATTCACCGTCTTCTAGAACCAGTGACGCAAAAGCACAGCGTAAGACGGATACCCGAGATGTCGGGGGAAAAATCGGGAAAAGAGGCCGAAGTCATTCAACAATGTCACTTTACCGGCGGGAAATAAATGAAATGCATTTCCATGAAGTGCATACTACGATACACGCGAACTATTAATATCAGTATGACAGTTTGACTAATGATCCTCAATATCCAAGCACGGCTTTGACATTACGAGATTAAAATCCGGTGGATAAAAACCGAGATAGAGTCAGATCGAGAGGAACAGCGGGAGGAAACTTTAGTCACGACGACTTAATACGATTATATTCGTTTGGCACGTCATTTGTATCCGTTAAACGTGCACGTGGTGTATTGAGTCTGCAAAGAAGAAGATAATCAAATTTTAAATTAAGCTCGTTATGCAAAAGATTCATTTTTACAGAATTTTCAGAACAATAATAGAATGTATATATAATATTATTTAAGAGAATATATACAATATATATATTTAAATGTATCATATGAAGATATAACCGGATATACGGATCGATTACTTTTGCACATGATCAATCGCTTTTACTAGTTTTGTCCTGAAAAAAATGACTAGCAAAGTACGGGCTCGATTACCCTTCTCGTCGAAGTCGATCAGCGTGGCAATAAGGGGTAGTTTACCCGGACCATCGAATTTGCGGGTGTTAGAGCGACGCGAAGGGTAGGCCGGGGATGGCATAACAATCTCGCAGAGTGTTTCTGGATATCAACCTTAATGTGAGGTGTCTGGTCAACCAGATGCCCTGATAGGCCGATACAAATTTTTTATTCATGACTACCATCATGATGGGATTTTCATCGCTGCTCACCTGTTTGGCCACCGATCAGTGTCGGATGTGATTATCCAGACCGTATGTATGTCATTTCCCTGGGCCATCTCGTGTTTTCCTTCATTTATCGATGTCGGCGACCCAATCGTTAGTTTTTTTGAAATTTTTTATTTCGTGAAGCGAGTTAATCGTTTCGGGTTTGTTAGCGACGCGATCGATAAATAATTTTAAAACCACAATATATTTTCATTCTGTAGCTCACGTTTCTGTTTATTGCTATTTACATGACAGGAGGCGCAGTGGAGTTTAAGCGTACTTTATCCGCCAATTAAACGCAAATGCCTTGTTGCTCGGGCGTCGGGGAAAGTTACACGCCGTATCTGTACCGTGTTTTCTCATGCGAAAAACTGCAACAGCCGAATTGCAACCTTGTTTCGCGAATGAAGCCCGCCTTTTCTGCAGCAATTCGTGCATAAACGAGAATTAAATCGTATCTTTCGGTAGGGAGAAGCGCCTTTTTCGTGCCATGAGGAATCGAATCGAATAATCACCGAGTGGCAAAAGTGAATGGAAAGGGAGGTAAGTGGAAAATGGGCGATAGATAGAGAGAGGAGAAGAGAAAAAGACGAAAGCGCGAATCTGCCGAAATTATCGTTCATCAACGGAGCGCTCATGAGATTCCCGTGGGAATCCACGCTCATCCGCTCTTTGTTGCATAGCAATTAAAATTAGTGCTGTTAATTACACGCCGTCGCTGTGGCGCCCACGACGCTTGTTAGCGTGGCCGGCGAAAACTGCCAAAATTAAACGCAGAACAAAATGTAATGCGCCGCGTCTAATGGCGTGCGCACGTATGCGAAGCTCGCTGTTTTTTCACGCAACGAGTACCGCCTGATTTAGGTATAACGACACGAGCGACGGGAAATATTTTCGGAACAAAGAGGGAACGGTGCACGCGCAAACATTTAATCAATCGAGCGACAATTTTTGTTGAATTAGCAGCTCAACATTTTATTATAAAATATAATTGCGATAATAGTATTATATACGTACATTAAATTTAATTAAAGCTAAATTTATAAGATGTGAAATATGTAAGATCTATAATGTTCATGATTAAATCTTTAATAATTAATGTTGAATTCATCGAAGTACTTTCTCGATTATGTAATTCTCGGATTCTATTTATTTTACAACGATGAAATTTGATTTCGTAATTTATAGGGTCGACGTAAAGTAAGTTTTAGATAGAGAATTCACGACGGCGGGTTATGTCTCTGTTATTTACGATCGTATGCATCCGTCATTATTTATATGGCCATAAATAAATTGAGAAACCTTCGATCGCGTTCATTTATCAACGAGTAACTTTTCACCGCTTCTTGGCATCGGTTATCCAAGCCGAAGTGACGTTAATCCGGCAGCTGCCTCCGCGGCTTTTCCTCACGCGCACGACAATGTCGATCCCCATGAGGCGCAGATCGCCGTGTCGTAGATTACCACGATACGAGGAACTGACGTGGTGATTTTCGACTGGAGGCGACGCGGCGCCACTCAGTCACTTAAATCCAATGTCCACGGACAGCGATCCGTTATTCGGCTCTCATTCTGGACATCCTGTTTTACAACTTGTGAACAACGTACGATGAAGGGGCGAACAGCCAGATTTGTACGTGAGCTGAGACTATCTAGACATCGAGAGGAAAGTCCATTCGCCGCGCAATTTATAATAAATGCAATCACGAATAGCATAAAAATGTCATTAGGAGTGTCATTGAATAAGTATAGTGGATATACGTGGCGTTTTATGATTTATTTTATACTCTTGTTATGAGCTGGTCGAACAAGGAGATATGTTATAAATGAGATATATATATATCTATATATACATACATACGAGAGCGAATGATAAATACACGAAGGAGAGTGAATGAGAAGGAGAGTAAAACTTACATTAATAAAAAAAGAAAGTTTATGTGCTCGTTGCATATATAAATTAACATACCTTTCACAAATTAATTGATCTCACGTATAGGCATGTTGAATATTCATCATCTCCGTGGAAAACGTTATCTTCACGACAGGTTTTTCAAACTCTTCGTTACTCTCCGCGGCAGGTTCGCGTAATATTTTCTACCCTGAGTCTAGCAATATCTTCTGCGCAGTTTACTTTCGATGCAAAAGTCAATGTAACCTCGTGGCGTTTATCAATTTCGTTATGGCGTATTAGCGTGATGTACATAGATTTTAGTTATCCCGCTATACTTGAAATTTATGGCATATAAACACAGAGATACTAATCTGATTGCCGTTGCCGAATGGCAACTCATCTTATTTACGAGAAACAGCGCTCCTTTATTTTATCGTCGAAATAATACCACAGCGAATTAAATTAGTATCCCGCCGTGTTTAAGACGAGATGCATCGGACGGTCGATGCGAATCGTTCGTAATTAATATGCGGAGCATCGTCGAAATCGTTTCCCGTCCAGTGCCCATTCGTGAAGGTCCCGTATCACGTACGACTAATCCGTGCAATCCCATAAAAAAAAAATGCAAAAATAACGTGGGCGCGCACGCCCCCGTATATTTGTTAAACAGTTGCGTAAGTACCCACAAACAGCGCCGTGATTGCGGTCACGTGGCGGCTCGCATCGCTCAAACGGAAAGTAAAACAGCGAGTATACACGCCCCGGAGGGGTTGTTTCTCTGAATGGCTGTTGATTGTAATCATCGGGTGTAAGTAATGCCCGCACGACGCCATTATACACCGGCGTAAATTCGGCTCTGGAGTCGCTCCAAAGTACAGTCATTCGGTGTGTACACGTGCGTGCGTACGTGCCAGTGAATCCGGCCCGACTCGCCGTAGGAAAATACGACGAAAATTTCTCTTTAACACAAACGTCCGCGTTTCCACCCGTTCGCCCGCCCGGAAAATCGTTACACGAGCAGTTTATTTAAACGGCTGCACGTCTGTTTGTAAGAAATTAATAGCGGTGAATTCGTGGGAGGATATTGCTGCTAGACATCGCTAGAATTTCATGCGCGAGAAAACGCAAACGTACCAGAGTGGTACGGAATTTTCAGATTTTAATGGGAGTTTAAATCTCGCGTGATGATACGCTCCTTCTTACGGTGTGTATTTTCCCTTTGTTTACCATCGATATATGTAAAGAAATTTCCTATATAGTTTACGTAAATATTAATAGAGCATTGCACGTCGCATTATGTGGTAATAGCACTTTGTTCTGAGCGAAACTAACGACGTGCGTTACGTAAAGGTGCGCGTGTGCGGCGCGAGACTGACTTCCTGGCAATAAAATTTCGTCGTTACAATCTCACTACTTGCCGTACACGCCGCAATCAATCCTAATAAAACGTTTGTTTTCGTTACGCCGGATGCGTATCGCCGTGAGTCGATCTCTCTCTCTCTCCCCCTCTCCCTCTACCTCTTTCTCTTCCTCTGGTTGGTGGGTGTGACCGCGTTGTTTGAAGACAAATATCTAGAGACCCCGTAAGGCAGATCGAACGTGTTTGCCGAACGGAAACACGCTGTCAAACTAGGTACGGAGCGGTTTGTCTCTCGGTACACGAGAGTCCTATCCTAATTGGTCGCCGACGAAGGTGTCTTACCGCTTCTGAACCGTCGCTCCGCCGTCGTAACTCCTTGAAGCTTCTCGCCAAATTGAACGTGTATGCTCGCGCGGCAAATTGAGGAATTGAATATTCATACGGCACCGAAGCCCTCTCTTCGCACAAAGGTGAATTCAATTACGCATGATTGCCCGCCTCTTGCGCGACACCCTTTCTTCCTCCCTCTCTCTCCCTCGTCTCGCAGAGCAGTTAGGCCAATTTTACGCTTATTGGTACGTAAATACGGATCAAGCCGATGGAAGCCTTTCGCCTGTGAAAAGATGCAATTTCACCGACGTCACACACGTATCGATGACGACAACGACGACGAACACTCTCTAAGGTCTACATATTGACGTCAAAGCTATCTGACTGATCCGATGGAATCAGTAAATTTCTCTCTGCTCGAATGAATAATCTGCCTACGTGTCCACGGTCGATTGGAGGCTACAAGATTCGAGATCGTTTTCACTCGCAGGATACGACGTGCGGATTACGTCAAAGACGCGCACCTGTGGGTAACGAGTGTCCTTGAATTTAATGGCGATGAACTCGCGTATTTTCCTCTGTCTCTAGCAAATAATTAACTACCAACTAACGAGAAATATCTACGAGACTTTATCTGGAAATTGAAGGCGACAGTTAATTAAAAAAGAAAATTAACTTTGTTGTTGCGACATAATGTGTTTAATATATTTAAAGAACTTTTACCAGAACTGATAATTACGTTCCTTCCTTCGTTAGCTTTCCCATTTGTGAATATTGCGAGAATCATGGAACTGTCAACACCGCAGTCCGTCCCTTACGATCGTCGGACACAATGCCGGGCTGTATATTTCTCTCAAAATTCAATTTCGCACCGTTTTTCGAACAATGCATGACGCGAAGCGATCCGTCCGTTATTCTCTTCGACGAGTAGATCGGAAATAAATGGGGAGAGCCGCGCCGCTCGTTAACGTACTAATAACTCTTCAATTTTATGACTGAGGAGGTGAGAGACGGATTTTAGGGCGACATGCATCGGCGATCATCGCAGGTGCTAGACGGACCGTACGTGAATCGCACTCTCCTTTTAGCCAAATCTCGCCCCGAATTCCGTCACGATTGCCGGATGTGAGTTTATTACGGTAAAATACGGCGCACAGTACACATTGTGTAGAGGACATTACTCCCTAACAACATCATTTCGTGCGTATAAAAGTGCGGTGACATAAGGTTCCGTCTAAATTACCTCGTCACTCCTAGTTGTAGACATATGCTAGTATAACAAAGCTATGCGTGACATACAGAAGTAAAGATTTTTATGTTAAATTGAACAAGTAATATCATCAATTAATTACGATTGCAATAACTTATTGAATTTTGTAATTGGAAAACGTAAGAAATTAAAAATGTTTTGAGAATAATTGGATTTAATTATATTAAATATTATTTACAGTTAATTATATAAAACAAAAATAGGAAAGCTAGAATGTTTAATTCTCTAATGTGTTAAGCTTCAGTCTTTTTTTATTCAATTAATATATAAAATAAGCAAAAAAGTAAATAATATCACTTGAAACTTCTCCCTTTGTTTATTTATAGATAGAAAAATAATAAAGTTTACTAATTGACTTTAGACAATTACAGTAAAATACAAAACGCTTTCACCGACGAAGGGGATCGCATCCAATCCTAATTTTAGAAGATTAAAAATACGTATTATTGATAACCAGCTTTTTTTATTTAAAGTTATTCGAAAAAATAGAATGTATTTTTCCGTATATTTCTTCGAGAAAAATCTCGATGTTGGATTCAGTCTCGTGAAGGTTCACGTTTTGCTTGTTCTGAATTCCTAACTGATTTTGCGAGCGGCCGTTGCATTATCCCGAATGCATTTGCTGTCGACTGTAGTCCGAGTGGCACACCCGGTGATACCTCTCGTCCGACCCCGTCGATCGTAAAACTGCGTCACAGCGCGTTTCCGTCGAACTCGGGGCAGCCAGCCGGCGGGATCGGCGGGCAGTTCGATGCGAACGAGGACCGCAATACGAAATAAATTATAGCTGTGATGTAGCGGCATAATGCACCGGCCGGGTTATAAGGCAGGTCACCGTTACTTTAGCATCGGTGTGACGTTGACTCGCTGTTGGCGGCGTGATTCCCGTGGAGTGCTTCACGTCGAGCGGGAATTAAATTGCGTCTGCGACAGTTTCATGATCTTACATTTTCTTCTACTCGCGCGCGATGAAACGCATTTTGACCGGTCGAGGTCGGCGCGTAACCGGGACGGCCGGGCGCGATGTTAACAACGCCAACGTGATATAATTACGGTCGAATAACACATCGGGAATCGTAATACGCGATTTGTAATTCGTGACCGAACCAATTGCGGCCGAAATTTGCATTTAATCCAACGTTGAACGCAATTTGCGACGACGGGGCGAACGCAATGTTGCAACTACGTTCGATACGAGCTGATTTATATGGACGACGAACCATTCGTTATATCGCTAATTTGCAATATTTTTGGTTTCAAAATAATAGACATTTTTAATTTATTTATTCCGTAACTTGTCTATAAATTTATAGATTACCTTATAGATTTATATATTTCTCTATGTTTCTCGCAGCTATATTGCATATTTTAAGCTCGTAGTCGGTTAGAAGCGGTAAAACGTTATAGTTTCGGAGATTGCCATGAAATCTGACGTAGAGCGGTGCTTTGTACGGGGAAGCCTCTTAAATTTTAAACAAAAGCCCGTGCCAAGGGGATGCGAAGCGGTGCGTTGCTTGCCAACGCTTAAGCGGGAATTAAAACTTGCGGAAATCCGATGCGTCCGACCCCGCTCCGGGAAAAAATGTACGCACGTACCAACAATGAAAGCTCCTCGCCACGAACGAAATGAGACGTAAAATCCCGCGCACGAGATACGCCTTGGCTCAAGTTATCCCGATAATGATCGTTGCATCCCGCACCTTGTAGTTATCACGCGTAGCATTGCAGGCAATTTTGGAGGATTATTGCCATGATTTCTGCATTTCCCCGGTCATTTTATTTCGCGGTGAATTTCACTGCCCGTCGCGCCATTCACGCGATCCAACAAGAAATCGTACACGATATAATCCTCCGGCAACGATTTCTGTGATTTCCAGACAATTTCACTTTTTGCGCCAACGAAAAAATATACAGGATAATGGAATTGCCGGTTGCACGATGGATACAGATACAAGGAACAGTTGGATAAAAAAAAGGTCTTCGGTTGTGAAGTAACCATAGCGCTGCGTGTCAATGTGGAGTTTGTAACGCGGAAATTCGACTCGCAGTAGCGATTGAGATTAATCGCATGCCATTTTCGACGTACTGACAATAATGCTGAAGTAGCTGGAAGTAGTAATTGGATGATGGAGATATATGAAAGATTAGTCACAGTAAATCTATCAACTTGTTACACGTGGATCTTAAGAACAGATCTGTCGTAAATTGATAAAAAAACGTGAGGTTTTTACGTTCTTCAAAAACAAACAATGTTCGCACATTCATTTACCTTATTTTGTCATAATACATTTTTAATGCAACAGTCTAGAGATGAAAAAGAGGTCGAGAATCATCGTAATATAGTGTAGAAAATGTACGTGGCAGAATTGGCTGGTAACGTATCATTTCAGAGATAAACATATGTCTTGTAATGTCGAAGATACAACTGCAAGTCCTCCAATAAAATCGGGGCAATTTTTATAATAATATAAATGATGCTTTCTGAAAAGTGCAACTTAAGTGTGCCGGGACACAAGTCTGTCGGTATACCGTCAATTACGTCGATATGAAATGTGACGCGTAAAATGATACAGAGTGACGTTTTAGTGACATCCCAGATATAAATAAACACAACGATCTCGTCGAGAGCTCTGCAGTCAGAGGAAATGCAAGCCACGTTTGTCAGCGCGAAAAAGTAACATCTATAAAGAGAGTAAATGTCCGACAATAGAAGGAAAGCGAAACAGAAATGCCTGTTCAGCGAAATACCTACCTGCAAATCTTCTCGCAAAGATTGTACTTATATCCACAGATATTTCATTTTTCAGAGATTACTAGGTGCAATGTAACAATCATCAAGCAGGAAGGTATTGTACGTGTATAAACAGCTCAAACAGAATTATGGTATGGTTATACACGTTATGGAATATGGTGTAACCGAAAGCAAGTTAATTGAAAACCGATAAATCTTGTGTATACCAACTTATTATTATACTTCTCCCTTTCAGTAAAAATATATTCTGCAAATAACAGTATACATAAAATTATCTTCTAGACAATACTTTACTTCTTATCTTTTACATGAAAGGAGCGATTTTGCTGAAAGACTTAAGACTTTGTTGGATACAGGTCTGAAAATAATTTTGTTGGAAACTCAAAAATGATGAACACTGCTGCAAAAAGTTTTGATATTCTAGCAACCAATTTAAGTTTCCAACAAAATTATTTTGATGGTCCAACAAAATATTTTCAGATCTGTATCAAGCAAAATTTTATCTTTTAACAAAATCGTTTCTTCCGTGTAGACAATACCATCAATGAATTGTATCGTCGTATAAGAGTACGTTATACCAATTCAGAATTGTCTACTGCCACTTGAGCCAAAATTGTATAGCTGCAATTAAGATCCGACTTAAGCAAGTCGATAGGCATTCCTGGGTCATCCTGACGCATCGCCTAGACGATATAAAAGCAGAAGAATAGAAGTCAGAGCTTGAACACTTTCCTCCTCGCAGAAATGCGTGGCATTTCCTCGTCGCGGACGAATTCCTATTACGACAGCGAGGTGAGGGAAGAGGGCGAAGAAGGAGAGAGAAAGAGAGAAAAGAGCTCGCGGATAGTGTTTTGTTTTGTCCGGCGTGTAGGTGGACATCATGATGACAGGATAGAACATAAACGTGGGGCTCCCGAGGGAGTTACAGGACATAAAATCCTGCCTCTCCCTTCTACGCTGGCGTCGGAATGTCGGCGTCACTTTCCGCATACCCATATAAAACCCCCCTACAGCCTCTCGGCCCTTCGAAGCCCTTGCTCATCAACGGTGACAGTTGAGTATCCCTCAATAGGTAGAATTTGTTCTACGATCGAAGAGCCAGATTGAATCGACTCCTTTCCCCTTTGATCCCCGTGAAAGAGAAGAATCGCCCATTGTTATTTGTGAGAGAAATGTGTCAGCATTGATGTTAAATTAATACTTTAAGTATAAAAAATGAATCTATAATTGTTGGAATATTAAACAGTATTTTCTGGAATAGTCTTAAAGAAAAAGTTTGAGTCTATTCTTTAAAGGATTATACTCTTATATTATATATAAATTTTGAAAAGATTTAGAATTCTTTAGAAATTTTCCCTATAGAATGATTATATGAATAGTGGCTTAAATAGCGGGATCCTAATCTCATTTTCGTTATGCTTATAATACTTTGTTAAGAGAAGTGTTTTGCTTAGAGTCTAACAGCATGATTATTTTCGAGTGATTCAATGTTTTTCTTCTAAAAGATTTAGGACATGCCGACAGGTATATAACAGCGATAACGTGCTGAGGCTCGAGTATGGTTTTTGAATCGGACTCTTTTAAATAATAATTTGTTTCGATCTTTTTCTCTTTCTTTCGTTTGTACGTGGATGAATGAGTTTCGTGCGCCTTATGTTCGCCATTGCTCCAAGTCGCACCGATAATGACTTTGTTTATCGCGTCATAAGGCGTCAGGTGAAATATTGCATCGGATTGACGCTCGACACTCGCCCATTTAATTACCACTCCGCGTCGTTTTTAAACGACTTTACGCAATAACAATCATCGCACTGTCGCACACACGCTCGCGCACAGGTGTATATACATATACGCACAAGGCACACGGGTTATCACACACACGCGCGGTTGGCACGCACCCACTAATGCTCGAACGGTCCGATTCCATATACCTGCTTCCATGTACCTACCAGACAGAATTCATTGGCAAATTGAGCTGACTCATGTCTTCCCGTTACGCCGACAACGCCATGTAAGTGTGTGCACACTTGGATGGTGTAATTAGGCCTGTTCTTTTTAGCTGAACTTATGCCACTTCACCTTTCTTCCTTTTCTTTCCAGGAGGAAAGATCAGCCAAAAGAACAGGCCTCTTTTTCCTGCAACCCTGGAAAACTTCTCTCGTAGTCGTGAATAGCGACACGAAACTAACGTGTTTCTTCACAGAGTTCCACCGGTATTACTTGTCATACATGTAAAACAATTAAAAACAATGTGCTAATTTAAAAAAGAATTATATTATCAATATTATAATATTAATGTTAATTCTTTTATTTTCTGGTTGAGATTTTCGCGTTAATGTCGTTATATTGAATTTCTGAGAATTTTCAATTCTGAACTGAGAGAATTATTTTCAAAAATATTTTCCTCCAGTTCGCACAAATGATTTCTGTGCGTAGGAAAAGAAGACGAGACCAGAGCACGCGCTGTGAATTCGACCACGTGTGCCTGTGGGTTACTCATGCGCGTGTATGCATGTATGCAAATGTCCCCTGTCCGATTGTTATGCAAGATCTACGATAGATCTATGCTAATGGAAATCGTTAATGCATCCACGAGGATCCTAATCGGGTGCCGATAATCTCGCCGCAGAATCGCAAAATTAAAATACGCGCGCACAGGTGGGCATTGTGTTCGTGTTGCTGGTCAGCTTGAAATTTGTGTGACGTCATCCGTGCAACCACACGGTATTTCCGGATTTTTTTTTTCGGGGGTAATGCGTTGAAAATGGAATTGAAAAACAAAAGCGATGAAGCAAATATGTATAATTAAAAATTGTCAAACTTTTGGATTCTTTACTAACAATTATTATAATAAATAGTAGAAAATTATTTTACAAAATAATATTGTTTTATGGTTATATGTTGGTTTCTGTTTTAATAATGATTCTTATTTCTCTATCGGCAATGTGAAGTTTTCATCCGTAACTTGAATTTTTGAATTTCACTGCAAATTTTTATATTGTTCTGGACTGTATGAAAATCTGAAAAATTCTTACATATTTGCTGTAACAACAAAGTTTTTACTATCATAGAAATTGAATTATATTTTATTTATATTTTATATATTTAAATTTATTTATCAGAATTCACAATAGAGAAATCGATCGTGCGTTTAAAGTCTAATATTGCCAGCAGAAGACTATTAATTATTTTTATAGAAATAGAAAATTGTAATTTATGATTATTGGTTCTCTTCGTAATTGTTGCTTCAATATCTACATAGAAAGCGTGAAAATTAACATTTTGAATCTTCATTTTTCTTCAGTTATACTACATGTGTTCTAGAATCCTATTATTCAATCTAATTAGAAATCATTTGGACAGTTGTTGATTAAATAGAGCTTAGATGATGAACTGCGTTGTAGGATACCTCGTAAAAGACCACGCTACCTGTTTCAAAAAGCACCGAATCATGTTCGAAATAATAAATCCGGTAAATGACGTAAATCCCGAAGCGGATTTATTAATGTAAATTCATGCGAATGGGTCCTAATCGCCTTCGAGTACACCTGCGCACGCCATATGGTGTTTTCTATTCCAGGACCACGATGTGTACAAATAGAATATACAAGGCGCTCCGGTCTCGACCCCATCGTAGGTGAATTTGGAAGCGACTCCCGACCCTTCAACCCCAATCATTGTGCGCGGTGCGCTACGGCTAGACAGATTACGAGCTATTATCATTCCAAAGTCGAGGGGTGTCCGCCGCGCGGTCAGAAAAAACGCGAGCATATGTTTAATAAGTTCGTATGGCGTTTCTTGGGCCCTTCGGTCGGGAGTCAACCATGTTGACACGTGGTAATTAACTCTGAGTAAGACTAATTGGAAAATGTAGTTCGGAGATTAATATGTCATTGCAAATAGTACTTTACGAGAATTAAAGTCGATTTTAATAAAGATTCTCAACGTGAAACATGCATGACAATATTTAACATATATTCTACAGAAAATATATATATATTTTTTTTATTTATTAACTTCGGAAAGTCATAAAAAAGAAACTAAGCTAACTGAATATCGAATTGGAATGTATGACATTCCAACTGTCAGTTTAACAATAAGACATTTTTGCTTTTATGTTATTATATGAAAATTTTTTCTGAAAAATAGAATAAAAGAAATAGGAAAAGAATTTAGTAACAAATTAAAGTATATTATATGTGATGAAAAGTTTACATATAACCTGTCGAAAGCCTATTTAAATCTAAGAAAGGTAGAGCTATCGATTTCTTGCTAAGATGATCTCTATAGTCCTACAGATCTCTATAATCCTACAGATTATAACGTTTTCGGAACGAAAAAAAGCCGGTAAGAAAATAAAAGAAGTAAGTATTTAGGAGAACTACAGACGTAGAAATTTAAACCTATGATATTTCAACCTATTCGAAAAAGAGTTAGTACAAACTGACGTTAATTTAAGCCGGCTGCACGCAATGCTTGTTTTCCTGCTAAATCGCATGCATTATGCTGCTAGAAACATGGCTAGATACTGCGCGCTGCTGTGCGTCTTAGCATGCTAGTTTTCAATGATAGATCCGGTGCTATTTTTCTTACGAGATTTGCTGCTAAGTAAGTAAAGAATTTTGGTTAGGATATACACAGGTAACATTCAAGAAGAAGACAATATTTAACGTATGTTTTACGTAGTAATATTAATAAACATATAAAAAAGTAAGAATAAATTTGTAGGAAAAATGGAAGCTATTAAAAGGCAAAAGTTACTGCGGTTGCTTTTATAATTAGTTAATAGCAACTAGAGAATGGGAACAAAAAAATAAAAAAAGAATTTAGGCGAGAAAGTGGTTAATGCGTATAGAAACATATAGCTTAAACTACCTTAACAATTAGGGAAAAAATGTTATATAAATGGACATATTTTATATACAATTATTACAGAGTGTCCCATTTTAAATAATGCTTTAAGATTTCTCGAAAACTATGGTAGATACGAAAAATATTTCAAACAAAAGTTGTATGGTTCGGAAGGGGACATACGAAGTACCATTGATTGATCTTGAGTGGCGTCGCCAAAGCCAGGTCAAGGTCATGTCGATTTTTTTAAATGGAACCCCCTATTTTTCATTACATTTTCTTATAGCTTACCTCGAGAGCTTTTCAAAACACTATAATAAAACATTTTTTTATTAAGTATTTTTTGAGTTATAAAGCTCGAAATTTACAGTACAATCGCCATTTCTATTTTAATTATGCATTTATCATAATAATGCATTCAAAAATTTGAATTTTTAAATTAATTATCATAAAATCTAAGTAAATTATTTATTTTTATGAATACATATGCAGTAGAATCTCATATACAAAATCTAATATGAGACGAAGGTGTTTCCAAACGAAGTCTTTAGAAATTCTGATCGTTAACCTCATGATAAATAACGAAAGTTTGAGTATATCTTTCGAAAGATCAGGTCGGGATAATGAGAGGCAGGGGCTGAGCCGCAGGTGTGGGATGGGGACCTGCTACCGGCCTACGCGCTTCATTGGCGTAGATATCAAAAAATCCTGATCGGTCGGTGAGAGTTTTGCTTCCTCGACAATCCTTTGTGCGTCAATATCTTCTTCAAAATATTTTCATTATTAAAATATATCAAGCATAAATACAATAGTAATTAAATATTTATTACATTGTCGACAAGTGCTTTAGAATTAAAAAAAATATACTCTTTAAAATGGCGAAAATATAATAAAAAATTTAAATATTATAATTTCAGAATTTAGAAATCTATCGAAATGACTTGTATCACGTATTCAAGTCTCCGAATCTGTAAATGTTTACGGCGGTATTATGGATAATGTACCTACAGCGGCGATAAGAGCTTAACGACTGCTTTACTCCGATAATTCACCTCCTCGGCTACCAGGAGGATTCATTTAGACCCGAATCACAATTTCCAACAGAATCGTTCGTGGCATTCGTATAAATTTTCCTAGGGTCCGTTGGCCGGATCCTTATTTCCCCCTTTGTCGAGGAGATAAATTTCCGGAATCGACGACGTTCGACGCAGCGTCGGGGGAAAATCGTGCCGGCTAATTGCGGGCGACTTTTACGCCGTCTGGAGAATCCTCTCCTCTCCGTAGACGGGCCGCATTCCGCACACAAGTACGCGCACGCCCGAGGGAAAATCTTAAACGCGCATGAAGCGAGAGCTGGCGGAATGTAATTTCGTCTTGGCTGAAATTCTGGTGGAAGAGGCGTGACCCACCTTATTGGCTCTTACGCGAGTTGACCGCTGTGGTGGCGATGGTCGCAGCACCTATAAAACTCGCTCGACCATTATTGTACGTCCTGCTACCTATCCACGCCTGAACATCGTATACGGATGTAGGAGGGAATCGTGGTCGCTTTATAACAAGAATGACAGAGAAGATACAGGGAGTCAGTAGCAGGATGATATTTCGTTGGGTAATTTGAAAAATATTGCGGAGACTGAAGGAAATATTGCCTAGAGCTTATGACTCTTATGAGTCTCGAAGGCACCGTCTACATATAGAGATACATATATCTTTAGAAGTGAGCGTTTCTTGATGTTATATACTCTTTCTTTTTTCTTTTATTACTCAATAAGAAAGAAATACTGTTGTATTATTTACGAGAAACTCAAAAAAATCGATTTGGCTCTGGTGTAGTTTTATCCCGAAGGCTTACTCTACGCAGTGATTTTCGCGGTAAACCAAGAGCGACGAAGCTCGACGACCTTTTAAGCCTCGTGCACGGAAACAGTATTTGTCCAACGGGAGCCGCCGCCGTCTGCTCGTTTTCATCAGCATGCCCGCGATGACGGCCGATGATGACTTTGATTCGCAAACACGGCTCCCAATTACATGGGGATGGTACCCGTACGGTAGCTGACCGTGCATTAGCTGCACCAACAATGCATTATTCAGTGTATATACGCGTTGTGTTGACGTATTTGCCTCTTTCGTAATATGATTGCTGCGATATTATTCGACGCGCGCGGTTCAACGTACCTGGACATCGGTTCGAATTTTGCGAGCTGTCACCGACAAATTAATCCGGCCTTCTCATCGTTTATTCGCGCGCGTATAATCCGTGCCACGATTGAATGGAAAAGAACCGGAAGAGTAAATAATTTTTGTTGCCACTGCGTATATATGTAATGCGCGCGCGCGCGCATAGTGCACCCTTCCATTCGGTGGACACGCGTTGGATTTTAATTACGCAAACAATTTTTTGCAAAGAAGGAAAAAAAGGCATAGCGCGGTCGCTATTATTGTTCGTTAAGCGGGATTTATTTGCGGTTTTTATGCGTTCAGCGCGGAAAATAAAACGTCGCCAGAATTTTATCGATATTAAACGCGCACTGAAGAGTTTCATCACGTAAATATAGATAGATACATATGTAGGTAATATTAAAATAGAGAAGAGAGCAGCATAAAATTGAATGGTGAACATCACGTAGTCAACAAATGTTCCTTCGATGATTGAAATAATGTACGCTCTCGAGTGTGAGAACTGATTCTATCATCCATTACTCGCGGTTACAATATCTCCGATGAGAACTATTGCACAGGACGCATTCAACCTTTAATAGATCCAAGTGCGGGAGTCATTTCGCACGTATTTAATCCGTGACTGTTTTGCCAATACTGGGTATTGTGTTGTACTGCTATGTGCCGTTTAACTTACTATTCCTCGATGAACTTCCGCGTACCTGTCTCGATTGATAGACGCAGGTGAGCAAGTCTTCAGTGTTATCACGTGCATGCAACTTGTGTAACACTGCTTCCATCGATAAATTTCAGTTACAATTGATTACAATACAATATAAATATTTTCTTTTTATATCTAATCGATCTTATTATTTAGAAAAGGAATATTACAAAATATAAATAATAAGTATGCATGTAAAGTATGCATATAACGCATATTGCGTATAAAGCGACAAAGACATAAGCAAACAATAATATGTACAGAATAACTCTAAAATAAGATAAAGAAAATAAAACGTCAATATGTACATAAGTACACAAAAGATTTCAATTCTACAAACACCATCTCTAAACACTATCTCATCTCGTTAAACAAGACAGATAAAAAACAAAAAAAAGAGAGATGCTAAAACTGTCAATCACTGGTAAAGCTAGAGACCCTTAACTAAAAGTCTAGATACTCAGTAGTTTTTTCATGAGACAAATACGGCATTCCAGAGGATGGACCACGTAAAGCTTACGCACAAGCCTATATATTCTACAATAAAGAGTCAAATATTGCGCCATGTCTGTCTCGAGTGTTCAAATTCTTACTTGAGGGTGTCTAAGCAGAGCTACCGTTCTTTTTGTTTTTTTTTTATCTCAACGAAATTATGAAGAGAGAAAAATGTTTAATCTACGAGCTAAGTTTTGAACAGACCTAATCTATTACGTTAATGTTAAATAGAATAAAACAATAAGACATAAAAACAAGATAAAAAGAGATAAAAAACCAGAATAATAGAAATCTATGATCGGCTTCACACCAGAATGTAGCAATCGTTCGTGCTAACGTATCAATGAATGACCGGCCGATCACAAATTCGAAATGCGGCGGAAAAAAGAATTTTGTTCCGCATGAAACGATTCCGCGCGAAATCGCTGGGCATTCGCGATTTTGTAAAAACCGCGATAACCGATGCTTCCGCGTCGTGAATCCGGACGAAAATTCACGCTGTTGCAAGTAAACAAAATGCGCAATCGTTAAACAAAAATATTCGGCCGGGCTGCTGGGCGCACACGTCACTGCCAGCTAAATATTTACGTAGCTGAGTGCCGGCGTCGGTAATAACAAAGGAAAATAGGCGAAACGCAAACAGCATTGCATTGCATTCGTACGACAGACCTAGCGGCGGCGTGCCTTTTTACCGGTGCGACTCATCGTCCTCTTATACGACGTACTTAGGATAAAAGTATCTAATACTGTACCAGTGTTTCTTATAGTTTCTACCGACCGGCACTAATGCTCTCTAATGTTCGCCGACGGATTTTTAGAAAAGCCACATTAGCTTTAATCAGTAAAAGTAAATTTTCTCAGGGAAGTTTAACGATCATCCCTTTCCTTTGTTACCACGTTATTACGATAAGATAGAAAATGAAAACAATAAAAATGTATTGTATACTATTTCAAACAATCATAATCGCTATTAAATTTTATGAATGATATTAAATTTTGAAAGCTATCTAAGTTAAAATGACATTATATAATTTTCGATTTATTGTCAAATTGTCAAAATATAACAGATATTACAAATATGTTACAAAGATTCAATCCATCAAGGAGTGCATTAATGCGATCCTACTTGTCATGTCTTATCACATCCACGCGTCGTTACGCCGAAAATACAACTCCGCGTGTAACCGGTCGCGACATTGCAGTCGTTGTCCTCCCCTCCGAGGTGGTTATCGCGCGCTCGATTTAAATTAATAAAGCTAATCAGGCTAATCTATTGACCAGGCGAGCCCGTTCAGTGCGGCCGGCCATTGTTGATGGTCCGCTCGAAATATGCAAATGAGCGGGGGATGAAAGCGGACGAGCGGGTGAGCGGGAGGGTACATCGTCGCGCGCGTCATCACTCAGGTGCCCGTTCGTTTCCGTGTGTAGGCACGCCCGTGATAATGAAAATACCGGGCTGCCGATATAGCGAGAGGTAGGTTCAGCCGGGACGATCATTACAGTCATCAGTGAGATGAC
>NW_017257999.1:2325806-2354875 GCF_001594055.1 Mycetomoellerius zeteki | reverse complement strand
CCCTCTCTCTCTCTCTCTCTCTCTCTCTCTCTCTCATCTCTTTCCGAAATCGATGCGTGCAATGCAGCGCAAATGAGGCGCCTCCGGCATTTTGGAAAGAGTATGCACACTGACGACGGCCGATAAAATTATTTTAGAAAATTACTGCGTTACTCCCACGCGATGATGATGAAACGGGAATCGAGTTAGGTAATAGTTAATGAGCGTGCGTTTTCGAGTGGCGAACACCGCCGATCGTCCGCGTACGTATACCTTACCGCACGGCGAAATTGTTCGCGGATCTTGTTACGCGGATAGCATAACGCAGCAATAAGTTTGTTACTTTGCGTTCGGTCGGCCCGCTGCTATACGCAAAGAGATAACCAACTGCGTTTGCGTCGACGGTAAATGGAATTTCATAGATAATTACAAGGGTAGTAGGGCCGCTAAAGTTTGGTTAGCCGGGATCTCGTTGCGGAATCGCGAATGCTGGAGATCGCTGCAGAATTTCAATTTTTCTGCACGCGATTAGGGAGGGTGTGGCTCTTCGTTAAACATGCTACGATGCCAACAGATAATTGCTCTATTATACGTGGTTTCGTCCGTGCAATAACGGCGCACCTCGACGATCATTCGATCGTGTGCTTAAGAACAGAAATTGGATTATGATTATACAAGCTTGAATAAGTAAGCGACTCGCAAAAGTTCCACGAATAGTTTCTCTTACGACGACAAAGGAGTAAAGATTTTTTTGCGCAAATTATTACACTCTCGAACGATAATCCCTGGTCATTCCGTTGCCTATAAAAACGAACGATAAATGGTTGACCACAAGTATCGGATCCTTTCTATGCAACTTCTTCGCGTTACCTTGAAATACAGGCCTGCGAGTCTTACTCTTGGTCACTCATAATGCGTTTATAACGGGCCACGTGGCCCGTTCGTCGTAAACATTACGCTAATGAGCGAACGGTACTGTCCATATTGCTTCTGCGAATTCGGCAAAGCGCAATACAATGACATCCGAAAAAACCGTAGAATTTTTAGAAATCTAAAAATGAACATATTCGAGGAAGTTGACCGACATTTTCCTTTCTTTTGTATGGCTCTGGCTAGGCGTATACTTTTTTCAGAATCAATATGAGTCGCGTCGTTAGATGTAAAATTAATTTTTAAAATTATAATTATGTAACTTGAAACGATTACTTATGGAATTATTTGTTCAGTAGCTCGCCGTTACATCATGACGCTAATATATCATTAATCAATAACTAGCACTTATTATAACGCATTTTTTACTTTTAAGTATTTCGAAACGTTTCTGAAATAAATTTAATTACACCTACTTCCTCATTTTTCTTAAACTTGAGCGTATTATCACATATATGTATTTTTGAATGTGTTGTTTGCTATTTAACATTTTATTTGACTGTATGTATTTTGAGTTATGCAAATTTAAACAACAGCACGGCATTTTGCTAATGTGGCCCTCTACGGATATTAATTACTCACGGCCTTATTTTTGAGATTTTCATATCAAAATAATTATTTGATAATCGTCTGTAGCTCTACTGTTAATCTATACTTTGTATTACGTGTACTACTTTTAGTATACTGAGATTTTTAGTACCGAGTCGCTTATATGCAGAAGTTGTGTAAATGTATATACATTTATTTGCATACATTTTAAAAGTTTTACTTTTTTGTTAATTTTGTAACCAAATACTGTTTTCTAAACAAAACTACTTTTTTAAGACTATTTTTATGGAAGGCCACATTATCACCCATATTTTTCTTCGAGTCATTATACATTGTCGCCACATTTTTATTAATAGTGTCCTAAGTAATAAATATTTCGTAACTTTGAGTCCAGAATCGATTCAACAACTATTTAACAAATGTAATTGTCAAGTTTTAAACTTAAATATTGATTATTAACAAAGTTATTGTATAAAATGTAACTGGGGTGCCATAATACCACCTTCTCCTCTATACAAATTAATGTAATAATTTAAGTAAAATATTTTTTTTCTTTCTCTTTTTTTCCTAATGTATGCGATTCGAAAATGATAAAATAGAAACAATCATGGAAGAGAATAATTTTTTTGAAAACAGCCCATCACGAAAAGTTCTTTGTAAAACGTGTGCACGCGATCGTACAATTAGCTATTCTTAAACTATCTTACCGAATGGCAAGAGGGAGTCTCAAGTCATCCAATTTCGTTTAGTGTAGCGGCTGTGTGGATTTAAACACTCTTCTATATCGGTGGTGGCTGTAAAACGTGCGGGCAATGAGCCAGGAGGCGTTGCTCTACACGAGAGCACGTGTAAACCGTGAAGGAGAGGATCGCTTGTACCTTATGGGGTTACTAGGGTTACAGCGAAGTTACAGCCGTTTATGCGCGCTGTTGCACGGGCTGTTTGCCTTTGTACAGCCAGACGTGAGTTACGCTCGCGATTTCGAACGGGAACAGTAAGTAGCCCCGACGGAAATTCATGCTTGAAAGAGATGAGCCTTGTAGAGCAAGATTTCACGTAGTTTTATTCAGTAAGGCATTGAAATTGACAATAACGCGATAAAGAAATAACAAAGAGAAAGTAATCATTCCTTCTTTTTGATATAAAGTACATTTGAAAACAAGTATTTACTTAAATAATAAATAATATAATCTCAGCTCGCATGTAACACATGCGTCCACTGTTACTCGAATATCAGCGAGGAGAGAGTGATTCCATAAAAAATATATTTGTTCTCTGAACCACCCCCGGAGTCGCGGTTATCGTCGTGGCGATCATGATCCATTTCCTCAGCCGAAGGGCGTTTATCGCGATCGTTGAACGCCTCCGCCGACCGAAGCTGCGCCGACCAGACACGGTGCAGGATATAGGCGCAATTACCGGCAAGGATAGGACTTATCCGGGCTGTGGGGCAGCGGGCAAATCGCACAGAGGGAACGAGCGAGGATGCCATTTCCTCGGAAATCGGGCCTTCGACGGGCTCGTCTGCTCCAGATCGGCCGAATGCTGCGGTTCTCAAAGCGCGGGAGTAGGCTGCCTGTTAGGTTTATTGGTCTAATTTAAATAACGGGTAACGCAAGGGGACGCTATCGCGACCGTTCCCCTCCGATCCCCTCGTGCGAATCCTGCCGTTCCGGATCTTGTCAAACCCTCCTTTTTATTCCGCGTGTCTGATGACTGAAGGATTTACGGACTTTTATTGCGCGACGCATTTATCTCAGGCGGGCGCTCATGCAAATTAAGATCTCGGTACCAGGAGGCACGTTCGGAGCACATGATATGAGATGTTACTTCCACTGTCGAAGAAGGAGAAAGACGAAGATAGAAGCTTTTGTCTTAAATCTCCCAGCGTCGATACACAATGCTCCCCTTTGTTGCCACCTCGACGGTGTCTGCCGCCCGCACCCGTCTCTCTTTATCCTCCTTCCTCCATATACTTTCCTCCGTACCGATTTATACGCAGATGTGAACCCCTACGATGCTTCGGAAAATCTCGCGGCACGCACTTATCTGTTCGTAGAAAATAGTACACTTGTTCGTAATTGCGCAAAGATTTTTCTTTTCGTTCGGAATATACGTAATTTCCTTAGACGACTCCTCTTTTCTCTTCAGTTTTATCGTGGGTATAAATATCCACCGACGTAAAGTTAACACACTTTTATTTTTACATTAAAATATGAAACGGCAGATGAAATAAAAAAATTAACGCGAGGAAGTATAATAGTGGATATTGTTCCAATTGTAACGGTGGAAACAGTAAACGGCTTACTTTACAATGATGCTGATAATTCCGAACAATTTCAAGCTCGAGTGACTTCTCTAGCAAACCAATTTATATAAAGGATCACTTTTTCTCTCTGCCAATAGCAAGGCATAGCAATGATCATAATATCAAGGAACAGCGTTCGATTGTGCGAATAGCCTACTTTCTACTTTTACATTTCGCTAGTTTATTACAAAAAGAAAAGGGCACAAATCTCCAAGCACAGTAACCTCGTAAGATAAAACGACGTTCTATTGTATCCTATTGTTTCCCCTGGTATATTTAAATTAATAATTTTTCACGTAGTTACCTATTAAACACACACTATGTATATGCACACACTATATATGAAATTATCTTTCCTATGATTTCATAGTGTTAATAAATGACATCGCAAACGAGGTGGCTTTAGAAATGAGAATGTTAATTTTAGTACAATGTAGGGAGCTACTTAGACCCACTTAAATTTGCTTCCACATGTAGTTAATGACAGATCTTGCCGATATAATGGTAATTACTAGATAGTCGCCTCAAAGCCAATGCATAATTTACTGTCCCTCTTAACCATGTAATAATACCGCGTACTGCATTCATTAGACGGTCTCATTACTCATTTAATGCGAAAAGATGTATCATTTGTTTCGATCAGAACAAGCATCGTTACGCTTTCTCAATTATACTATATTACAATTCGATAGCTTATGCAGACTGGATAAAATTTTAAAGGAAAGTTGATAAAGATCTAAATATACATATAATGAATTACTTCCTAAAAAAAATCAAAATAATTTTTATATACTTACATTTGACCTACTTTTTTATTTTATCTTAGTCGTGTAAAAATAAGTTGATCTAACAATCGCATATCACCAGAGTGATGTCAGCTGTTTAAAATAAGCTATCCGCATTTCTCTGAAACTGTATACTATTTATGACGACCTATACTTTTCGCATTTTCATATCTATATCAATAACATTATCCCTCCTATTTTCGAGAAAGGAAAAAAGCAAATGTGCGCTCTCCCTGCCTCCGTCTCCGCAATTGCCTCTAATTTCCCCTATAATTAATGACCGTGTATCAAATATTAGCTATTCGGAATTTAAAAAATTGCAGGTTGAAGGATACTGCATATTACCCCTCGCCTGGTATCTAATAGTGGACTTTAGCGTAATTTCGTCATCAGGCGCGCTTATCGTGACGACTTCGTCATGTGCTCCGACCGTACAGAGCAGACTGCGGGATGCAATTCGTAAAGTGCACGCCATATGACGTACGACACCCCACGACGGTCCGTAGGGAGTGAAAGTATAATGTTGGCATGTACGAAGGAATTTTCTAGTGGCACGTGGTCAACGCACGAATTGACGTGCATATGGGGAGAAAGGATTGTTCGACGACGCGCACACAGGAAAATTAAATGCAACTGTCGGGAGGAAGCGAGAGGGAGAGTCGCTAATTCCGGACTGCAACGGGTTGGACTGCGGCGGTGGTGGCAGCGGCGGCGGTGGTTTTTCGAAGGGTGGGTAAACGCATCATACGGCTCCAAATATAAATACTAGCGCGAAAGAGGAAGGGGTGTCGCGGATTGGGGATCGCTACGAATGTGTCATGCGGACGGATCGAGCGTGCTCGAAAGCTCCAATTCGGCTGCGGGGGATTGCCAACGCGTATGGCAGATAGTGACTGATCGCTCTTCACGCTCGGATAATCCTCGAGTATTTGCGGCAGGAAATCGAGAGTGTAGGTGTAAGGTTTAATTAATACGTATCGACCCATTGATGTTTTCGACCTTCTCCGATTAAGTGGTGATTTCACTCTCTCTATCATTCTTTCTCTCTCTTTCGTTCTCTTATCAAATGTTTATAATTGGAATGTTTGTAAATGGAATATAGGATTGGACAAATTTTAATATAAAATTATTGCAGGAATATTATTATGATGATTAATTATAATCAATATAATTATAGAGTTAAGTTTTTTTATATTTAATGTTTTAATTCCATATCTATAATTTATATTACAGTATTAGATATCATTAAGATAATGATCGAATCTGTAATATTAAGTTTTTACAGTTTTAAATTTTCCTTACGCATGCGGCAGCACAATTGTATTCTTCTGCACAATTTTGCATATGAAGATTGAATAATAAAGATGAATGGCTGATTTATAGCGATAAGCAATTGTGACGGCATAATCTCCTCTTCATACGCATAAATATATCGGAGCTAATACATATTCGCAGAGGTAGCAATTAATGCGGCATGCTCTTGCGAAAGTGCGATATCGATGAGTGGATGATAGAACGTTTACAGAACGTAGAACTTGCAGGAGCATAGTCCGACGCAGTATAAGCAAAACAAATGCCACAAGATAACGCCTTCGGTGCATTGAATCGGTGGTTTCGATTCCGACAATACAGGTCATGCTATGTGGATACTCGCACGTGCTGGTAACTTTGGTTCTGTGTTACGTAGCTACTACCAAGTACTAATTAACATTACAATGGCACATTATACTCTATTCTTCATCGGTTGTGCGAAGCTATCACTAGACGATAATTATCATTAGTGTGCGTATGCATCGCAATCGATAGCACAGATTATGCAACAAGTATTATTTCATCGTGCTCTAAATATTTTTAATGAGTCCGTCTTGTCTAAGCCTTATACTTTTTCCTATGAAATTAAGGAATATGAAAATATAAAAGTACTCATTTAAAAATTACCAACAACATTATGCTAATAAAATACGTTATAATTAATGATATAACGAGCACAACTCTTGGCTTTACACAATTACAATTGCGTTTAGTAATTTCTAATACGTCACGCTAACCCTTTTATTCCGCAAACTAACCTTTGTGCCGCAGACAAATCAGTAAGCTGCCTCGTTAATTTATATTCATTACATACAAATTGAATATTATATTATTCTCTCTGCGGTAGGGCGCGAACTCCCCTAAGGGCTCCGCACGGCTGACACCCCATCACAGGCTGCACAGGCAATCGCGCTTGTGTGACAATGATTCTGGCACAATCAGTAGTGAGAGCTTCGCTACATTGATGAATTGCTTTGTCCGTATTTCGTAGCCAGACAACAGAGACAACGTTTACTGAACAGCCGTGATCAAAATGGCATCCGTAAAATATATACGCAGCCTCGATCGGCCCTATCGAACGATATCAAAAAAAGATTTGATTTATTATGACTTCGATACTTATCTTCGGGTATTTTCACAAACAGTACGATGACGCGGAAATTTATCAAACGCACTGCAGTCATCTTGCCGCGAACCGCTGGGCACCCGTACAGATGCAACAGTAAATCGCGAGGAAATATCGTTCCCCCGAGAGACGAAACGGATACTTATCGTCTACCGGGATATAATAGAGAGAAAAGAAGAAAAAAACAGAACAATGTCATTATTTCTTTCACTACGATGGTCTCTATCGTTCTGATAATATATCGTAAAAAAACGCCACAAACGTTCAACGGGAGAGCACCCCTATTTTCTTTATTCTTCCATATTAAGGATATAATTTCGCGATATAAGTCCGTATTTTCCAATTACAGACCTCGCGCGGTAGGGTCGTTACGGGATGATGACAGGGTCTGATGACACGGTCACAGTACATAAAATTGATTGGGCGTAGATAAATTAGAACCGGCCGTCGCCGAACGAGTTTTGTCTCATGCAATTTTGTGCCGAGCGTTCACGCGGATTACAGACTGTGCTCGAGACGCGCCGAGCGGAGGAGCCTTACGGTTTAGAGGTGATAAATTATTTAGACCGACACTTGTCCCGCTTTTATTTCGTGTATCACGAATGCCTTTGTATTGTACGATTCTGAAGACGACAGCGACGAAAAGTAGCAGATGACTGGAAGAGGATACTTTAGCCGGAGACAATGATCGAAGTCAAACCGGAACACTTGCTCATTTACTTTTCTCCAAAGATTTGTATTTTTTTACTCACTTGTCAGTTTCTCCTAGAATCCTATACTATGTAGTGAAACTTATATGAGGGAATCCTCAAGCATTTTAGAAATTATTTGTTAATTAAAATTGCCAACACTTTGTTTAGAATTTAAAATAATAAATAGTTTTATTGATTTATTAACCCTACGTAACGTGGAGTCTTTAAAGTCATCAACAATATTTTTATTGTAAATTCTGATAGATAAATTTAAATCTGTAAAAAACAAATAAAATACAATCCGACTTCTATGACGATAAAAACTCGTTGTCAAAGCTTTGACAAGTGAACCAGAATTTTAGATTTTTATATAATCCAATAAAAAAATTTGATCTGTTTCACGAAAATCCCTATTGCTAACGAAGGAATTAAAATTTCATGTTGCCAGCGGAGGATCAAATTTATTTATTTTACTCACCTGATGTAATTTAATTTACACAATTGACGTAAATAATCTTACTCTTATCAAAGAAATTCTATACAGACGACATTCAAATACAGACGACATTCGTACCAAACAATTCGTATCAGACATTGACAGCTATTCAAAATTTGTTAAAGAGGTGCGAGAGACAGCACAATTCGAAACAGGTAGTAAACACGAGTAGGAGAAACGGCAGACGAGCAGAAAAGAGGAGTCGCGCAAAGAAGTTCAATGCTATCAGCCACCGCACTGAACATCGCGATTTTTTTGATTATACGTTGTAATAGAGACTGTGAGCACTGTTCGAGGGACGCCCTTACCCGTCCACGACGAGATGGGGCCCCGACCGTTCCCCTTGCGCGCGGCGAAAATTACGGCAATACACGTCGGTCAAACCCCGGTAAAAAGTCCCCTCCGCGCCCCTCTTCCTTTTGTGGACGGTGGCGTGGCCCGCGCTCAGGTAAAGACGTTCTTTACGCGTGAGCATAGGTTCTCGTCACAGGTTTATTCGCTTCCTGGATAATTTGATGCTCCCTTTTACATCGTGCGCGTACGTACGACTCATCGTTGTTGGTGGGCGTGCGTCACCCCGCGAGAGGAGCCACGCGAAGGATCCCATCGTGGCTGCACGTTGCACGTGCATGCATGCATGGGTTGCACCGTGTTATGAAACGCGAACGTCAGTGGCCCCCGCGAGCAACCTTGCTAATGAGGGGTTCTCTCTTTTTCTCTTTTTTTTTCCTCTCTTCTGCTTTTTTCTCCGGTCGCCTTTTTTCTTTGTGCAGAGCGACGAGTTGTGTAAAACTTCGGCGAATACGCGGCTACCGCTTGCGAAGAAAGAACATAGTTCAGCAGATAATCATAGATATAGATTGCAGATTAGAGAAATGAGAATTACTATAATTCTTATTCAGATTCAATATGGAATTTATTAAAATGATTATTCTTGTATATAAGTGCCTATTTAAAAATACATTTGGACCTTTTTTGTGGAAATAAAATATAAATTTTCTATTATATATATATATTCTCTTAAAAAATAACTAAGAATTCTTTCAAAATCTTTTAAAAATCATCTCGATAAATTTTTTTTTATTTTTTTATTTTATTATATTATTTTACAGATGCTTATTTCCAGTCATTTCTGATATTTCTAGATTTTATCTCTATAATAATTTTGCGCAATGGACTCTTAGCGAAAACATCGTTGAGAACCGCTGGTCAAACGTGGCGCGCGCGCAGCCGTCTGCTAAGTTCGTCTGCTATCTTCAGCGTCATTTATATTATTTCTCCTGGGAATAAAATATTAAATATCTATCTCCTGAGTTTTGCTTCTTCCCTTTTTCGAAAGAACAGAAGAAATGATACTTCAAAGAATCTTGACTACCTTTGAAGCAAAGCAATACCTTTGTTCTGATTTAGGTACGACCAAGGAAGGGTCGATGAAAGGATTGAAAAAGGGCCTAACAAAGGTATTGGGCGTGTACGAATCATATCCGCGTCTTTCCCTGCGAAAAGATATAATCAACATTCGCGCAAACATATGATCAAAATTAATATAATGTATTTCATGCTGTGGTCAACGCCCTCGCGAGAGATCGTACATTTCAATAAATTCGACGAGAAATTTAAGCAAGAAGAATTATACGATAACAAGAAACATGAAAGATAATTTCATTCGTCTTGCTTAATTTTGATTTCACGGGCTTAATACCCTTAATCAATGTTTGTTCAGCCACCTCATAAATCCTAAAAGTCTCAAGGTACGAAAAGAAATGTTATTACACCCGATAAAGAAATAAGCTTCTTCCCTTTTCCTTTTCTTTCAAAGTCTCGACGATGGTTTACCCAGGTGTCCACTTGACCTTCAGTGAATCCTAATTAAAGAAAAGCTGCAACGATTGCAGAAATAATTAAATTCTTACGAGGCGGCAGCATCGAGTAGAAATACGTGCCATTCGCCATAATAGATTCCACGATGACGTGTCTCCAACTATTTTCTCCTCCTCATAATTACCCGACATTACTAGGTAAATAATACCTGTATTTGTCATCGAGTGGCGAGTAACATTGTTCCGCTCATAACATTCATTATATCGCGCCTACTATAGCAGCTGTTGAACCTCGTAGTGCATCCTGGATTTCGTATGCTATTATTGTATACAGGCTTGGCCACTGCGAAGCATAAAAAAATGCGTATACGAGCGGTTTTAGATCGGAATGGCTATCATGTTACTGATGGTGGTAATGAGATTATCCTAGCAGATATGGAATCGGTAGCTTCTAGAAAATTCCAGAGACACCATCAATTTAAGTTCGCCGGACGAAAAGGCAAATGACCCTTTCGAGATCTTCAGATTCGTGATCCAAGATGAGCAAATGGTCTTAATTATAATCACATTAGGATCGCTGACGCCACCAGTTTTGAAAGATGCTAAAGATAATTTGAATTGATTCTCAGCTCAAGTATATTATCCGTATACGATAACGTGTTGTCTACTTTTGCGATAATATTTACACATATGTCTATATTAAAAATGAAAATATATTGTACTTTTGATATAAGATTTAACTTTTAAAGAACGAGATTCACTTTTAAGATTTTATAGCTTTTCTTTAAAATTTATTATAATTTATTATTTTTTATTGTATTTTTTGTCTCAAAATATAATACTATTTCAATGCCATTATAGTGGCTTTTCCGTCCTTTAAAAATTCAATTTATATGTGTTTTAAAATTAGGATTGACTGATTAATATAATATTTATGATATTACATAGCGCTTTCAAATTTCCTCCATTATCATCTCGTCATTGTGTATAATAAATCTCTCCATGTCACAATAGCCTTACACCTTTGCAACAACCTGGTAGTGATTTTATTTCAGCTACACAGCAAAACCTAATCCGACGAGGTCCTCGATCGGGATCGAAAAACCCCGTCGCGGGATCGTCGTGATCCGCCAGCCGTGCAAGAGGCGCTCCGCTTACAGGAGTAATCGAAGCGTGTCCTTCTTCATTCGTCGACGATGTTTCGCGTGCGCTTTGACCGTGACCACGAAGCGTGGCAGTCGTGCGTGTGTCACTCGATGACTCCTGGCCCTTGCCAGGATCGTTCTCCTACTCCGCCCAGAACGTGCACGCGTTGCACTCGAGCCCTACCTCTCCTCCCGTTGTTGTCCCTCAACTATGCGCGGCGTTTCCCTCCTGCGGACTTTGAGGCTTAGGGTTTACCACGGAGTTCCCCTCTGTTACCTTCTTCTCTTCCTCCCTCGAGCATCATAACGTGTTTAAACGTGTCTGCATCACTGCAACGGCACAAGGTTTATTCTTTATTTGTAAAAAAATTACATTTATAAAAAAGAAAAATAAACGAGAAAAATTAGAATGAACGATAATATATCTATATGAATACTAAAAATTATAAAATTGTAACGTTGTCAATTAAACTACATTTTTTAAATTTCTTTAATAATGTTTAAAGAAATTTAATTAATTGCATGATTTTAAAAAAAATCTTCATTTGGCTAGAATGATATTTTTCATTAGCTGTCTACTGTTAGCTGATGTTGTAAATGTCAGTATGTTCGTAGAATTAGTCGAATATTGCCTACTCTCCTACCGGACGCAGCGTGAACATGTAACCACGAAGTGGACAATAAACGTAGTCGCGCATAAACGATAATTTCTAATCATCCTCGACAACAGCTCTGAAGTAAGAATCCAAGCGCAGGATTATTAATTCGAGAAGTCGCGGGGGTCAAATTAAATTTGAAGCGGCGGGATGGTCTTGGCGTCCACCGTTTAATGCCCCATCCAATCTCATCTACAAAGTCGCAACGATTAACCCCGCGCCGACCGCGGACAGGCAAGCAGGCAGCAGCAATAGCTACCGCCAGTTTCTCTTCTTCAGGGGTGGATGACTCCAGGGTCGACTCTCTCTCTCTCCCTCTCTCTCTCTCTCTCTCCCCTTCTTTTTCTTCCTCTCTGCCTTCCTCTCTTTTCCTCTCATTCTCTTTCTCTCCGTGCATCTCAACGTGCAACTACTGTTCGCCACATGGCCTCTATCCCTTCTTCCTCTTCGCCTCGTCTGCTCTTGATCATCATCTCTTTCCTCCTCCCTTTCTTTCCGCGCTCCGACGTTCGACCCGCTCGCTCACTCGCGATGCCGCAATTATTGCAGTATTCTGGGCTGACGTGACACACTCGGCCCATGTGCGCGGGGTCAGGCTCCGAGGTTAGCTGAAATTACGGCCGGCAGGCGCCTCATCGAGGAGCGAGTTACGTGCACGCGTGCCGGAGGTTCTGCGCGCTTCCTTACCTGTACACGTATGCACGCGCAAGGACGCGCATTTTCCTCATGAGATTCGTCCTAACTGATAATCTTGCGGTTCTTCTCTAAGACTTTGTTCGATTACTTCAATTGTTGCTTCAGATTCGTGCGAAAGTGAATGGCAAAATTTTACGTAATATACAACATAAATACGTTTATACATAACATAAAAAGATATGAAAAAATATAATACAATGTTTAACGATATCTTAGTTAATATGTTTTGTGCTGTCATTTTTTATTTTAGTATGCAGCTGCGTGAGTCAATGTTGACAGCATTATTAGATATTCAAAGTTTTTGCTTGATAGTTTTTTGCCTTTGAATGATTCATGAGAATATACTGTCGCTTCGCAATAAGAGCAGCTATATACAGTTATAATTATGTTCAACAAAAAGTATAAGAAGATAAGAGAGTATCGTACTGAAGCACTTCTCCGTGAAACTCGCTTATCATCATAAAGAAGGCAATCGACTACGAAGGATTAATCGAACACTTGAAAGTTCATAATTTCGGTTACTCTGAAACTCGGCAGCAATGGTGGACCACGAACAGATTAGCTTAATGCACGTCTCTTTCCTTCTCGCAGGGTCAATCGGAAAGAAACAAGTATCCTTCAAAGTGGATAGATAAAAACGTTACAATGGTAAGAAAGGGCAAGCCAAGCAACGATCAAGAAGTATTCGCGAGTCCGAGCGTCTGTGCCCGATGCAAGAAGAGAAGGCGGAGAAAGAAAGAGAGAGAAAAGAAATAAAGAGAAAGGAGTAGCAGTAGCGGGAGGAGATCGGGAGAAAGGGCGGAATAAAGGGAGAGGGACGGAGATGGAGACTTAAGACAAGAGGATAAGAGGGAAGGAGAGGTAAGAGAGGGCCGTGACTCGCCCGTGACATCGCGATTACGCTCGCACACCTGTGCTCGACTCAACTTCGACTCAAGTCAGCCACTTACTTTACCAGTCGTCACATACTGCAAGAAGCCAGAGCCACGCGCGTCTACTCTAGGAGATACACTGGACGCAATTCTCTTCCACCGTATCGACAATTTCTTTCGCTAAGTTTTCCTGACGCTCGGTTTCCCTCGCTTGCCTCGATTGACACGACACGACGCGGAGTTTAATGCACGTCGTCTCGTGATGAACTTTCTCCCTATGTAGCCAAGGTTAAGTGGGCTTTTTTAGCGGCACTCGACACCGCTAAGAAATCGCGCGTCTTCATTCGTCTTCTGCTTGACGCAATAATGGGTATAAATGACCGAGGCGCGACTTATATCGTTGATTTATAGTTGTCACTGTTTCCTCATCATTTAGATTTTCAAAAAGCGATTTCTTTGATGTTACTTATACATATATTCAAAATAGGCTCGAAAAGTATATGTTTGGATACATAACTTCTTCACGATTTTTGTAAAAACTCAAACAGACGAATAATTTCGAATATTTAAAATAGAATATCTATTATGAAAAAATAGTTATTTTTTTTCTAAAAATTACCTAAAAAAGGAAATTAATGAAATAAGGTAAAAATTAAATTAAAAAGTAAATATTGCAAAATAAATTTAAAAAACATGCAAGAATTAATTTAAAATTAGACTGATCGTGATTCTTTTCTATTTCCTTCATTTGGGATACATATTACGTTTCAGAACGTATGAAAAAGTAGGTGTAAAAATTATGTTTAATGAACCTTAGTGATATGCAATTTACAACACATTAATTATATATAAATTTTCACTTTTATTTACACTATGGAATATACAGCATTGCTGTTCGAGACATAATTCATCATAGTTTCGCAATATTACAGAGCTCGTAATGTAGTACGTGAAATTGACTATTCAATTCTAATTTACATCAATATTTCATCTACAAACTCAAGTCCTAAGATCATAGTCTGGAAACATTAAATTGCTGTAAACGACCGTTTTCCACGTTGGCATGAGAGTTGAATTTATTTTAGCCCCGATACCGATCCGCTTTTCGAGCGTTTAGTCGAACGCTCATTATTTCGCTATATTACTAACGTATTTCCATTCGCATTGCCACAAATATGACGACCTCGCAATCATTATATACAAACAGCCACGCGTCCACCCTCGCGCTTACCAGACGCGGAATAGATTTGCATTAGAACTTTTACGCATATTGATTATGTTCAACTCCCGTTTCTCGCCGAGATCGGATCTGAGATCTTATTGCTCCTTGTTAGCGAGCTACGCTGAGCGACCATGTGATGTGCATAATCAGGCAAACGTTCACTCTCTCGCTCGCATGGGCCGATACATGCAATCTCATTCGATCATTTCGTCGGGAACGTTTTACGGGTTTCTTATATCAGGGCCCTTACGGGTTCCGTGACTTCTATATTACGCGCAAATACGACTTTTGCGAACGCATGATTTTGTGGAAACGTGTATTTTGTAATAGTGTGTAATTCGTAGTTCTCGGTTCGTCTATATATTTTAGTAGATTGAAGATACTCGTCGTGAAGAAAATATAAACATTTATAAAACATTTCCATAATCTCTGAGTTTCTTGCACTTTGTGTTCAACATTGATTATCCGATAACTCTTGATTCTGATGATTTGGTTATCGTTAAGGGCTATAGATAGAATTATCCTAAGTAATAACCGTTGGGCATTTTCATCAATTATCATAATCTTTAAGATTCTGCTTCACAGTGAATGTAATCACCGGTTCTAAAACTAATTACAATTTATATTATCGTTAAAGTTAACGATCGCGGCAATCAATTAACATGCATGTCCATATCGTGACGCCGATCTGTTTCGTGTCGAAGATAATCTCCGACGCCGCGAGTTCGAATCGCATAATAACGATTTACGATGATCCTTCGTGGTCTTTTAGAAAGACGAGATCGCGTCTACGACTCGTAGAAACATCTTATTATACGTTGTCAGCGTTTTTCACATGAAACATTACGGAAATTACTGGTGATCACCGTTTAACGAATGAAACCTGTTTGCAGATCGGATTTATTTTTTATTTTCGCGTAGTACGACATGATAAATAAAGAGGAGATAAATAAGACGGAGAAATAATGATAGAGGAAGGGAAGAGAGAACGTTAAGAAAAAAAAGTTGTTAAGTTAACTAATTAGTTTAGTCTGTCTTTATTTTTTTCGTTGGAGAATGTACATATATATATTTAAATCAAATACATCTCTTCAAGACGCGCGCGAAGCTGGTTATGCCGCAAATGTGAGGCCAACACGTTTGCTATAATATTAAGTTACAAACGTGGCACTCTTCCTGCCCATTGGTTTAGCATTACTAACGTGCTTTATGTGACATTGTCATGCGCCACGGAAGCTCTAAGTCCTCACAATGAACGCACATTCTTTGCGTTTCGCGTCTAGTCGTACGTGAACCTGGAAATGCGATGAGGGCGAGCCCGACAAATTAATCTGGCTCCCTATTATGTACGTGTGTAAGTGTGTATGTATGTATTAGTACGTGTGTCCCTCCTTTCTGCTTCATCGGCACGTTAATTAAGGGCAGCCCTAAAGCGGAATTAAAAAATAACGCGTCGACGTTCTCCGCGATGGTGCGTGACAGAGCAGCCACTTTACGGCGGCGGTGATAATTGAGAAATTTCTCTCATTACCCTGAAATGGTAAATGAGAAAATGTGGATGAAAACTGAAAGCTGCTATTCCAGAAACAATGGCTGTATTCAACAGAAAAAGCAGATTTGCAATTGTTGTAAAATTTTTTAATATAATTTGATTATTGCTGCTCTTGTTTCACATTGGATCTAAATGTACGAATTACCAGTTCATCATGCCAGTTCATAAACTAATCATATTAAAGAATCTTATAACAGTCTTATAACAGTTTCAAAGTTACTTTTTCTGCTGAATGTATGCAGTCAATATCTTTTGTGTCAGGGATCAAGATAAAAGTTAGAGATTAAAATCGCTACACTATTGTTATAAAATCAAAAACAGATTTACAATACGGCGATCGATATTGATAAAACACGTATGATATTGTAATTTATTATAATAGCACATCGTAATATCACGTATGTTGCACCGTTTATTGTGAAGTCTCCCCAGTGAATTATATATGCTTATACCATCATGGCGAAAATAATAATCATATAAATTCGGAGAGAGAGATAGTTTCATCATCGAAATGCATGTGTTTTAGCCAAGGTTGTCTAACGTAGAACTGTATGGTTAGATCAATTTCATCAAAAATTGACCGAATGTTACGTCAGTCTCCCTTTCAAGCGCAACTGGTGCGCTGCTTTATTTCGCGGTGTTACTGTATTATTTCAAACGAGTTAATGCCTGCATCCGTACAATAACTGGTTCGCTGCGGTTACGTAATGGCAATAAGATAAGAAATCCCGTAGGGCAGTAAAACTCGTAATGCTCCCGATCGCTTTAGTTTTCCGCGCTGGTTTCGAGCGGGGGCTGCGCTTGTTACCTCGCAAGCACGTTCGATTTCTCGCGCGAGACTTTATATGTATTACGCGAAGGCGTAGCTACGACTATCAGATCACGTAAACTGTGCCAGTTCATATAAATGGATAATACATAGTGGAGTATATGCGCAAAGAGATCCTAAAGCGGCTTGAGGGAAGTGTAATGAACGGCGAGGCAAACTTATCAGTTGCAAGGTTCAAGGAAGCAGGCGTTGCCACGAAATCAATCCTATTACTTATCAGATAGAAGAAATATTGCAGATTATACTTCCCGTAACTTTAGAAAATAGAATCAAACTACTGCCTGTCGCAATGATTTAGCTATTATTATTCGTAACTTGCGACTCGAAAATCGTAAAGTATAAAATGTTTCAAAGTGCCATTGAATTTCTTATTATCGTGCAAGCTGTTGGTGCAGCGATGCTACGCAGTTACGGCACAGTTTGTAAGCGCACGCTTTAATTGATATTTTCTCTCTTTCTCTCCGGCCGAAGCCCTCTCTTTCTCTCATACGCTGTCAAAGCGCAGTCCGTTCGACGCGCTCAATTGTCCGCGGTGAAGAGACCGGCTTGTCCAGAATCGGCTCCAATGAAGTCAATACGGACAATAGCACGATAAGTAGATAATAATGCATAATATAATAAGAGAGCACCGGTCGCGCGGTACGTTCCGTGCGTGACACAGTGTGTTGGTAGCACGCGCCACATTGAATCGCCAATTCAACTGGTTGAGCAGCCTTTAACGACTCCTTTCTACGCGAGCGGGACTTGACACACAATACTGTTTCTTAAATTTTATCGTTAGTCGTTAGGCAGCAGTATTGTTGAGTTTATGTAACGCATATTTAACCATACTCGATCTAAAGGCCACGACGATGACTCTCATTTAAGTCGCCAGAGCTGAATTATGTTTTAAATGCATAGGTTTCTTTAGTTATCTAAATGATGAGAGTATCCTTAAATGTAGTTTGACAAAAAAAAAACGAAAAAGAAATCTTTTACTTAAAAGATATAAATATAAATTTGTATATTTAATATATAATGTATTTTAGAGTAGAAAAGGAAATATACATAATGATATGTTTATATTTCATTAGAGTGTACAGAATGAGTCATAAGTATGTTTTAAAATTTTATGAGTGTGTTCCTGGAATAGGAACAATGTTCCTGTGACTATTATGTCAAAAATGCTTCGTTCTCGAAATAATGGACACAGATAAATTTGAAATAATGACTTGGTATCAGATCAGGTGACTGTTCAGGCAAGCATGGAAAATGATGGACGGCACACTTTGAGCAACTCTTGTAAACAAAGAATTACTCACTTAAAATTTTAAAATGAAATCATTATTCAATATCGTTGTTCTTGTGTCCATTATTTTAACAATGAAGCATTTACGATATAATGTAATCATTTGTTCTTTTTATCCAGGAAGACAGCTCACGACATTTTAAAACATACTTATGATTCATACCTTATAATTATGTTCTGTAATATTTATAAAAATATACTTATACGAGACACATGGAAAGTGATGATAGATAATAGTAATTATCGAATGTATGCACTAATATTATACATGAATAATTTAACGAAAGAAAAGAAATTGCTCCTCATTTGATTTATGAGTTATAGATGCTCCGCGATTGATCGTTTTCCCTATTGGGATACTTGCATTTAAAATCACATAATGAAAACGTACGGACCTCTTTCACTCCGCGCAACGTATACCCTGGAACATAAAATTTTCATCCCATCAATTTTTCATTGGCTAGCACGTGAGACCGTACCGATGCGTCGATACTTCTAGTTGCATCTCTCGGGCTGACGCGTTAACGAATAAACTTTATGAGCGTTGAACGGATCATGTGCTTTTACTCGTCCGCGCTGCGTGTAACGGGTCAGGGATGTAACTGCGGAGAGAGAGAGAGAGAGAGAGAGAGAGAGAGAGAGAGAGTATGTGAAAGCACGAGAGGATGTTTCTCTCTCGAACGCTTTTCCGGTCGTAATGCCTGCAGAGATTACACCACGATATCGCAGTGAAGTACTGCATTATTGACGATCCAGGCGTTAGAAGCAAAGTTCGGAGGATTCGCTCGGCGTGCGTACGCGCCGGCCGGTTAAGTCACCTATGCTTTAACACCCTATAACTCATCGACCCCATGCATACGTACGTCGCTTAAATTACCGGGAGGTGAGGGCAGAGCAGCGCAATATACGCTTGCAACGGCTCTCTTTCTCTCTAGTCGCTCGTTCTCTCGCTCTACGCACCTTCCAGTCTTTATCCATAAACACGACTGCGTATCGCTTTACCCATTACAGAATGCGGCGAGTTTCCGTCCCGTCGAAGCTGTGAGCAAAACAACCTTCCTCTAGCGTCGCGAGCCTCTTTTCGTAAATCTCATCGTTCTCGCGAATAAAGTGCTGTGTAAGATGTAGATAAATGACTTTTGCAAATTCGATCAAATTTTCTGATCGATTCTTTTTCAAAGATTAGTGCAAATATGCATAGGTAGCCAAGTTTGACATATTTACAAGTTACTCAAAATAGTTGTATTATTTATGCAGATAATAGTGCTCGATGCTAGTCTGTATTTAGTCGCGAGGGTGCATTAACCCATTCTGTTTACAGGCAAAAAAGCACGACATCGCGAATAAACATTTGGAATTTCGCGAGATGCGCGGAGGTAAACACTCGTCTGGTAGCACCTGACACCTATCACTGTCTATTCAACAGTTTGACGCACAGATGCCGCGTGTTAATTCGGAGCTGAGTTCCTCCGGGCTCGGCATATTGTTTGTATAAAGACGTCTGTCAGCGCGATACGGCGAAGCACACGGCTGAATATCATAATTCAGGCATATCATTGAATATATCTGCGTTGCATAGGCTTTAATTTCATTTAACTCTCAGATACGTTGATTTACACTCGAGAAAGATATTTTATAAAACAGCCGGAAATGAGAAAACGGTGTTATTATCACGTTCAAATCCACTAAATGTGTAGGATACAAACGACTGTTATATTAAGTCGTCGATAAAGGGGAACGAAAGCTCTCGGGAGAAAATAATTGTACCAACGTAATTTTTGTCCCTTCCGCGTATAATGAGGCGACGAATAATTAAATTCGAAGCCAGCCCGGGGCAAACTCGAGGCTGGCGACCCGAATTGTCTTCTTGTTGCTGCGGGCGGGATCCGAATGGTGAAAAATCGGACCGTAAAGAAGGGACAGCGAGCCCATCAGAAGGTAAAGTAAAACGGGGCGGGAGGGAGGCATGTTGTAGAAGAAGAAAGAAGAGATGAGCAAAAAACGCGGAAACGAATAGGAGAGCACTGGCATATGCGGACGAGAGGAAAGCGTCGAGCGGGTAAAAGCGAGAGAGTGCAATTACCCACTGGCAACGGAAAACAAACTAAAAGGGGAAAGAGGGGCAAAGGTAGAGGTGCACGAACAAGTTGGAAAAGAGCGAGTGAAAGAAAGAGAGAGAGAGAGAGAGAAATCAAGAGAAAAAAGAAGGGGAAGGAGCAAAGTGGAGACGAGAGGAAAACCCCGAGGAGAGAACGATGGAATAGGAGAAATGCTGTGACGCGTATGCTTCACCGAGCGAGTGAGGAGGACGAGGATGCGGCTGTAGGAGGCTGAGGAGAGTGCGCGGTAAGGTAGGTGAGCACAGAGGGGAAAGAGGGAGACGACAAAAAGAGTCTTGAGCGCGAGGCGGACAAGGAAAGACGAGGTACGGGGAGAGAAAAAGAGAGTGGGAGAGAGAAAAAGCGAAGAGAGGGAGGGAGAGAAGGAGATGCAGAGATTACCATATAATGGTGCCCCGAGGGCGCATAAGCTGCGCCACAACGTAATTTCTTCGTCCCTTTTCAACGAACGGTGGCAACACGCTGCGCACACGTTCTATCCAGGCGTCCTCGTCGTTCCCGCATCAGTCGGGCTCACCTCTCTCTCCCTTTCTCCCCCCTCCCCCCTCTCTCTCTCACTCTCTCTCTCTCTCTCTCTCTCTCTCTCTCTCTCTCTCTCTCTCTCTCTTTCTATCTTTTTCACGATGCTCTCTTCGGTGCCCCACCATCGTTCTCTCCAAGAACTTGTTGCGAGCCATGCGTTGTGTTGCGTTGTCAAGTCGCGGTCTCAAACGTAATCCACCTACTTATCGAGCCGAGCCGAGCCGAGCCGCGCCGTGCGTCCCTACCCTAACTCCTCGTTTCACGGATCGAGATATCATTTCCTCGGCGCGAATGCGTTACCTGCGCTGCCAATCATCATTTCTCTATTACCCGCGCGCGCGCGCACGCGCGTGATATGCATCATTCGTATGACTGCCGTATTTGCATTCACACATTACGATTACGCGCCGATCTTTCGCAATGTATACACAGTCGTTTCATGGATATCGGTTCCTATGGATTATCGCGTCGACGCGCGATTTAATGCGTAGTATCTTACCTTGTAAAACCGAATACTGCACACATATGCGAAAATCAGCTTATTTCAAAACTGGCGCGGGTCCAATGGTTGGAAACGCTATGAATTTCAACGAGACAAGAATATGAACCGACGCGACGATATCGATTTTGGCAAGATTTTTAAATATAGTTTATATTACTTCCGAGATATCTGGATCTCGCGTGAAGAAATCTCTTCTCTTCCTTATCATATTTATTGTCCATTTTAAGCACATCCGATTTTTTAAAAATGATTACAAGGAAAAAGTAATTATTGCATTAATATTTTCTCGCAGCAAATCTTATAATGAAAGCAATACTAAAAAAATATAATTGTAAAATATCTAAAGCTTTTGATGTCTTTCGTTTCTTCTATTTAAATAATATAATACAGAAAAATTTTTTTACTAATCACATAATTTGTTAGATAAACGTGAAATTAAGTAATAATCAGAAATGTCTTCCTCTCAATTTTTTTTTAAGAACAACAGATCTAAAATTAAATATCTAATTCAAAATAAACTCTATTTGATCTCTCGCTATCATGTGTTCTATCATTTATCCAAATTCAGTCTCGTGCAAATTCACGCGGATAGAACTTCTTGTTCCGTCACCGATCCGAAAAATAATACCCGATTGAAAATCATCGCCGTTGGATGAAACCGATCGACAGAAGCCACCGATCGCCGAAGGATGTCGCGTGGGAGTCGTCGCGCACATCGGGTGTATCTCTCGCCTTGAATTACGTCTCACATTTTGACGTCTTCAGGCAGCACGTGACTCGTATATTTACGAGCGACATAGATGCACTCGTGGGAGGTGGGGAACCATGGGCTAACGCACACGGGCGTATGCCCGCGTAACCGCGATAGTGGTGCGCTTAGCGCGAGCAACGCGCGTACAAGGAGGCAATGAACTTCACCTCCTCGACTCGTATTCTCGAAGAGACGACGACGAACGACGACGACGACGACGTCGACGACGACGATGACGACGACGACGATGACGACGACGACGACGACGATGCAGCCTTTATGTGTATATAATGGCCCGTGTTTATGCCCCCTCGTACGTACGCTCGCGTATATACGTTCACGCACACCTGCGCGTCGTGCGTGTGCCACGCACACGCGCGCTTTTATTCGTTTAACCCCGCGGGCGATTCGCGCTTGCGTACGCACGCGGACCGCAAGAAGCGAAAGAGAGACAGAGAAAAAGGAGGAGGAGAAGAAGAAAACAAAGATAGAAACTGACGGTATTGTCGTGTCACGATAATGTCGCTCTCGGTACAGTAGCGAGAGCCGCTTTCGATATGCAGCTCCGCAGCGCGTAATTTATGCACGCCGTAAAGCACGTTTATGACGTGCTTTGAAATTTATCATTTCATGATTTTTTACCGCGATTTTTGTCTCGCTGATAACGGTGGATTTAAAAGAGTATCGTATCGTCTACCAGGTTTTTTTCACGACGATCCGATTCGTTCGGCTGCATCGATGATGATAGACCGCGCCTGCGCCTCGCACGTACCTATCCGTGACGCGGCAATAAACTTATATCAACGAGATAAACCCGCCTTTAAGGTACCATTATGAATTCGCCATCTGCTAACTTGTTACTTGGTATTATTGATGTTATTTCGATAATACGAATAATTTCCAGCCAGAAAATGTCGAAGTACTTTGAATCCTTGATTACGTCGCGCGTGATGCTGAAACGGCTGAGAGTCCGCAGTAAATTCACGCACGTGTAGTATTTCTACGAAGTACTTATACACGTTTCGTTGTATAGACACTTATTCGTTTGGTGTTATCTACGAATATGTCAGATCGATTCTTAATTCACAGGAAATCTCTTGAGAGAATTATAATGCAATAAATCGCAGTACTTTTAAGGAAACATGAATAATTGGGTAACTATACTTGGTACATCTCAAGTATTACAAAACTAAACGAGTCACAAGACAGCGTGGGTCATAGAAGATGACTTTTACGAAATCCCTCGACTTTCGCTCATTCGTCGTAAAGAAACTACCGGGATCTACCGGTACTCGGCTGCGCGACCGCTCGTAAAACGAATCGAATTTATTCCTGTCGATCGCGTCTCGAAAGGCCATAGGTGAAGACGTATCACAATCTGGAATCAGGCATTGATAGGCCAAACGGTTAACGGGGAATCAGCCCCGTTACGGTAAAAGAAATCATCGCGCATCCCCTATCATAATGTCGCACGTCGCGAACGAACGGTTGCGAGCGCCCTCGCCAAGAACGGTCACAGTATACCGTGCAATTTTCTTAAGTCCAGCCACTTATTCTCATTTACGTTCACGTTTACATCATCGAAGCAGTAAAGTGTTACTGCTAGGTGCACAGGTGCGCCCTGATTTTTCTTTTTATCCTCCGCCCGTCCGTTCGTAGGTCGGTCGATCGGTCGGTCGGTCGGCTAGTTCGATGATTGTGAGTTGGTTGGCAGCCGATTGGTGTTGGTTAGCTCGGTCATAGGCCTTTTTGTTCGTCGTTCTACTAGCACCTAACGAGTCAAGGCCTGTCATTATCCGCTCTTGCTACCTCCTTTGGCTCCTAGCTCGTCCATCTACGCGCAGATTATCCTGGAAACTTATTGCGGTAAACTTCGACAATAACGATGGAATCGAATGTATTTTCTTAGCCGTGCAATCGTACGGCCACTGGCCTCGGCCTCGCCTCTTTTCCTATTCCGCTCGGTGCACTGAGCTCCTGGTTTGGGCCCGACGGAAAAACGAACGTGCGATTTTACGCTCAGGGTCCGAAGAATCGCTTTATTAGCGCAAGAGCGTTATGACGTAGTTATTCTTCGTTGCTCCGTATTCGATTGGAGACGTGCTATTAGAGGTGACTACGAACGGCCGGCTAACTGACCAGCCGGTTGGGTGCGTGAGTTAAATTGGCGTCTTAATAACTTCCCCTTCCTTACTGGTGATATACATCAATTATCCAAATTGGAGTGTAACGCTCTCGAAATTATCTGCGCAGTCTGCAACGTCATTATTCGATGCTGTTTCATCATTAGCCTGAGACCTACAATCTTAAAACGATATCTCGACTACTGGGTGTCTTTGGCACTTAGGTGTACGGTGATTTCTCTAACCAACTGTGCCTTTCTTTCTCTATAATTCTCTTCAGAGTGTATTTCATTAATTTTATTTTACTTTAAAAGACGTTTTATTTTATGAATAATTAATCCTTTACTCGGTATAATAAGAAAATCTCATCGTTTCTATTTCACACATCTGGTCTCTATTGACGTTAATAATAACATATAAGATACGTGTTATTATGGTTTTGTCGCGCTTACCTGACATGTGTTTTTTGATAGTGTAATGAACGCGTACCTGTGCTAGAAGATACGCGGAAATAATTACAACGTGATTCGATAAAACGTACTAATAAAAATGTCGTAATGGCGCAAGTCATCCCTAACGGGAACTAGTTTATCGAACCATCTCCTGGCGCGACTGCATTAGTATCTGTGAAACCATTTTACAGAACTTATCGATCATGCCTGCACCAATGCAAGAGTAAGTTTGTATAATTGGCTTCGCACTGACGTTCCTATCGCGAGCCTTCTTTTCTCGCGGGTCTAACAAATGATTTTAATGTCACAGCACGTAATTGACTATTAAGCTTTCTATAATTGCTACCAGCGTGTTTGTACAGAATACAAATTGATTCGATGAATCTTGTCGATGCGTCTCGCTTGCTAAACGATCGCGAATTTGTGTTACTGATTAACCGCGGACGCCATCAGCGAATAGACATGCCACGAAGCGTAAATCATATTCTCGGTATTACTCCTAGTTATCCGAGAGGCTTTACTTTCTATTCTCTTTAACATTCTTCCTGATTTCGCGATAGCTATTAACATGACGGAGTTCTTACTTTCGTTGATCTCCCTAACAAAAACAAGCCCACAAGGATGATCTTATAATTTTCAAAAATGGACAAGTACGCTCTTTTTTCATTAGCGGCTTATGTGCCTCGCGCACGGAAGCAGAGATCACACTTCTAAATGGCACTCGCCATTTCTCGCGTTGACCGGCCAATTACTGCGCGACCGTATACGACCCACGAGGCCCGCTTCAACGGCCTGCGACGAATAGTAAATAATAGTAAATAATAGTAGCGCGGTCGACTTGCTTCGTCAGTCCCTCACGTGCCGGAGTTGCGCGTCACGCGTATGTAAGCTGAGTCACGTACGTACGTCAATCGCTGCTCAACCGACACCTTTCTTGCATCATCTTCATATGATTTCATCAAATTAGGAAAATCTTTCTTTTTAAACATCCTAATAAGGAAATTATGAAGAAAGTAAAGGGGATATATTCAATCCTTTATTATATTCCTAATTATAGACAACGTTTTGAAAGAAAAGAAGATCAGAATTAAATAGAATTAAACTTGATTCAGTCCTATATATTGGTTATCTCTTTCTTTATCTCTTTTTCTCTTCGATAGCACGAATGTGACTTGATGAAGTCACTCGAACGTATCCCGAAGGCACGATTAAACGGAGAGACGAGTCGAGCGGACGCTCTTTTGACTTCGGTTTTTCTCATTCTCATTCTCTCGCCGTAGCGAAATATAAAAGCCGAAGGCGACGTAAGCGCGCGCCACTGAAACCAGAGATCTGTCTCTGTCTCCGGATCTTGCCGGTGGTTTTTTCGATGCATCGGTCGTGGATGGTCGCGCGACCGTATGGTTAAACCCGACGAAGATAGATGAAGTTTAGACGGGCGGAACACATAGCATATAACACAAGGCATATATTCGCGGAATATATTTTTACGCGAGCACGAGAAACGCGGGGAATTCTCTCCGCACAATACGCACACAGGCACGGTAGCGTTCCTTCCGCACGGTGGCGGCTTTTCTACGATTTGTTCGCCGCTTGGTGCGCGATTATCGAGTGTGTATCCGAGAATCCCTGGCATCCGCGTGTCGGTTGTGCCATAAATATCGTCCGTGTACACACTCGTGGTAGATAGGCGCACCCACGTGCTACGTCGTGCGTTTCTCTATCTATCCTTCGTCCTCTCGCAGTTCATGCGATTACGTCAAGTATTAAGAGGCCGTACCACCCCCCTCTCTCCCTCCTACGCCGTTGGTGACGAAAGTCTCAAGGTTACTTCGTGCATCAGAGTTCGACGACTTGCACGATTTTCGTGCGCGGACGCTGCGTGTTCTTGGCCATCGAATAATGACTGTAAGATCCATGAAGGTCTTACTAGATTGCTGTTGATAACATCAATCTTGATAAATTCAAATTTTCCAGACACGTACAAGAATTCTTTACTCATATTATATTGGCCACATTTATTAACTAACGCGATATGTTGAGGAATTATTTATGATATTACAATTAGAGATCGATGTGTATTCTTATATTATTTAATTTTTCTGCTCAACAAGTATACGAAAAAAAAAACGGTTTTGCTGTTTTGCTACAAGTATTTAAAAATTTAGCTAGATTTAAAAATAACTTTAAATTATTGAAATAATTATGTAGGACGCGTAGACTGGTTGCAAGAATATTAAAATTTTCTGCAGCATTGTCATCAACATTTAAGTGTTGTTCTCATAATTATTTTTATGAGCCAATGAATTGTAGCCAGCTAAATTTTTTAATATTTCAACAAAATATAGGTGCGACTTGCATCATGCATTTGTAATTATATTTACAGATGCTCTTCAAGTTCTCCATAAAATCTCCAACGCGCACGTTGATGTATACTATAGAAAAAACCGAAATCTCTCAAAAGCGCGCGATAGTCTACCTCCCCTTATCCCGCGAGAGAGTTAAAGGGTGAGGAGGTCGCGCTGGATGGCTTCTAGGAAATCCCAATCGGTTTTCTAGCTGTCCATTGGAAGGCACCTCCGGGTCGATGGGTGTGTAACCTCGGCAGTAAGCGCGGTTTGATGTTCGTGCATATCCCTGTGTTTGGCGTAAGGAGGTGAGAGCGGAAGTAGCAGGGAGCGAGAGATAGATAGAGAGATAGAAAGAAGAAGAGAGATGGAGAAAGAAGGAAAAAGAAAGAGAAAGGAACGAGGTGTAGAGGAGAAGAGAAAGGCGAAGGTGAGGATCGATGTAAGAGAAAGGGCGGAGGGACGGAGGATGGTGTGCTTGTCCGAACGCGTGCAGGGACCCCGTTTGGTGTTGGAGTCGGTGTCCCGGAGGCTGGTGTTGGTGTTGAGGAGCCGATGGGTAACCGGTTTGGCGGGTCCTGTAGTTGCAACGTACGTACGCACGTGTACGTATCGGCCTGGCCGTTGCACACTACGGTGCCGCGTATACACGCACGTAACACGCACGCGGCGCACACCTACATGGTCCCGGGGCCCGGAGAGGATTCTCCAACCCGAACGTATTATACACCCGAGATACTGGTCTAAATATAGCGTCGCATTTACATACGAGTCCTAAAGACCAGGGCTGGATTAATGTGTAGGCGAAACGGACGGTCGTCCCTTCGGCCCATCTCCCCGCGCTTGCGGGGGGTGCCACGACTATTTTCCTCAGTTGGCGACAGGTAAACCTAGTGGGATCTTGCCTAACGGTAGGGCGTTTCTGTCTCATGGTAGTAAATATGAGATTCCGTGCGCAAGAGTGAATACGCCGCCGGGCGATTATGTCAGTACGACGCAGTTTAGCTTTCTCCCGCACGAACAGTCTCGTCCAAGATCCAACACACGGTTGCGATTTCCGATATATAATAATTTGAACGATATAATAATTTTATTTACGATACAGCTCGACTATGCCCATTTCTATTACTTCCTGTGATCAGCAGAAATAATTATCGTTGTCATGATTTGTTTCCGTCAATAGAATTACTTTTCACGATTATTTTCTACTTGTTGAAGAGATATTTTTCTGAATTATCGTGCAAGAAAGAAGTTCAAAGGCTACGGTAAAATTTCTAGTTTGCCCATTTCTAGATAGCCCATAAAAGGTTAACAAAACGTCAGCGATGTTCGTGTTTTAGGATGACCGGCGCAGCTTGCGCGGTGAATACGGATGATCCTTGGACGAACGACAGATTTCCAAGAGAGATAACTGCGAAGTCACGGCTCGACGTAGCTGTTGGAGTCCTTCGGATCGCGCGCATGATCCTCTGAAACCGGCCCTGTCGAAGTCAACGCGCCAGGGTTCATTCTCTGTAGATAAGTACGCAACGAGATAACTCGAACGTGTCGTGGCGTCGCAGCTACCGAATTGGGCCTTACGACAAGCCCGAATGTCGCGTTATATGAGCGTTTCAAGATATAGCGTATTAATTATTGAAACTGACAGCTTATTGAATTAATTGTTGAATTTAAAACTGATCGAAAACTGATCAAAAACAAGTTTTTTAATATAATTTATGAATATTTATATTATCCATATTTAATCTTGAATTACCATAAAAATTTTTGCTGTTTTTAATATTTCTAGAAAAAAAAAACGACATTCTTAATCTGTTATTCACGTTATTGCTAATGTTCAGACAAAAATAATAAAGTTTCGAAAGAAAAAATATAGATTACAAAATCTCTCATTCAAAACAATAAACACAGTTAAGCTTTTATAAGTATAATTTACCATTCAGAGTTTAATTAGATTGCAGCAGTTCAAAATGAATAATTCCATTCTAATTCTTT
>NW_017257999.1:2270209-2325784 GCF_001594055.1 Mycetomoellerius zeteki | reverse complement strand
AATGGCAAGAATTTTATTAAATACTGTGAGTTCAATGAAAGAACTATTTTTCAAGCCGGTTTTTGTGAATAAGAAGAATTCAACAAAAAAAAAAAACGGTATTTCTATGCATTAAGATTTTGACTAAGGGCTGTAATTCAAAATACAATAATTTTGCGAAAATACAATAAAATGACGAAACCTTTTCAAAATATATAATAAATGAATATATTTATACAGGGGACATGTGTGAAAATATAATAGAAATCAAAAGAAAAAAAGAATATTTTTAACTTCTGTGTGACTGTCGACTATAAATCACAATTCTTTTATAAAATTGTAGCTAGCATTAGATTTTTTTAAATTCTCATAATTTTCATTGTCATTCTTCACAAAGCACAAGTTCCAAAAGCGAGACAAAGATTCAGTTTCTTGGCTCTGAAGTTGGGAAATAAATGGTACACTTGACAGGTCTGCCCAAAAGAACCAGTAAGAGAACCAAAGGCAAGGAGAGGGAGGAGAGGCCGAACCACTCTCGAAACTAATTATCAACGCATCAAATATAACTTAGCTCGGCTACCGTATTCTCAAGCCGTCTCCTCCCGGGCTTGTCTTTATTATTTCTTGTTTACTCGTTTGTTCTTATTGCTCGATCGTTCCCGTTCAAGCTCTGCCACTTTTAATTGGACACTCGTACGTGCCACCAATGATTCGGTGCCCCGACTGGGTTACACGCGACACAATTATCATAAGATACGTATCACCGTTTTCGGGATGATTTCAAACCGTATTTATAAAATTATCAGACGCGACGCTGATCAGAGATAGATCCGTTACTTGAAAAAGATTGTGCACAATATAAATAAAATTGACACAGACCATTCTCGTGACCATTTTGAGACCATTCTGTCGAAAAAGATAAGATAATACAATATGCATAATACAACATGATAGTTATTTTTTTATTTACCGTAAAGCATATCGTAAAAAATTTACATTGTTTTTTTGACGTTTGTTAATTAATACGTTATTTATTATGCTCCAGCTGATTCTAATATATGTATAAGTGATTACATTATATTCAAATTTAATCTTAGTAGTCAAGATTTAATAGCAACAGACTTCTTCGTTTCGCTGACAGGCAATCTTATTCCTATGCGTCCCAAAACCACGATCGATCATCGTGTGATAATCCATTTTTACGCCATCCAACGTATCTCTAGTGGGCCATCCCTGATTCGCTACACCGAAATCTTTTTCTGTGCCTCTTCCAGCCGAGGGCCAAAAGGTTCCGGCGAGGTCGCGAGGGATGGGTTGAGACGGCGATTTCCGCGGTAGTAAAAAGCTCTCTCGCGCATAATTTAGCGTTCTGTAGGGTAATACAACGGGCCCTTTCCACTCGAGATGGGACCCCAACGGTGCTACCCATACATACTCGATTGCACCCCGTGAAAAGCGACGCGCGGCCAGTAGGGATAAATGCTAACTCGGGATCCTGGAACGGTGCCAGGACTCCGTTCATAAATCCGTGCACGTTTCACGGCACTAGTAGTCACTACGTTGCTTTTGCTATCGCATGTACCGATCCTTCTCGTTTCTACTCCGTTCCTTTTACTCAAGGCGAGGCTCCTTGCTTCCTGAATTCTACCGATCGTAGAACTCCGTAGTGGAAGTTGAATTGTGATCAAACTTCCTTCGAAGGCACGAATGCGAGGAGAGTAAATTATTCTCAATACCTTTTATCGCGTCTGCTTGTACGTTTCTTCCTCTCGACTTGGTTTTCTCGAATTCTTTATTATTCTTAATTACCAAACTTCTATCTAACGTTCAAATCTAATCGGCTCCAAAAGAAACGAATACGATATAGAAACTAAAAGCAATTGTAGCGCTGCAATCGATTGAAAGTCCTGCGCGGTGTTACGTTTTACAATGATAGAATTAAAAACATCCTTTTTACACAAATAATTCTTGATCAAAGCCAACGAATGAGTAGCTCTCGCGGAAACTGTAGTTAAATAGCTCCTAGAAAACAGTCAATAGAAGAAGATGAGAATTCAAGATAGACATGGTGGGAAAACAATAATCGCGATTGGTTACGATGCCTTAATTAAAAACGCATCGTACGTTAATGCGCTTTTGATCGGTTCTCTCGGAACACGTTCTCTCACGCCGTTTCTGCCATTGTTCAGACGTCACTCACAATTTTTATCGATCGGCTCAATCATCGGATTATCGGAAAAAATAGCGTTCGCGAATAACGAGTAATGATTTTGCCGAGTCTCGTGCGATGATGCTTGAAAGAAGAAATAGGATCAGCGAAGTGCGACGGGTGATTGATGTTCCGCCACGCTTTTCTATCTGTACCAACTGGATTACGGTCACTACGATAGACACGTTCCTGACACGAGAAACGCTGCAAAGGCGGCAATGTCTATTCGTTGGCCACGAGCCAGGTCGTATCGTACCTCTTATCTCGAGTGGTGCCGTCTTATCGGTTTGAAAGTTTGCCCGAGAGGCCTTTCGTGGAATTGCATTAAGTTCAGGCATAAGGTTGGGGTGACAATTACTTTAATCTGTATGATCCTAATGTCTTTAATAATAGAAAAAAAACATATGGAGGAAAAATAGTTTCCGTTAAAAAATAAAGATACATGTCTCTAAATATTGGTTTTTGCTATAATTCATAATTAATATATGTTAATACAATTAATATAACATATAGATTAATACAATTGATTAATAACAAATATTAATATAATAATTTGTGAAACACAAAATACCCGCGTGATATTTTTTCAAAGTATACAGCAAATTGTAGAATATATTTTAATCTTTCTTTGAAGCTTCTTGTGTATTCCTTAGTTCCTGATAATCTTTCGATCAGAAATTCAATGGAATTGCGCATGAAAGTTTTATTAAGTTACATTAGACTCCCCTTGTTTGCGTCTTTCCACATCGACAGGTGGACGGTTCTTAGGTTCGTGAAACTTTTATGCGCTATTCAACTATAAACTTCGGATCTCTCGGATTCCGCCGCGTATAAGAAAATCGCCGGCATTTATCAAAAGAGGAAATCACATACACGGTATACCGACAATACCAAAGTTTTATCGCAACTCCAAATATAGACGACACATTCCTTTGGCATTTATAGTGCGAAAATATCATGGCTCTGGTTTCTTACGATCGATGAGTGTTATTTGCATGAAAAAATTCTCGAGTGACTGAATATCGAGTGGCTATTATGATTTGGTATCGTAAAGGAACGTTTTTTTTCCAGTAACGCGTAATAAAATTTAAGACATCTAATTGAAGACAATCAGTTTTACAAATAGCAGTTTAATCCACTCGTAAGTCTCTTTCCTCCGGAACATTTCGCGGCGATTCGTGTGCCGGCCCCGTAGTTTCGCAAACGAGCTGCACTCCCGGGGATTTACGCCCGCGCGATAAAAACGGCCAGATAGGGAGAATTACACGACGGAACATAGCCGAAAGAGCATTGCGTGTGGATCGTTTCGAATGCGTCGATTCCTCCGTCCCCGCCGGGACGCTTCCTGCCCGGCTTTGAAAACACGCGATATCGCACGTGCAATTGGCCCGTTCGGGCTCGTCCGAAATTCCGGAAAACCAGACGGCACGCGGACGAGACGGGAAATAAAACAAAAAAACAGAAAAAATACAGCCAACGGAAGTTTGAGTGGTGGCGCGATATCGCGTCGTCTATCTAAACGGACGGATCATCCGATATTCGTATCGATTGCGCGTGTGCACGATAAATTGATAAGTCGTTGTGCACGCGTGTCGCACGCGCTCACCGACGTATGGCGATAACGCTCCACGATACAACCAGATCGAATCTCGAACATACAATTTAATGGCAATTATTCGGGCGATCGAAACTGACAAATTGTAACAAATGCTCGAAACACATCGTAATCATATCGGGCACGAGCGAACACTTTGAAATTTTTTGAACCGGAACACCAGAAGCACTCTGGTAACTCTGGTTCTGGCTCGCGTCATCGGGCGCGAGAGAGACTAGGTCAAGTCTACGTGACTTGACCGCGCGAAGGACAAGTCCTACTTGTTCCGCGGTGACTTGTGTCGCGCCGTGTCGCCGGGACAACGAAAGTTAATTTCTCCGTCCGGTGATTCGTAACAGATATTTCTCGTATGATATTAGCGGTTTGTGATAAACGTCATGCATCATGGCGAACAATAAAACAAGTAACAGTATATAAGATATAACTCGTGTCATAAAAGCTGTGTTTTGAAATTGTCTATAGATCACATTCACGTTTTGCAATGAAATATTTTACACTCTCTCTGCAAAAATTTGTCTTTCAAACATATCTCGTGTCAATTGTATGTAAAAATAATACGCGCTATAAATGATTCCGAATTAAATGCATTGTGTTGTAAATTGAACTGGTGAAATTGAATCGGTGGTACATATCGAAATTCGTGTTAATTAGTTAAAATAATAAAACTGTCTCTTTTAAATGCACGTACGATGCACACGCAAAAATATTGTACAGGCGAATTCTTCATTGAATCTAGCCGCAGCATCCAGTAGCGGTTTAATCGTGTGTCACCGACCTTGACTATAAATGCATATCTCTGGAAACTGTTGGAGACTCGTATTTGCCATGTATGAAACTTCACTATAAACTTCAGTATCAGCGAGTTTATGCTGGTGGAAGACACATTAATTGCACATTTATATGCTAGTAGCGTGTAACTTCTTCGTCAATGTCTCCTGATCTTGTTGATGTCGCGTGTTCTCGGCGATAGAAATATTAAAACTTCTTCATTTAATATCAATATTCAATTATTATACTGCACGTTTCCGCCGTAAAATTGTGTAAAATGCGTTGATCTGTCGTGAGACATACGTTTATTTGATTATCACCCTCATCTGTTTGTAAAGTAACGTTCGCCGCATTTACGAAATTACATGTATCATTATCTGCAATATGTCAATAAATGTGTTATTAAAAAGCATGATGTAATCAGATGGTAGTATTCGGCATTTTTATGCGCTTTGAGTAAAAGAATGGAACCACGAAATAGCACCAGTCGTATTTTCGGCGGACAATCGGTAGGTTGTAATTAGATATACATTTCACCGCAGACCGATGTCTGTTTCGTAACGATCGTCATGCGACACGTTACTGACAACAGGCAGAACGTGATCGTACCAATGACTCATCCATCCATCGCGTCCATCGCGGAATGTCATTAATTCAGAAAATGTCAATGTTAAACACGATTACCATGTCGAAACGTCGAGCGGTAAGTGAATAATTACCGGCACCTTAATTACACGCAACGCAGGAATAAAGTGGCAATTAACGATTCGTTGTACCGAAAATGCATCCTATGAGGATGCATCCTATCCGCTGCATGAAACGCACACGTGGCTGGTTCCTACTCGCCACTGAAAATTGGTACGTACCTTTGAACTGCCGCATGTTACACCCTGCAATTAAACAACCGTTCGCGCGAGTACGAATTTCTGCATGTTGTGCACATTTCGGTTTCCTATAACCAAATAATAAGAGCAAAAATTTCGGCATACGTTTATTCAATACTTTCCCTCATCTGCTTGTAAATTAATTCATCACAACATGAATACCATTATCTACATTGCATACTGTTTCTGAAAAACGTATATGTTATTTAAACATATTTGTTGTGTGTGTTATTAAAAAATATTTTAATCTTTTTTTTTCTCAATTATAAGATTAATAGTTTCAATTATGTACAGTTTTATTAATTCCTCATTTTGTTCAGTTTTATTAACTACTTTTTTCGCAAGTCTATTTGATTATTTGTAAAACTGCTACAAAAAAATGACTTCGACAAAGATAAATCGCACAATCTCGCGACGTGAGCATCTCGATGGCACGAGTTCACCGATTTGAGAGTAGGAGAGAGTGGATGGAGGGGATATACAACATGCAACCAACAATCAAGAGAGAGAGAAAGAAAGAGGAGGTAGGGGCGTCTCAGCCATGCGTTTGAGTTGGTTGACCTGCAACGGGCACGTTCTTACCTTCACTTCAACTTCGTCCTAAGGAATTGCCCTCACGCTTGCGATTTTATTTCGCGCAGGCATATTTGGATGCATGGTTATTCGCGCTACGATAATCCTCTCGTCGCATCGTGAAAAATTGATTACGCAGAAAACATAAAGGGGAATACGAGTATTGTAGTTACGTGATGTCGTATATCATCGCGATAAGAATAACGCGAGGCACTTGACTTTTGACAAATTCTTCGGAAGTTTCGTCGAGATAACTGATGAAAGTATGATGATACAGATTTATAGCAAATCGCAATATGGCTCATTCAAAGTAATGATAAATTAATTTACCTAACACGAAGTAGTTCATAATAAAAAAAAATATCACTTTATCAATTATGTTCAGATAAATAACGTGATATGAAAATTATTTAAAATAATTCTTTATCAACTATTTATATAAACAACAGATTCTAATATTAATTATTACACTCTCTCTCTATATATATATATATATATAAAATGTGCGTGCAAATTAATGTTCTACACGATAGTTGGGACTCATAAATCTGTATCGTTGCATTTGGATCAGAGGTCAGATAAGTTAGAAGTTAAGAACATTTATATCCTACGTCTCGAAATTAAAAAGAGGTTGTAAGTGTGTCGAAAGTCTACTAACGGCGATATATCGATTCTTTGAATCCCTGAGTTCACTGGCCGTGATATATGAGGGCCGGTTATCACGCGCAAGAGGTCTGCTTGCAGCATCGATATAATCTGCACGAACGGAACATCTTCCGGTTTCGAGGATCCTAAAAGAGCGTGTCTCCATGCCGTGGAGGTAGGATCAGGACGAAGATCGGGACAAAGCTGGTATTAGGAGAAGTAGCAGATCGAAATAGTATAGAGAGATAGAAAGAGAAGAGAGAAGTAGAGCGAGAGAAATAGCGAGAGGGTAAAGGAGAACTCTCAGAGACCGCAAAAAGAGAAAGAGAGAGAGAGAGAGAGAGAGAGAGAGAGAGAGAGAGAGAGAGAGAGAGAGACCCAAAGGACGAGAGGAAAAGAGAAAACGTGAATAAGCAAGAAAAGGATAAAGAGAGCCTCAAGGATTGTGCGTCTCCAATACGATGTTCAGCTTGCGGAGGATTACTCCCTCTCGAAGTGGGAAAAGGAAGAATACTGAGGTAGAGAGATGGAGGAAGAGAGAAGGCAACAAGGGCGAAGAGACGAGGAGAAGGGGAAAAGAGGGAAACGTCACATCGTCAATCATGGTCCAGTTGCTCCTATGTACTACATACTCTGGCTGAGCGCGGAGAGCGGGCTTGTACATGCTACTGCATTGTGGCGCACAATGTTCAATCATCTCTCCGTCGATTTCTTCGGCTTTAATTGAAGAAAGGGTCTATCGAGCAAGCGCGTGAGGGGCGGCCGACAGGAAAAAAAGTAGGAAGCGGTGGCGGGGGTGTCGTTGACCCCACAGCGACGATATTGTGTACCACTTCAGTCTTTAAGGCGAAACCCCGAGAGGAACCTTGGCAAGGAACAAGGACCTCCTTAGCCACACTCAGTCTCGACGTCCTCAGGGGACATGGATCATTAGACCGGAGCGAACCGCGAAACATGAAATCGCGCCGAAAATCACGACCTTTTGAATCGAAACTTGCCCACACCCACCCGTTGTTGAAATCTCGCGCGACAGAAAGTTCGAGTGGCGTTGAGTGGAGCGTATCGAAGCAAAAGAAGAAGGAAAGTGAAAAACGTGAGACTCACCAATTTGTCGCAAAATGCGGCTATCGATTTCCTGGTACATCCGAGAGGAACTTCAAGTATTGCTCCGCACAAGAATGAAACCTCTCTGTTGCCGGATCGCAATTATTTTGTATAGCAGGGAGGTAAAAATGTATCACCCCACTGCATTAAAATCATGCGTAATGATTTGACTGCACTATTCATGATATAAAACGTCTATCGTGTAGACTGACAAAAATTTATATCGTTCTTAAAATACATAGAAACAACGTATATACATAGAAACAACTTTGCTGAAGTATCTAAAAATTTAGCTAGATACAAATTTGAAAATAATTCTGCTGAATCGTCTAAATAATTATATAAGACGCTTACGCATAATGAGCAATGCTATAAAAAAATTTGACATTCTAGTAACCAATTCCTACATAATTATTTTGATGATCCAATAAAATTATTTTCAGATTTGTATATTTAGCTAAATTCTTAGGTATTTTAACAAAATTGTTCTTTCTGTATAGAACAGATTTTTTAATTTTTATTATTATATTTTCTTACAAAATGAAACATTAATTCATATGTAAGAATGAAGATTTTGGAAAAGGAAAAGACTATGTTATTATTATATATATTACGTAAATTATATTTTGGCATTTAACAATGCAAGACGACGCAGCGGGAGGTCGAGCAGTTTAGAGAAACAACAAAGAACGAACGGGGAAATCGTATCGCTGGAGAACGCCAAATAGAGAGGAAACACGATCCCCGAAAGCCACTTATGCATCTGCGAAGTCGCTCTAAGTAGCGTCAGGTATTAGCTTCCCTTGCTTGGGTCCAAACAATGTTCTTTAGAAACGGGAGCAAGTTCACCCTTGAAGCGCGCGAAGGCGCGCAGAGGCGTCTGTTTAGATGCGTCAGCCGAAGCACCTTCCGTAGCTCTCGACTTCCGTGGCCGTCGGTGTAAGCGAAATGGGATCCATTTCGCGATTTCCTGCGAACACGGCTTAAGGAGGCGGCGTACACGCCGCGTCGTACAACACAATGCCACGCGGCCCGTCGTGATGCCGTTGGCGCGCATCATACATACCCCTCAACCGTTGGATGGATGCTGGTAAACGCGCCGTAAGTCAAGAGATACATCTCCCAGGTACATGCCTGGAGCCGTTTAGGTTACAAAACAGGGGCAGTAATTAGCTCCCGGTGGCGCCGGGGCTCATCCTGTTTCGTCTGGTCTCTCTTCTCCGCCTCGTTCACCTAACGCGTACTAATTCTTTATCCTCCTCCAGCTAAACGCGGCCGCGTATATTCACTGGGAATCATTCCCTTCTTTTTATCTCTCTCTTTCTCCCTTTCTTACTCTTTCTCTCCATTGCAATCCACCTCTTTCCTTTACTTTAAATGCTCGCGAAGCAGCGCAACCGCTTTATATACTTCTTCGTTTATCTCGCGTAAACGCACGGCTGGCGTAACGTTTTCTGTTTTCTTCCCGATGTTTCGCGCTTCTTGCCTTCCTCTTCGCGGATACGCAGACGATGATATGGTTTCTGTTTGTGTCGCGGAGATGCTATAAGACATCTGCTTTTCTCGATTTCTGCATGCTTCGCCTGTTTTGTCGACTCGATATTATTCCCTGCTATTTTCGTGTCTCATATCCATCTTTACATATCTTGTTGTGTATCTTGTTATTTTCTCCATTATTATTCAGACGCAGATCCATATGAAATTTAAATTAGAGGATCCTCCAACGTGTCCTACATACCCTCCTATTTATACGTATACCGTTTGTACGTAACGGAGTAGAGATCGAGGGATTATAGATTACAGTGCAGCCTCGAGGATTTTTTAATCGGTATAATGCAGTATCTTCGGACTACCCACATCCTCCGGGCGAAGTATCCTCCAATCGTCAGCAATAATCGGTTTTTCCGTGCTCGCTCGAGATCCGAAGCCTTCTACACGCACGCTACCCATTAACTTCTCCGCAACCGTTCCCGTTTCTTTCCTCTAAAGTCCGTCAAGTACGATTGCCTCTCGCGCGCTTCTTCCTTCTGCGTCCCTCCAGCCACGCTCAACTCGCGTCAATTTTATAGCGTTTCTTTGGCAGCGCTGCAAGTAGCACCCGTTTTCTGCAACGGGATGCCCGGCAAGAAAGAACAAGAGAGAAAGAGAGATAGAGATTGTAAACACAGCCACAACCGCATGAGCGGTCTCGAACAAACCGCGAGAAAGGAGCCCCGGTAATGCACACCGGGGTGCTCAATACGGTGGATCACGAAGTTACCTTGAACCCCATTGAACTCGCCATCGAATCGTTGCCCATTTTGACGACTGCATGCAGAGTCCTTTTCATCCCGCGAAATGCACCTAACTGCATCGCCGATAATGGTGATCATTTCCATCTCATTCGCTTATCACGAGTCTCTCGTATCTCGATCTTTCTTGTTACACGCTTCGACCGTACACTCTCTCACTTCGTTTCGTCTTTGATTTCCACTTCGAGGTGGTCGAGAGCAAGTGGATTGCGCTTACAAGGATTATCCCGGTAAAGGTTGACCCTGGATTCACCGTCGTTGTGTGTCGTACAAATCCTGTTTCGCCGGCTGGCGCATTAGGATAATGAACCTCATTATCCGCCACCGGGTAATACCGCGAATCATTCGGTGACTCGCGTCTAACGATCGCACCGCGGACGCACCCGTAGACCTGCGATAGAGTGGCGATAATTGAATCTCGCCTCGATGAGCGAGTACTCCACTCAGAAGAAAGAAAAAGAAAAGGAAAGAAACGGAGAGGAAGAAAAAGGACGTGTCTCTCTCTTTCTCTCTCTCCCTCTCCCTCATGATTGTACTTGTACTTGACGTTTTTCTTTCTATCAGCATAATTCGATGTTTCAATCGTTTTCTCGTATAAGAAAGAGAGATATGACGCGACCGTTCGTATGGTTTAACCTTCCGTTTGTCATGATGCGCGACGCAGTTTTTCGTCGAAGATGCTCGACCGCAGAAAGGCGTCGAGGAGATATAAGTGGCCACTCGTCATAAGAAATTCGCGCATGTATTGGTGCATATGTATGTCTGTTGCGGCATCGACAAGTCCATCGGACTTCAATGCAATCATATATGCACGTGCGCGTACCGTTAGTCGCTGCGTAGTTCTTTAGATAGACGCGTTCGAACCTCATCGGGGAAATGGATAACGCCGATAACGCCCGTATCGATTTCAAATGATTCAGTGGTTGCAACTGATACCTTATATAAAGAAATCGTATCCAGTACCAACGAAAACTGGTTTCGAAGTATACATAGTAGCAACTGGCTTTTCCACTTAAGTGGTAATCTAATCGCGTAAATTGTTTCGGAACGATTCAGATAAGTAAAAAAGTAATTAAATGTTAGTAATATATCCATCTTGTGCGTTGTAATTGATTAATTTATAGTATTCAATTGAAATATATTCAAGCTAGTTGAAACGTTACTAATTTATGCAAGAAATCTACAATATGAAACATTTGCGGAAGTTCCATCACAATTTTTATTTATCATATATTTTAGTAATGTTTACTTGATTATTTATATAACAAGGATTTAGTTATCGTATTAATGTAGTATGTTAATTTAGTATTCTACCTTCAAATGTGCGCATGTGCATTTATCAAAGCCTGTTACATATGAGACGGTAAAACCATCATCAATCATTCGATGACAAGACAACAGACAGAAAAATAAAAATCTTAGGAAAAGAGTAACGCATGACAGCATCTACATCGAGGATATAAGATCGCCCTGTACGAATCAATTTCTTGATCGTCCCAACGTCCAACCGAAAATCTTTGCTACCGGTAGCCACGTCGCTGTGGCGATAAAAGCCAGGAGATTGGACAGTGATAACGAAAGATTCGAACGACGGAAGAGAGAGGCTCGGAAGGGAGAACGGTGACGGGACGAACGAGAGAGCTCGTGAAAGAGGAAGAAGAAGAAGAAGAAGAACAGAAGAGGGGGCGAGAGAAAAAAAGAGGAATAGTCCTACGGTCGGCGTCACGCTGTCGGGTACATCGGTTTCGCCTTCCCTCCACAACCCTCGACACTCCGTCCGTGTACACTGACATATACACGCGCGTACGCACCCAATATTGCGAAGCGCAGCGTGAAGGGACACGCTGATGTTCGTGCGTGTCAGATAATTATATGTAATTGCCGAGCAGGATAATTAGCGATCAACAATAAGCCTCTTCTCTTCCTCCCCCGTTTCACTTGCTCTCTTTCTCCCTCTCTGTCCATCTCTCAGTGCATATCTCTCTCTCTCTCTCTCTCTCTCTCTCTCTCTCTCGCGTTTTGTCTCTACAAACCGTCTCTCTCTATCATTCACTCGTATGTCCGTCCTGCTGCCACGCTGATAGGGCTGCTGTTGCCACAGTATACGTGCACACGAGAGACCATACGAAATGCATGCGCATATGTGTATCGTATATGCGCTGGTTTAACGTGTATTTAATGTGCATCTACAAGACGTGTAGTCGTGAACGCAATGCGTAGCGCGTCCACATCCATGAGAACGCGCGACGCGGTGGCTCCTCTTCCACGGCATCAAGAGGAATAGAGAGGCGTGGTGCGAGGTACGGTAGCCCACAGGGGCGATCGGGGATGTTGCTAATAATATGCTACGCGAGTTGGCGCGTTACTCGCGCTACCAGGCAGCGCGCAGCCGGGGAGATCGAAACGGGAGCTACCGGGAGTGCGTTCGAGATAGATGAGAGGATTCAAGAGGAAGGAGGAACTGAGAAGGAAAGAGACGGAGGGAGAGGGATCGCGCGCGCGAGAGATCCCCACGGTGATGCGCTTCGATCGATCGAGGACGAGCAGCACGACTTCGAGCTTTGACCGTGCTTCGAGCCTCTCGATGCACGTCTCCGCCTCTGACGTACGTATAATAGGGTTCCGTTGGAGCTTCGCGAAATTGGAATCTGGCGAATGCTTGTGCGCTACTCGACCGTCGTCTAAGCACGCACGTGGTTGTCGATTATTGCGATGGCCATGTCGCACCCGATGCGTTTACGGCGTTTCATGTCAATTCTACGACATGCCATGCGATTTTTTACTTAATTCGGATGTTACGTATAATTTACGTTACAACTAAAATTTTTTTTTATTTCTAACAGTGTGATAAGAAAATTATTCATAAAATAAGAATGTGCTGGTAAAATAAAAATAAAACTACACGGAGAAAGAACGATTTGCTAAAGTATCAAAAATTTAACTAGATACGCGAATCTGAAAATAATTATATTGGAGCATCAAAATAATTATATAGGACGCTCGAATCGGTTACTTAGAATGTCAAAACTGATTGTAGCATTGCTCATTATACTTGAGATTTCTATATAATTATTTTGATAGTTCAACAAAATTATTTTCAGATCTGCATCTATCTAAATTTTTAGATATTTCAGTAAAATCGTTTTTCTGTGTAATATCATTTTGCGCTCAAAGGTATCTTGCCTACTACGAATGCAAATCCCCAACGGATCATAAGACATAGTTTACCTAAGACTGTGTACTAAGACTATCTCTGAACTATCATAGTATTAATCCTTAAGCGACTAATCGCAATGATAATAGATTTGCTCTAGTGGACACGCGTCTCGCGTTCGCTGGGCATTACCGTTCGCACGTGACTAATCTCCATCGAGATCCTGTATTGACAAATCGAGAGTCCAAGATTTTTTTTCTTTAACAGCGGCGAACCACTGGAGCGCACGACTGTGTGTGGTGGGACACGTCATGGGAGTGCACAGGTGCGCAACTCAATCGTCTAATTACGCGAACGGACATTATGGCACGTCGCCGTTTAAGACGTTCCGCATCACGATCGCTATCTCAGTAAATTGCAACTCGATTCGAATGACATCGAGATATTCCGCATGCATGGCGGTATAAAATCCGACACTACGATTAAAGAGACTAAAGGATCATAAATTGAGATAGATTTGACTAAAGCTGGCAGCACGGGGGAAGATTTATGTAGTGCGAAATTTAGTCTCGGGTGAAGTCAAATTTCGCATGCACGGTGACAAATACGTTCTACGCTGAATTTCAAATGAATTTATCACGGATGTCGACATGTAGACGGTGGAACACAGGCGTAGCGTAAAAAGGCCAGAATCCTAAGATGCATAATGCATTGTTGGTTTTTGCGAAATATGAGGAGAGCTATCTCAACTGAAAGTATTTTTAATATCCCCTTTAATATTTTTGTCGATAACGGAAACGATACAAATCTATTTAATGTTTTATCGGTTTTTGAAGAACATTTCTTATCTTTTACTTGCAGACTTAAACATTTTACATAGTAGAATAAATATTTCTCGAATTTCCATTACATTCGATATATTCCGAAGATTATTTTGAATCTCGACGATCGGCATGACGGAAAAGCCACGTCAGCGAAGTTGACAGCACCAAGGACTCCGTGACAGTAAAAGGATCGCGTCTTGATCGAATTGCGACCTAGCAACTTTTTCAGCCGGGTCGGCAAAAGTGTGGATGTCGGAAATAGAAGACTGAATTAGGTACCCAAGGTAATCTATGCGGAAAAGAAGAACGAAGGAGGCAAACTGACGGTTTGTCAAACTTATCTCTCTTTCTTCTCTCTCTCTCTCTCTCTCTCTCTCTCTCCCTGGTTCTCTACCCGTAGGCGAAAAACAAAGTCAGGAAAGTTACGGCAAAATGCAAGCAACACGAAGCGAGGGTCAAAATCCTTGCGCTTCGAAGGATGCTGCTGCTGGTGCTGCCGTTGTGGAGACGCGCGAGGGGCAGAACGGGCAGGAGGAGTAAAAGGTAAGAGAAGGCGAGAGAGCGAACGAAAAGAAACAGAGACACCTGAAGAGAAAAGGAGAAGCACAGAAGAGAGAAACGGGAGAGAAAGAAAAAGAGTGCGAGACGCGAAGGGCGTGCAAAGGAGAAAAGCAATGCGAAAAAGAGAGAAGGAGAGAGAAAGGAAAAGAGAGACTCACCTAGCGGGATGCAGGGACGCAAAGAAGGCGGCGGAAGAAGGGAAACGGGAGAGGAGAGTAAGGCTACTGCGCGTTAGCTGTGCCTGTAGTACTCTACCTCCGCGGCCTCTGCCACCTCCACCTCTCGACCGGCTCACCTGAAGACAAGTTACCCCGCAATAAAAACACCGAGAAAATTATATGCCTCCCGGCCGCGCGCGCCAGCAGTGAACGCCGAGCAAAAGGACCACTTGGCTTTCCTACTAACGCGGGGAAAAGGAGAGCAGAGGACAGCGATGCCGAGGTAACAGGCAGGCGGAGGAAGAGGCGACGAGGAGAGCGAGAGCGATCGAAGTGGACGCGCGGAGGAAAGAAGACGACTCCCGCGAGGAGGGAAAAAAGCTCAGAGGTTTGCCAGGAGAGGACGAAGGAGGAGATAAAGGGAGATTGCGAAGAGAAGAGGAGAGAAGGAGAGAGAGAAAGAACGAAAGAGCGAGAGAGATTTCTCTTGGGCCTAAGGCTGCCAAGAAGCCGTTGAAGAAGACTGCATAAAGAAAGACGCCGTGCATCGCTACGGAAGCCTCGATCGAGCCACTAAGGCCGTCGCCTCTAAATACAGGGTGCTCACCGCGTAACGCGGGTTTCGAAAGCAGTTCATTGTGCCGAAGACACTAGCCGAAGACAGTGTGCCGAAAGATGTCGGTGTGTCCGGCGTGATTCTAACAATATTTTTTTTTCTTTTTTGTTTTATTGCGTATCATAAGAATAATAGATGATGAATCTCACAGAGCTTCAATTAATTACAAAAATTATATATATAATCACTGTACATAAAATATATTTAATTTTTTTTAAAAAGATTGAAAATGAAGAAATTTGAATATTTTTTATATCATATTTTTCATTATTTTTTTCGAGGCTATATAATAGAGTTTAATATATTATGTTTCTTAATGATCGTTTATCAATCATAAACTCAATATACCCTCGATGATTCTCGAAGAGTTGGCGCGGTTCGTATTCCGAATAAAATTCAGGGCAGTAACAATCTTTCGTGACGAAGGAAGACGATATCGAGCGTGGCGAATGAGCGGAAGGAGGACAACAACACAACAGACCAGTCCGACCAGCTGATGAGCCGGTTCTCCGATATACTTTGTTTCGTTTTATTTTCTTCCTCGGTACCCTCCTTTTTATTGCTAAGGTTCTGGTCCGAGAGGGACCTCGATCTCCTCCAGTGTATTTATACCCGACTCTCACTGGTCCCTCCTCCTGATCTCTCGCTGTGGCGTATATATGTATATCCCCCCACAGTTCCGAATTTAAGGGCCTCAAGTCCTTGTGCGCGGACACCGGTATACCCCGCAGGAGGCTGCGCATACACGCGTCTCGGTTTAACGAGCTTTTTATATATTTTCAAGTGGACGACAATCGAGCCTCGTCGTGCGCCTCGCGCGTGACGTGGAAGGAAATGTATCGCTGTGATGCGATAAAGCGTCCGTAATATTTCAGCAGCGTCTCTGCTTATAATAATGTCGGGATATATCGCCATATATTTACGAAAATTACAAGAATTATCCTGACTTTATTGCATTGACAGTTTTGTTCGTGAGCCTGTGGAACATGCCGTACACATATTTCATAAGTAATATTTATTCAATTATAGAAGGTTAACATTTACATCTTCCCGCTGATTATAAAGCGACATAAATTAAATTAAATATTGACGTGCGTGCGAAATGCATTTATATTATTTATATTTATGTCACAGCTCAGGCAAGGAAATCAATTATCTGTCCCGATTATACGAGAACTGCAAAATAAATTTCAAACGCAGATATATATATATATATATATTCATGACGAGATGGATATTATTCAAAGCTGGTTCAAAAAATGATAAATAAAAAAGGAGCTTAAAGACTTCGTTTAAGAATGGTAAAAAAAAATTTCCCTTCGAAACGCCGCGTCGATTCCGCGTCGCCGCAGTGATCGATGTCCTGATATCACCGTCCAAGCAATGAGATCATTGCCTGGAATAAACGAGGCAATAATTTTATGCCACCGTGCGTGCATCGAGGAGCACCCTCACGCTCCATCGTGCCTCGGCCGCGCGCGGTTGCGCAACGATTTATTTTCCACAGTAATATGCAATATAGCGCGTAGCTGTAGTACAACTGGCCTTGGATAAGATAGGCATTGCACGACGACATAATGCACGTTGGCGCGGAGTGGCCAGCTGCATGCTGGAGAGCCCTGCATCATCGTTGTCGTCGTTGTTGCCCGGCGTCAACCTCTTCTTCATCCTCTTCATCTCGAACGCTACCGTTATTCCGGTGAGATGGACCGATGTCGAAACGGCCAGAATATGATCTCAGCACAGCTCCATTCTCTTATTAGAGATGTTATCTTTATATTAATCCAAGTCAGACACGAGGTAAAACGCGGAGATGCTCTGTACATAGATTTAAAGACGTAAATGACGATGTTCTTTACGTCCAGCACCGTTATTCAGTATCTACTTTCTGGGAGAAAGAGACAACCGGTGTTCACATAAAAACAGTTCACCATAAAAACGATAATAAATTCAAGGTCGCCGTTACTCCCACCGATTATCTACGACATTTAAAGAGAAAGCAAAAGAGGTAGAACAACCTACAGCCTACAGATTTAGCACCTTGATCCGACTAATTAATGTTTAAGCAACTTGGTAGTTCAATCAGGAATTATGGTAAGGGTCCATCGTCGCTACGTCAACGGAGGAAGCAGTTGGAGTAACCTTCAAAGCGCGGCCGGATTGACATGACAATGCGATTCGCCGAGTCCCTGCCCGCGCCACTCTGTGTACTTACCATTCGGTATCCAGAAACTACACTGTTTGCCTCGCTAATTAGACACGTAGTACGTAGTACGCGCTCTGGTCATGTATATATTCGTGAGATGCAACGTGGAAGGATGGAGAGATAGAGGTGGAGAGAGAGGGAGGGGGGAGAACGTGTGAGAGACAGATCGAAACGCGATGTACGTCTCCCTACTGGAATACATACTGGTGTTCGAACATGTACGCTGGATATTGATCCAGGTACCTGACCATATAGATCACGCCAAACACCATGGATAACCGCTGGGACGCTCCAAGATTACCTTGGTCCACTGCCTTACTGCTCCCGGATTGGCGAACGCACCCACAACTCTGCACCCGGCTGGGTACTCCTCAAGACCTGTTATCAAAACTGGTACACCCCGCGCGATACATGACGATAATGCCCGGTAGTGCCCGACGCGGCGACAAACATCGCCTCTCCGTACATATGTGCTCCGTAATAAGTCGATTTGTAATCAGAAGGGAGCCCGTGGAGACGGTGGTAATTGCGTTCCAATACACGTCCTTTAGCTAATTCCGGAGTACAGGATCGGAAAATTGAGTGTCTCGGTTGTATCTCTCTATCTCTCGAGCATAAATTGACAATAATCGTTTAACGAATATGCATTGTATAATTTACATCTTTTACTAAGAATTTTAGCACGCGAAACTATTCTTTGACTAAAGAGATGTAAAAAGCTTTTCCAGAGATTCAAGATGGATTATTTAATATGTCAATTAATATGTTGATAATCTATAATGTGATAAGATGTAGCATGATAGACGGCGATAATACCCTGTTGATCTTGTTTCCTCGACAAACATTCGCATCGGTGTGCTATTACCAATCGATTTGTAATTAGCAGAGATGTTAGGATGATTCAGTGTGCACAGTCGCGCTAATTCTCTGTCATGTTAGGGAGCGTTCTGTATTTGTTTTAGCCAAGCTGCCTAAGCTCCATTATAGATTATCGATTTCTTGACTCCTGTAAATCCCGAATATCCCGGATATCCTTGAATTACGGTTAAAGTTACACAACATTATTACGAGGCATTATGACGATTCCTATTACGATGGGAATCTTTGTTTCTTTCTTGCGTTAAGGACGCGCATGAACGTTATTAGCCGTAAAAGCAGATAGCGTTGCGCAATTAGCTCTCTGATTCATCGAGTAAATCTCGGATTCGCGGTGCAGGCGTCAGCAACTACACTTTTGGTAAATGCGTGCCTGCGTGAGTGCGTTCATGCGTGCGATGTACCTCAGACACCTGCGTATCATAAAACTGACGATGAGTCTTTCTTCTTCCGTGAGAATGGAAAACAGTCATCGCGCAAGAATCGTTTCACTTCGGTAATCGCGAACATCCGAATACATGAATGTTGTTTCCATAAAAGGTTGTACTAAGACGTTATTAGAACCTTCCGTAAATCTCTGATTGACGTCACTCTCGAATTCCCCACTTTCATTCCGCATCACTCGATTCAATTCACTGTCTTTAATCATTACATTGTGATTACTCGTTCGCTTTTATTAGTCTTTTCATCATTTTTTTAATATGATCTAATTATAATACAATTTCCAGTAAAGGCGAATTTTTTGCACGATAGTCTTTTTCACGACATATTTAATTATTTAACAAAAATTGTCAACATAACATACAAACTTTCGTACTAAAAGGTCGCTTTTGACACGTACTAACGAAACATTACAGCAGGCTATTTCTTCGCGCAGGCCATAAACCAAACGACTACCGTCGAAAAACGTGACGAACATAAAAAAATGTATTAACACACGCGGTCATAGAACTTTACAAATATATATCTTTGAGGGGCATCACCCATGTGAATCGGTCGCTTGACAGGTATCGATTTATGGAATCTCTTCTTATTTTTCACGTGCAACATTATTACAACGAAAGGTTACGCTTCACCGATCGACGCAGAGTGTCATGTGACGAAGGACATAAACTTGAAGAGAACTTCCAGTTACGAGCATAAAAAGAACATTAACGCGCCCGTAGAAATTTACAAGTATGTTCTTTGTAGGGCGCCAATAGGGCAACACTTTCCTTTGTCAGTCACTCGTCTGACAGGCATCGATTTACAGGAAAAGAGGGAAGGAGTTACACCCGTTAAGCGGCCGTTAGAGCGTCCAACGATCAATTTTTTAATGTGCCTTACAAAGTTGTCCATAAAACGACCGGCTGCTAACGTTAATGGTGTCTCAACGGGGCGCGGGTTTAAGACTTCTCGTAAGTTTACTTTCGGACCGGCGTAAATTTGTATTCCCGTACGGAAACGTGGATATGTGCTGAGATCATCCCGTGACACGTATGCGTATTTCGCGTTCGATTTATCATCACTAATTTTAAGACTTTAATAATTCACAGATATAATTAGGACTCAATTGCGCATTTTTTAGAATAATTGTGCATTGAACTTTGCGCCATATTTTTGAAATATAATCCTCTTACGCAAGTTTCTGTTCCCGGCAAAACAGGAACAGATGTAATCCTTCTGCGTAATAACGCACTGCAATTTTTTTCCGCGTATATTTCGTTTCTCACTTGTTTCTTTTTTTTTTTAATTCTGTCTTTTTGTGGATGGCACGAGACAGAACAGGACCAGCTGACGAGGGTCTCGAACTTCGGTCTTTTCTCGAATTTCTTCCAGCCGCGGTCGCTTGCCCTCTCTGAAAGCTCCTTCGTCCCCGAGACGCATGATTTATTTTCACTGGCATCGCGCGACACGTGTTGCCTCGTAACACGTGGCTGTGCTTACATTTCGTAGCTGCGTGTACGCGACACGTACGCACGCACGCACGCGTGCACCGACCGCATGTTATCTCAACGCCACTTATTGTTTTAAGGTCATCTCCTGAACCTGCATTGAACGCGGGTAGTAGCTTGAATTGTTATTCCGTGAAAGAATAACTCTTACTTAGATGAAGAAACTAGTGCTACTGTTGTAAAATCGAAGTCGGGAGTCGCGTGACGCGATGAATTTTTCGCAAATCATCGTGTGTATCTGATAATTCTCACAATGCAGGGGATAAATAATATGTAGTAGTAATTCATCGCGTGAATGATAATGTCATAGATCATCATCTTGAGAGACGATAGTACACAACAAAGACGCGGATCTAAAAAAAAAAACGCGGAGTCTCTCCGTCTCCCGGCGGTGTCTTAATTAAAAAATTATATATCCTTCGATCGGTAATCGGTACAATTTTCCCCGTCGAGGCATGCATAATGTCGGGCCATTACGGCTCCTTAATCGCCGGCAATCGCAGTCGCCGCGCACTATCAGCGGTTAGATCGATCACCAGTCGCGCCGGCGACTTTCAGATATATCGCGTCGCATTGTATTGCATCGCATCGCATCACGGAGACGCATTGTCTCCGCGTGCGCACGCCGCGGCTCGATGCCATTAGCGTCGTTAATCATAGAGCCTGCGGACGCATTTCGCGCGATAGAGAGAGAGAGAGAGAGAGAGAGAGAGAGAGAGAGAGAGAGAGAGAGAGAAGTAGATCCAGATATACGCGCGCGCGCGAGCCTCGCCAGGGATCCTTGAACGAGGCACCTTAACGATCGATCGAAAAGGCCGTTACGCGACGTGCAATTAGAGACGAGATTACGATAGGAATATCTCCTATTCATTAGGATCCTCGCCAGCCAGAGAGCGAGCGAGCGCACTGTCTCTCGCTAAGAGAGTTCGCTCGCGGGACCATCGTCGTCGTCGTCGTCGTCGATGATCTAAACTTGGCCTTGCTTGCTCTCCCTCTACGCTGATCGCCGCTGTCTCTTCAAGAGACAGAATGAAAGGTAGATAGAGAAAGAGAGGTAAGAGTTAATTCTAAGATTACAGGTTGTCCGAGTCTCGCGCTGCGGTAACCGTCGCGCAACTGCCACAACGTTCTCGGGATACAACGTACTTTTTCTTGATGAAGAGGCGATGAGAGGAGTCCACTTCTTCGATCCGTTGGTAATACAAACACGATTGACCATGACACCGTAACCTTACCCAATCCCTCTGATTGCTCGTTCCGACGCATGGCGGCGATTAGAATTATTCGCTATCTCGTGTCATTAGTATCATTGTGCTCGCGTAAATGATAATTTTGTGCGCCGTTTGCATAATGACGTGCAATTATTTATCTGGAGTGCATTGAAAATAATAAAGAAAGAAAAAGAGAAGAAAGAAATATGTGATTCGGATGATACCTTTTGGTTTGATGATTGGTTGTGCACTCGTGCATTGCACGAATAAATAATACAGCGAATAGAGAGCAAAAAACGATCTTATCCAGCCACGAAAGTAATTTTCGCTAGATATTATAATATATTTTTTACTCTCAGAGTAAAATAATTTTACAGTTATTTAGATATAAATTCATATTGCACTGATTGTGAGAGAAAAGTATTTGGTATTTGTGACTATAATTACATGGCATAATATATAAAATAATTATGGCATAAAAACTCCATTCTTATTACTGCTATAATGTTAGTAATAATAATTATATTTATACAATAGTTCTCTCTCTCTCTCTCTCTCTCTCTCTCTCTCTCTCTCCCTACATAACTAGATGATAATAATAAGAATTCGATTAGGATTGAATCTATTCATATCTTGGGCGGGATCGAACACAATAAAATGAATAATAAAGAGATCAAGTTATTAAATGAAGGGATCAAAGAAGTCATTAAATTCTCCTCTGAACATCCGGACATTCTGATTACGCGGGCAGACAAGGGGAACTCGACGGTGATAATGGATCTTGTTGATTATAAAAATAAGATGCAGGACATTTTAACTGATGACAATACTTATTCTATAGTTAACAAGGACTCCACGAATAAAATGACCACAGAATTGCGTACGATGTTAATCAGGTGGAAGAATAAGAAATTTATAGATCAATCTGATTATAATAGATTATATGTTTCGGCCGAAGATCTACCGAGATCGTTCTGGTTGTCAAAAATTAATAAGGATGGTTACCTACTGAGAATGATAGTTATATCATTATAGTTATATAGTTATATAGTTATATATAACTATAGTTATATTATAGTTATATAACTATAACTATAACTATAACTATAACTATAATAGTTATATTATAGTTATATAACTATAGTTATCATATAGTTATATTAATGATAGTGAGTTATATTATTCTTGCGGATTCTCTAAAAGTTATAATAGAAAAAAGTTTGAAAAAGGGATTCGGTTATATAAAAAACAGTTTCGAGTTGGTAAAGAAACTTGATGGAATGCCAATGGATTCGAAATATAGGTTGGTATCCTTTGATATAGTCTCCATGTACACCAACATTCCCATAGAATTAACAAAACAGAGCATAGAAAAGGGATGGAGCTCCATTTCCAAAAATACAACGATAACAAAAAAAGAATTCCTAATTGGTGTTTCATTAGTTTTAGACTCGACGTTTTTTAATTTTGACAAAAAAATTTACAAACAGAATTTTGGCATGCTGATGGGGTCTCCTGTCTCCGATTCCGGCAGATTTGGATTCAAGATTTAGAGAAGGAAGTTTTCGTTGACATCCACATTAACATCCCGATTTATTATACGTGGATGTGTGATATTTTAATTGCTCTGCCGAAAGATCAAATCAACTCGATTTTAGAAAAATTTAATTCGTATCATGAAAGATTGAAATTCACAGTTGAACAGGATGTGGATGGCAGCATAAATTTCTTGGATGTCAAATTGAAGACAGATAGTGGATTCATCAAATTCGACAATTATAAAAAACCTACTAATTCGGGCAGATACCTTAATTACAAATCAAATCATCCAGAACACAAAAGAGTCATTATCGGACAATTAGACAGGATTCTTTTTCTTTCTCATCCAAAACATCATGGAAAAAACATCGAGCACATGATTAATATTTTACTCAGGAATGACTACCCTCTTGAGTTAATTTTTTCGACCGTTAACAATAGAATTAAAACTTTATCAAGAAGGGGTAACTTATATGAGTGTAACAAAATACAAATGAATAATTCTGGGAATTTCGCAAAAAAATTGTTCACAATTCCATACATGAGCAGAGTATCTGAGAAATTTAAAAATATTGTAAAAAATAACGATTTCATCGTATCGTTTAAGTCTATAAACTGTCTAAATCGGTTAATAAAAACAGGTAAAGATAAACTCGATAAAATGGATCGCGAAAAGACGTTATATATAAAATAGACTGTCTAGATTGTGATTCCTCTTACGTAGGATAAAGAGAAAATTAAAAACGAGAATTAAGGAACATATGTCCAATATAAAAAGACCACCGGATTCCTGAACTATAGTATCACAACATAGAATGAATCACGGACAAAATATGGACTGGAATAATGTTCAGATCATGGATTCTGAATCATCTTTTCACAAAAGATTGGTTTCAAAAATGTTTTTTATTAAGAAACAAAAAGAAGACCTAATATTTGGCCTGATGTTTACTTACATTTTTTACTGCGAATAAATATTTATTTAAAAAAATGATATTTAAATAAAATAATATCTATATGTTTACGTTTAGTAAATATTTATTTGCAATAAGGAAATGTTTACTTATGTTAGTACTATTCAAGAAAGTATTGTTTAGATTTGGGAAATTTTTTTTGCAGTGCATATCATATTAGTTTCAAAGGAAACCAATTTATCTCGTAGCGAAACGTTTTGTGATGTTCACTTTCTTGTTCACTTGACGGAACAAAAGAGGAAAAAAGTTAGAAAAACAGATGGATGATCAAGTATCTTTGTGATTATTCAAGACATATAGATTCTATAAAAAAAAACTTGAGCACCAAAGAAAAAAATATTCTTATGAATAACAAAAAAAACTGTGACAAATGGTGGTCCTTACATTGTTCAATATACTTGTATCATATTTATTGCAAAGCGGTAACAGCACTGGACGTAGAAATAACTAAAGTAAACTGCAATTAAAGCATAAATCTATATAACAAAAAATCATATATCTGTAGTAAAATATTTTTTATTTGGACCCTGATAATATTATAAGATAATATTTATATCCGAAAGCATCGGTTCTTCTCTTTCAAAGTGACTTCTTGGCAGTGAATAGTATAGCCAATAAATGTCACTTCAGACCCATTACATTTGTATATTTTAGGATCATAATTTTGTTCCAGAACGTTTGCGTGCGAGAGCTTTTTTTGAAGAACGCGAATTATATAGATATGATTTTATATATCGAATCAGTAACGTGCCTTTTTATATTTGAAAGTTATGTAAAATTGAATACAGAATATTCGTATATTTCTCTTCTCTTTTTTCTTTTTCTCATATTACCTTTCAAATTTCTTTATCTACGCACTTCGTAGCATGTAAACAAAAATATTACATTAATGTATTGATTATTTAAAAAGAGCAAAATTTTATAAAAACGATAAACATTAAAATTTGCCCTACTTAATTTTATTGAATTATAGAACGTTTTTTAATTTACATGTTTACAAAAGTCTTTTAATTTATTACATTATTCATTTATATGGCAAATATAAAGTGATTAAAACGTTATTTTCGTTCATTTTAAAATGACGAAATGACGAAATAGATAAATAGTAAGTGAGATAATTCAGATAATTCACACAATTCAATTACGCATCTGAATTATTATAATACAATATTAATATATTTTTATTTATTTAAAAAATGCAGAATTTTGTTAAATTTAAGCGACGTTAAAATTTGTCGTAATTCTTCGTTACATCGTAGAAATTTCAATGAAATTACTCTAATTGTAAGTTATTACATGTGCTTGTATGGTAAATAAGGCGTTCAAAACGCTGACTCCGTCCATCACGTTTACTATGACGAAATCGCCTAGATAAACGGCAGGTGAGATAACCCAGATAACCGTTACGACTATCGACGGTCCAATCTCGATCGTCTATGGACACGCGAGGTTTCTTTGTCCCGCGTAAGATTACAATATTACGCGGCAGTGTGCAATCGAACGGCAATTTTCTGCAACGATATCCCCGTATCGTTGACCAGTAAAAACTTTTTTATCACTCAAGTGTCTCTGTCAAAATCAAACCGCACACTATTATTGCAAGGTGCAGTGTGCCAACAACAAAACTAAATACATCTAGTACGCGTAACGAGTTTTCCCGTTATTATTACCTCTTATTTTATTCTGTGTCATTGACCGATTGTTCTTACAAACTGCAATGTGTATACTAGCTTCTTATTAATACCCAACTACACGAAATAAGAAAACATCTCATTATATTCGATATTAGCTCGATATTAAGCGAATCAATCAAAATTATCTTTTAAGGAAGTTTATTATTAATAGTTAATTTGATTATTATTAAATTTTGTGAATAATTATCATATTTATTTGACACGTGTCTTGTGTGTTAGATTTTCTAACAAGTAGTGATATTAGTCAACTAATCTATCGAATCCGTTTCCATTGCACAATTTTGACAACGGGGGCATAATTATGAGCGACGTGATCCGCTGGCGTAAACAAATGAAAAAGAGACCAACGTTTATTATATTGTGAGAGAAATGACGCCATCGAACGTTGCCGCACCAGCGTCGATATTACGAGACTGCATAAGAGTCAGGCGAGCGTACTACAAAATGAGACACTTCGCTTTTATCAACAGCTCGACGATTTTTGCTTAAAACGCTGACTCAGCGATGATTGTCGCGGGTTAACAGACCGCGACATTTCGTTACCAATGATTTTCTCTCGTACAATCCTACCGTAGCATGAATCCTCAGCGTAATCGAACGTGCGATTGTATCGTTCGCGCGCACAAGCGACACGTTAATTTAATTAAATACGTGTACGCTCATTTCGCGAGTGCGTAACGCACGAATCGTCGATTAATGACATCTTCAGACCAATTATTCCATGCGATTAACGTTTCAACGGCGCAATGGTTTGCTATTGTCGAAATTATATCCAGCTCACTATCAAATATCATTACATATTAAATTGTAACATGTTATGTCTAAAGGATATAAATGCTTACGTGAAATATACATTTGAAGAATTAATTAGGATAATTATCATTGATGTTATTAATATTATAGTTCCAAGTGTAAATCAATGTTAGAAAAGTGTCTTGAAATCTAAAGATGAATACATAACTTATAAACCTGTATTTGCACATTTAATGTCGCGTCATAAAATACCATTAATGCAATTCACAAAAAAGAAATATGTGCACTCGATAATAGACAAGTGTATAAATCGCGCGTATCTATTGCAATACGTATAAGAACTCATTGGGGTGCGGCGCTAACGGGCGATATTAAACCGTAATCATCGATAGAAGTAATCAAAAGTGCAACGATACCCAGTCGACTTAATTATTGCCGCGTTCTATCCGCCGCAAGTAGATCGACCAGCTAATTAGTCGTAAAGCTGCAGCAGATAAACTAGAGATATAGAGATCGCGTTGCCTATGAATAACGGAAAGGAAATTAGGCGTCGGCCAATAGCGAGCGAGCGAACGAATGTATGTACGAATGCCTGCGGGCGTTATTGTGCTGGTACACTTGCAGTTTCCGTGAGTGCGAGCACTCCCGTTGCTCGCATCGCCGCGCTCAGGAGGTCCTTTTAATTATAACCGTTTTTCGCGATTAGGAAAACGGAACCCGTATCTTGGCTCTTCGTTGCGCAATACGCGAGTGCCAAGCGGCTGCTAGATGAGATAATTTCTATTTTCCCACATAATCGCACCCTTGAGCGTGCTTATCGACCATCTTCCTGTCTTCCTTTATCTTTTTCTCTCTTTTCCTCGTCCCTAGCTCTTTTACGCGTAAAATACAAGATACAGTAGCCACGAGTTGCTCCGAGACAAATGAGTCGCGTCGTAATTAACACACGCTGCATTATCTAATTATAATTTCAGATATCATATATTTTTGATGTCTAGAGGTACAATCGTAAACGTTTTGCTGACTGTTCTTAATAGAACTGCCACGACTATTTCCGCTAGAAAATGAAACGCATAGCAGATTAGATCGCCAGCCAGATTAAATGTATATGTATATATCTTACGTAATAATTTCTAATTTATATATTTCTAGCTACGTCTCATTTGCATAGATCCAATTTGTAATAATTTTCACTAAAAGGAAAAAGCCAATATATAATAAAGAAAGCCACAATAATCTCGCGATGAATGCAGAAATATTCACGTTATTGAATATCTTTCTTATTTGATTGTTCTATTGCGAACATAGATTCACCGCATAAACTACGTCTACATGAGTCAGAATACGCTTGATTTAAACGAAACATGTGACAACGAGCTCTATTGTAGTCTCGCGGCTATTATAGTACGGTGACAGTATCCACGTATATATCGGAGAATAGCTTTGAATATGTTTGAATCGATTTGCAGGATTGTTGGAAGGATCGCGCAGCCTAGCTGGGCGCCCCGTAGGTTCAGCTGGAACCGGGCCAGCGGCAATTCCGGATGGAAATCTCATTCCAACATGAATATGTTCGTTGTTGAGATTGTATCGTCGTATACGTGGAGTAAGGTCGCAACTAAAGATGCACGCTCTGCCTTATTTACGCGCCAATCACATTATCCTCTTTTTCTTCGCGTCTCAAACAAATCACGTTCGATTCCTTCTGCGATCATGTCTTTGACTATCAGACACGCATTTGCATTAATCGCTTCCTCGAAATGTTAATTCAGAAATAAAAGGATAAAGTGGTATGGATACGGCAAAACCTTTATGTAATATTTAATACAAGAATATTTCATATGATATTAAACATATCGACGCAAATAAATAACAGTTAATTAGACCTCAAAATCAAAATGGTTAAATAGTAATTTAATGATAATTGTTCTGAAATGGTAATTGACAATAAATGAATGTTACTGACTCATAATCCTAAGGAGATAATGTGAATTTGATGATAATTATGTTAAAGTTACGTATTGTTAAGTGTCATCGTGAATAAAAATTTAATACGTTTATAGAGTATAGAGTATTCATCACTCACGGCTTTCATATCTATTCTGTTGAAAAACAAGTTTATTTTCAGATAAGAAGAGATCAAGGAAACGCGGTTTGATTAAAAATCCCAAGGGATATCCCGCACGCTCGCTTAAGATTAATGCAACAACATTTAGAAGATAAGGGAGATTGTATTAGCAGATCAGATCGCAGAGAGATAGACCACCATCTTAATTGCATCGCAATTAATATCTCGTAAAAACGTCGTTTCGTCTTGATCGAGTGGACTAAGGTCGCACTTCTGGCTATTACCTAATATATATGTATATTACATTCACAATTAAACTGATATTTTTCATTTCTGAGTGTCAAAAAAAATCATATTCGCGCCTCTTTTGTTAACAAATTGCAACAAGGTAACTAATTTGCATTTATGGCTTCCTTCTAATATAAATAGCTTTGTAACATTTTCATTCTTTATAATAATATTTAGAATAAAAAAACCGTCTTGAGAGAGAGAGAGAGAGAGAGAGAGAGAGAGAGAGAGAGAGAGAGAGATCTTAAGCAGCTTTATATAATCTGATGACTCAGACCCTGAAAGGAATACTTTTTTAATTTATTGTCAGATTAAAATAATGAAAAATTCAGAATGACTAAAATTTCTCGTATTATCGCGGTTGGGTTAAACACTGTTAAATTTATAGTGTCAAATTTAACCTAACGTGAGTCGCCACTGCTCCTACTAAATGTATAGTTATTTTTTACCAAAACGATAGTTAAATTTGACACTATATCGTGTTAAATTGACACTGTCATAGTGTTAAATATAACTATTGTTTTAGTATAAAATAACGATATAATTGAGTAGGAGCAGTGGCGACTCACGTTAAGTTAAATTTGACACTATAGATTTAACAGTGAAGATCGGAAACTTTTGTCTGTTAAACCACTTGGAAATAGTGCCTACAATGCGATTTGGGACAAATACATTTCTGCTACAGCTAGTGTAGAGACTGGTGTAGTGTGCGATTAGTGTAATGAATTTTACACACACATACACACACACACACACGTATTGGCAATATCTAGAGTTTTCTTTAACGATGAATCTAAAGAAAACTCGAACTCAGGCTTCTTAAAAGGACGATTTTTACCTACACCTAAACTGACAAAAGATTTTGCGAAACTTCGTAGTCAGCTCTCTAGTGTGGGCAGAGAGGAAAAAGAAGAGACGACGAGAGGGGGAAAAGAAAGAAGTGCAGCGAGTTGATGGACATCGTCTATTCTAAATGCGCAGTTTCGTGTTACTCAGGCTAGAAGTTCACCGACGACAAAATGCGAAGATTAGGATTGATCGGTGGAGGGAGTTTAAAAACATCGTCGCAGGGAGAACCTAAGGTTCAGGTTAGTCAACAGGTGTCTAACCTGCTAGCGAAGGTAACGTCTGCACAAACAATACATCTGATGCACAAATACAAATCTCTCTTCTCGAATATAACTTAGGACAGAGAGCACAGAGAGGGTAGCAGAAGAGAGGAGGTAGTGGTTGTCGGGACGAACGAGGGAGAGGGAAAAGGGCTCCTATATCTCAACTCACACATTCATTAGAGTACGATCTGAACACGTTTACGGGGGAGGGTGGGGAGACCTGGGCTGTTCAGACTGCACGTGTTCCTAACCCCTGGCTATCGTTGAGAGGTTCTCAAATTTTTGTTCTTCTTACATCACCATACACGCCAGGCAAATCCGTATCAGAAATTGCAGTCAGTTGCAATTTTCTCGCAAACAATTAAAAAGAATAAAAATTATTTTCAGATTAATTTTAACGATATATACATAATCAGAAATTAATCTCAAAATAATACATAAGATCAACCTTTTTGTAAAAAAATATTGTTTACTTTTATATTTAACGTCCTCTTATAATCAACGAAATATTTATACGTAACATTTAAATTCCTGCCATAATCCTAGGTTAAATCTCAATTCAGGCAGAATTTAATTTTTAATTAATTGCATGTCAAAATTGACTTTATGATAAAAATTGTTATATATGTACTTAATCAGCATCATATTAATAATATATTCAAATATTTTTATTGATAATAACATGCTAGAGGCAAATAATAAATTTGATGCGAAAATTGTGCAAAAAGCAACTTGAGAGTCACTGGACTCTCTCGCCGCAGGGCACCGTCCGTGACTCATCAGGCCCCTTAGTTCCCTCTTGTACGGGAGCAAGGCCCAAAAACGAACAAAACCTCATCCATAGCGAGCGAAAGGTAGTACCTGATCGATTTACGCCCTACTCACGCTTTCGGGAAATTTACAACGGAAAACGTTGCTATCACATTTGCGCGCGAGATGTATGTGTTGGCCATCGAAGATGTCCGTCTTTTTTTTTCTTTCTTAGTCGACCCAGGATTCGGAAGAAAAGGCTTGTTGGGAGAAACGGGTGTGCAAACTCAATCGAGTCTTTTAACGTCTTAAAGCTGCTTCTTTGAATTTTCAAGGATAATTCTCTTTTCGTCTAAAACGAATCCCTTTTATTATCACTATACACGAAAAAAAAGGATCATTCGAGACTCGGTCAAAGTCAAGCGCTTTTAAACAGTTAGACAACGACGGAATATTGCGCAGTAGATATTCTAAGGTATTGAAAGAACATGAAATCCTTTGAATAAGTGATAGTTTGCTATGCTTATTGGCAAATTATTATTTTCAATATTTTTATTATTTAAGATAAACGAAATTTTTTAATTAATATAACGGATTAATATTATATTATTAGAGATTAAATAATAATGTATAATATATATTTATTTATACATCAATAATAATTTTTCCATGATAAATTAAATACAAAAAGTTATATAGAAATTATCAAAATTATCATCAAATTATTATCAAAAAAGTATACTGTTTTATATAAAATAGATTATCGTACGTTTTTTTTACTTATTATATTTGATATATACAAGGAATGAATCAAAATTATAATAAAAAAATCGACGTAGCTTATCCTTTTAACATGGTGTAACTGATACCTATTGATACGTTTCGTTACATGGTGATAAGCAAATGTAAACAATGTTTCGACGAATTCATGACACTTTAAAGTGACAATTTCGACACGTTCAATGTAACAGCCCTACGTCTTTTCGTAAGATCAACGTTCTCTTTAACAAACCGCTACTACCTTTAACCATCGTATCTTTTTACCATCGTGTCGTTAAATTCGATAAACATTAACCCTTTCATGGTCGATGGTACGAGCATTTACGACTGTACCGTTTTATTGCGATTGTATCATTGGTAGAGCCATTTGCCGAGTCTGATTGATGATGCCATTAACAGACATCTCCTTACATTTTTCTTAATTTCAGTCACGCAGAATGGGTATATTGAATATGTACAATTACGTATTAGATGGATAATGACTAATGCATAAAACACATTGCGCTTCTCCTTAGACCACACGGTATGACGCATATTCCACTTTGCCTCTCCACGTGCAGACACCGTAGATAATCTCCCGACATATCGATGGATGAAGGATTACAGGAGCGATTGAAATTTCCAAGGCTTCAATCCGTGGGACTTTACGATAGTACCTACTCTTGACCCGTCTGATCTATCTCCCTCGCTCTCCGTCTTTCAAGCAGAGTATCGAATTCCCATGCACGTGCATTCGAGCAGTGTCATCACTTTCCATCACCATACTTTTCCTATGTTACCTACATCGCGCTCTCTCTGCAGGATATTGTGTTTTAATATCACCATCACAGTCATAACCTTCCTCTCCGTGCCTCGCGCGCACCCCCGTACACAGCAAACGAACATTCGCTCGGGGCGAAGTCCTCTGCTCTCTTAGAAAACCATACACCTGTGAGATTCCCATACACTCTGCACACGGTTACCCTCGATTCCCGACCCTTCGATAATGCGAACCTTCCTTCTCTCGCCCTGGTCCCTGAACGTAACCAAAAGGCGAAAGGGAGATCAATGAGCGACCGAGATGGAAAAAGGAGGGAACAAAAATCATGGTGTAACCGTTTCTCCGCAGTGCTCACCATAACACTTGTCCCAAAAGGTTTGTTCTTTTATATTGCATAGGGTAGTAGTACACCTGCGAACTTAGTAGGGGAACTATTGATATGTAAATTTCGGTGTTAAGCTACACCTTTGCGTTCTATAAAAATAAGAAAGCTCCAAGGGTGAAAGGGACAGAAAACACCCTATTGTTAAACGATAGCCACAGACGAACGACTGAGACGAGGTCGGGTTCGTCTACTGCTTCATTATTACACGAATATGTCCTGCGTATCTGCAAGGATCCAGAACAAATACAGGGATCGTTGCCCACCAGGGAGCGAACAGTGACGGTTGTTGGTGAAACGATGTCAACGACACGTGCAATTAAAAACCAAACTTTTTTTATACGTTTCTACTTCTTGTATACGTTTCTACTCGAGAAATGTTATTGTAAAGGTCTTTGATACATTAATATTGTAAAATATAAAATGTGCGAAATTAGAAATTTATGTAAATTACATTTTTTTCATGTATTCAATGTATATTCGTTATTCAAAAGTGGAACAGATCTATATATGATTTTTTTTAATACGACAATCGTGCTAATGAAGCTTATCTTCGCTAAATCGCTATTTTATAATTTATAAACCAGATAATTATTCCGACATTTAAAAGGATTACGGATTGACCGAATTGTTAAACATAATAATAAGAACAAGAGAAAGTGAAGACGAATGACTCAGGTAGAACGGTTTTAGGGCACTGCGTAATTATGACACTTATCGAAAAACGGAAAAATACGTGATCTGTTAAGAAAGAGAAAGAAATAAGAAGGAATACGAAAGAAAACAGTCAAGAAGAAAAAGAGATGCTATTGCCCCTTATAAATAATATGAATCATCCTGAAAGTCTTTACATGGTGACTCTAGTTCACGTTGTGTGAAAAAAATAAAAGGAAAAAATAAAGGAAAGTATGACGATAAAAGATATTGTGTGATTAAAAAAAGAAACAAAAAACTTTTTGTATGACGTGTAAATCATCTGATTTCATTGAAACATTTTCTCCGTCTTAGAAAAATAGTAATTAAGGTTTTAATTGCACAATATGAGTTAAAAATATTAGTAATATGAGTCAAAATTATCAGCTAAAAAGGCTAATATCAACAAAAAAAATATTAGCAAAAAAATTGTTGTCATAAATACTTGAAACTAACTTAAAAACACAAAACATAAATAATGTAGCTTATAATGGTTTTATGCAGTGAAATGACGATATTTCGCTGCAGTTTTAGGTTACTAACTTTTAAACAAGTAAGTGGATCCAAATGAACTTTTAAATAAATATTTATTAGAGTTCTATTAGTATATATAAAAAATTTAATTTAATTCATTACGACCTTATCAATTTGCCAATAAGTGCTAGAAAACGCGATTTTATATAAGAATCAAAACAAACAAATAAATAACTTTTAAATCAATAAGAGAATTGTGCTAAAAAAAACGTAATAATAGAATAATCTATGAAATTTTTATATTTTTGACAATGCTTTGAGATATGACACATATAGCCTTTAAAGAATTTTTATGATTTTTTAGAAAGAAGCTATATCAATAAAAGAAAAGAAATATTTTTTCTATGGCGTGTAAAAATGACTCATTATTTTATTGAGAGAAACATTTTCCTTATCTTAGAAAGATAGTGATTAGAAAATTGAAGTTTTACTCATTGGAAAGAAGTTATTGTATCTTAAAGATTTTGAAATAAAAAAAATGTAATTCATTTATTTGGATGTTTGGATGCTGACTCGTGATGCTATCTCTCGCCCTACTTTCTGTTGGTTAGTCTTATTTGTGTTTCAGAATACGACATCGTTTTATACTATTCAAAGCTTAAAAGTGCTTGCTTAGGACAACTGGGCTAATCCCAAACGTGCATGCCTGAACACACTGGATGATGTACGCGTCTCTATTCTCGATTTAAACCACACACTCCCTCACTTCTCCTCTAACCGTTTCTCTCTCTCTCTCTCTCTCTCTAACTGTTTCTCTCTCCTTTTGGTATCGTTCCCCGCGTCCGCTACACGATGACCTGCCATCTATACCGGCCACTCGAGAATGATTCGACGTCCAGTAGACGTTTAGATTTACTTTCTGCTAGTCGCGCTGACAACTCGCCGTAATTATCAGCCACTTTAGATCTGGGTCACAGTTAGCCATGTGTCGGGAGCAACAAGAGCGAAGAAATGGCTCTGCTAACGATTTCGTTTTCTATGGCAGCTGGAAATACTAGACACGAGTATAAGCTGTGCACGAGTTAAGCTTTCAGCGACTGAAGAATGATAGACTGTCCCGTGCACGCTGGGTGTATACGCGTATCTTTTTCCATCTTCTCGCTATCACACAGGCAATTCCAGTAGAAATCATAATTATGTTTTAGCGGCATAATTATATAACTAAATTATCATAATTTTCTAACACATATTTATGTATGGAAATACTCTTTCGAATCAGATATAAATCTCAGATACGTGTGATATGTAGTATTAAAAAGATATAAACACTAATCACACACACATAGCACGTTATTATCACAATCAAGAAAATTATAAGATCATTGCAGTTTACACACTGATAAATATTCCTCGCGGCAATATAGATTTCACCTGGACTTAATAATCACCTATTTTCATAAATAAGTATTTCTTTCCTGTGGTGTATTTCCGATATTGAGTAAGTCGTCTGCAGATCGAATCCATTTGGAAATGGTTGCCACAGTAGGTAGCCAATCTACTTGTTATTCACGATTAAGCATCTATTCTCTACCTCCACTTATCTAACTGTCGCTTTCAATCTCTGTCGACGTATTCGTCGGGAGTACTGACTGACATTGGGTTGCATACAGTAGCTAACCCCTTCGTGGTCTCTTTCTGAAGTCTATCGATCTATATCGTCCAACTTATGCGCGCTACCGTGGATCGTTATCTCGGAGGTAGCTAGGGTTTAAGTCAAAGAGAATTGAATAAGCTGGAGCAATAAAATCGCATTAATAGTTCTACCACAAAGTTAGAAAAAAAACCATTGTGTAACGAAATGAGATTGATCATTACGCAAGCAACAAAACAAATAAATTTATAAACAGGTTTGCAGATAGTGGATCACGGAACGTTATCTCTTATACCTGTGAAACTCCCTAATAAATGCGGCCACCACATTCGATAATTAGAGAAAGTAACATATTGCGATTGCATAATTGGCAAATGTTTTGAAGGGTGTAAATCGTTATTGACATTTAATTTGCAATTGTTACTTCCGTATTTTTACCATTTATTTATCATTTTTATTTCTTTCACTTAAACCGAAAAAAATAACATATGTTATAATGAATAAATAAGATGCTGTTTGTCACGTAATGATGATATCAAAAAAAGAACACTAAAATAACGAGTTAATAAAATAATAACACATATAAATAACTAGCATTCCAACAAGCCGTAGATTTACGTTTTTCTAAATCATCCGCGGAATGTCAAACGTAATCAATAGACTGTATTGATTAACATTTAATAGATGTTCATCCGAGGAGTCAATAACTCAATGGAGAAAATGTGGATTTAATTAGTGAGAGTCCGCCGCTACTACTGCTCCGCATTGACATAATCCGCGTGATTGTTCATAAATATTAGTTTACTCGTGCCTGGTATCGAAGTCGTCAACACAGGTAGCGGCGTCCAGAAGTCGCGTGCTACGTGAGTTTGTTACGGCGCTCGAGGGTCGTGGCATAACTCACTTCTATGACTATTTTATGGTTCGCCTCTAGTGAGTCATACAGGGTGAGAGAGACAATACTAGAAGCCCTTCATCATGTATGGAGCCACTCGTACGTGTGTAACGTGGCATTTCCGTACAGAGAACAGCGTCGAAGAGAGTGAGAGAAAGAGAGAGCCTCCACGTACCTGTTGAACATCCACATACAACCGACTTACGGCGCGTACTTTACGCACACGCCAGCGTTACGCTCTGAGAGAGTTACATGGAAGGTGATTCACGTCAAACAAAAGGCTAAACATTGTGTGACCGCGGGTGGAACACGTGTTGGGGAATTTCAGATGTGGACCATGCACATGTACGACATCCTCGGTAGCGAGGGATGAGAGGTGAAAGTGTAAAACGACGAAGAACGTAATAAGATGTCATATGTGCCGTAATGTGTGAATAATGGTCGGAGTTTACGCTTTAAAACATGAGATTGAACATATCACGATACATGATGCGTCATTCAGTCATTACTAAAACTATTATACTATTGCGCGACAATCTATTTTATTAAAGATAAGAAGCTAAGTTCAATAAGCCCACACATAATGGTTTCACAATAAATTATAGAGTACAAAACACTCTCACATTTGTTTAAATTTTCAAAATTTGTCCTGCGACGATTTTTTCCTGTGCTTCACTATTGAGAACTTCATGTGTAATCATCTGTATGAAAGGAGGGCGCGTCGATTTTTACGACTTATTTACACGCGATATCGCGTCGCAGTTTACCCGGTTTTCAGATCCACGACGTGTAGGTATAAACGTCGTCAATCGCTTCTCGCCGCCTCTCTCGTCCACCCGGACGTTTCATTACGTGTAATTACCATGGTCTGCGGTCTGTCCTCTTGGCTACAGGTACAGTATCATTTTCATAATGACACCTACCCTCACCCGCATCCGCGGGTTTTTTTAGTCTTTCATATTACTCGTGTTGAAAAAAAAATTCTCGATAAATCTTAGAAGCAGAAGTGAGAAAGAGAAAAGAAATAAGGAACAAGTGGAAAACAAGATCTCGTAAGCAAGAGAGACAAAAAAGAGAGAAAAGGAAGAGAGACTGGACAAAAAATACAATCAGGCACTTCGCTGTGACCCAATTCAACGAATATAAACCGTTGGGGCTCTTGTCTGGCTAGGGCCCTAAGCTATTGAGGGCTGACTTGCACACAAAACACAATGGACCGGCTCAACATTATTCAATCTGAAAAAAAGCATCATCCCCCTTATACGTTTCGACGAGGTCAGCTTATCGACGTGTTTTTCATTTTCTTTTACCGGAAAATCACGAACTAATCCCAACGACAATAGATGGCCTACATTCATTATTTCAACCATTAACGAGAAGGTTTGTGGAATAGTTGTGAATAGCGCTCATTATAAAAAAAAAAGAAAATAAAATACTTGCTACATAAACTAGGTTAATATTGAAAAAAAAAACGGGCAATAACAATATTCATATATGATGTTATTTAATATTTTATATGAGATGTATATTTTTTTACGTAAAATATTTACAAATATATGAAATTAATACATGTCCATAAAATAATTTTATTAATTAATAATATTTCTTAACAATTAGAATTTTTTTATATTACACGTTAAACGTATCTCAGAAAACACACTGCATCGAAAGATTATATTCTTACATCAGTTTAAAGTCGAGATCGGATGAAGTTGCGAGTGGCTACGCCACTGACGCTCAGCTGCACTTTGCTTCCCTCGTGTTTCACTTTTTTCTCCCTTTGCTCGTTCGTTTGTATCTCGACTCGGTCTGGTTCGCCTCGGCTCGGCAATGCTCGGACCTAGAACGGTTCTCTCTCTCTCTCTCTCTCTCTCGTTGTCTCCCTTTCGCAAGACCCCTCGCCTCTTCAGCCTCTCGCCACGATTACGAGGCCCCATAGCTATCAGCCACTCGTGTTTACATCGGACCAGGTTGGTGGGGACCTCGACAAAACGACGAACAAGTTAAGGTACTCCCTTCCCCGTCTCTACCTCTCTCTCTGCCCAGTGTGCAGACACGTCAGTTCGATAACCGGGGAGGAAGAGAAGAACGGAGGACTCAGCACGAATACACGTAGAGTGCAGGGGTCTTCACATAGAAAGGCACGATGCCCAGAAACGTGGGTCCACCGAGAATAGAGGCTCGAACGCGCGAGTATTCGAGGATTTGTCAAAACAAAACCCCAACCTTTCGTCGAGTCACGTTCTAGTGACAAAAAGGTAGAGGAGGCGAAGATAGATCTCTGGAAGGGGATAGATTGAACGAGAAACTGTAACTGATGTATCGCGTTGTTCATTTTCGTAAATAAAAGTAACTTCACAAAAAGTAACCTGCTCTGATTTTTGTACTCTAAGATATTGCTCACAGTATCACGCTACGTATGAAAGTTCAAAATTCAGTAATTACCTAAGAATTCTAAATTCTGTGTCTGAATTGAGATCGGATGAGGAAAAGAAGTGAGCAGAAAGAGAAGAAGAGAGTGGGCTCCCTCAGATCGGCGGATCCACTATCCAGGATTACTCGTTATCCTTGAGAGAGAAGCCTGCGCGCGGCGGCCCTCGATGCGCTCGAGGAATATAAGACAAGAGGGAGGGAGTTGGGTGCCGGGGACTTTGCTTTTTCTCCCACCGCTTCTTTTTTTCTTTATTTCTCTTCTGCTCTTTCCTCGCCTCATCCTTTTTGGCCTCTTGACACCTGTTTCCTGAGATAGATCCGAATCCTTTTGGGGATTCAGGTAGAAATTTATGCTATTATAGACAAGGTTCGATGGACCTGTCGGATTTATCTGGACCTATGCCGGAAATTGCATTGTTACTTTCGTATATTTAATGTAGTTTAATGCATAATAAAAATAGTAATTTACATATGTAAATTTTTGGGTCTATGATATTTTCGCAAATAAATAAAAGAGATATACGTTTTAGAAACATATTAATAAAGCTATATAATTATGCAATCGTTGCATATGTATATTATGCCAAGATTATCGAAAACTTGCGCATTATTGATGGCGTTGTCGAAATCAGACAGCTTTCTCTCTCTCTCTCTCTCGAGGTGAAATTGCTCGTAAATCGATACTAATCGTTTCACGATCATCGCGACGAGAAAAAAAGGTGGAACATCTGTCGCGACGGAGGACGTGGCCGATGGCGATCGCCAAGAAGAAACAAGAGACTACTTGCCGTTCGTGTATGTATAAATACGTGCGCAACCGCCTACCGACGCGTTAGCGCCGCGACGTGAAGGCGCTACTGACAACTCATTCTCCGGTTCAAGGAAGTGCCGGCGAAGATTGGACGGACTCGACGTGGATTAAACTGGTCTCGGGATTCACGGAACCGAATTGCACCAGCAGCGGCAACATCCGCAAACGGCTACCTATAGCGCGGCGTGGTCGGTTCAAGGAACCCGATGGGCCGTGGCGCGCGCGCTGATTTCAGCGCATCGTCTTCGGAATCGACATAGGAGAGAGCACCTCTGTCACCGATGTATACGAGCAATTCGTTCCGTCTCAAATCGATATATTTTTATCGCGGCTAAGATGAGGGCAGAAGTGAAACAGGATTTTCCAGATCCCCGTTTGTCCGCGAGACGCTCGTTCGAGCTGCTATCAGGCTTCATCTCTCACGCGAGGCTGTTGTCGACGCATAATAATCCGATTTGAAACACGATCCTGATACACGATTTCACGCATTTCAGAATATAGGATCAACTGTTGCCATAATCTAAAGTTTGCGGGCGTAGAGATCTCAAGATGTCGATCAGAATTGCCCGATCATCAAACGTTTCGATACTAGAAAAGATCGGCAAAGAAACGAAAGTGCGATTTATTCATATCGATACTTCGGGGCTCGAAAGCGAAAGGAAAAAAACGGTTTAAATTAGTAGTATAATCGCATCCCGGAGCGACGACCGTAACTGCGTCACCAGCAACGCTGGTTGGGGATTCTGGTTGTTGGACGATTTACCGCAGCTCACCTCTCTGTCCTCCCTTTTTCTGGCTCTTCTTGTCGGCTGCCATTTCTCGTTTGCTACCGTTCATCCATAACCACCAGTGGCACCATCCGGGTACTATTGTGTGCTTTGTGAGTCTAAGGAAAGGAAACGAGTGAAGAAAAGAGAAAGAGACGACAAATTCGTACTACGTGACGGCACCATGTTGAGCGAATTCAGAAAAGCGCGAGTGTTTCTCAAAGACGCGAACTCCTCAGCCAACAACGGGTTGATAGAGACGAAGCCGTCTCTATCTCGCCGGTGTTAGTCTAGACAAGAAACAAGTGGATTGTAGCCGCTCCCGGTAATTTACTGAAGGCTCCGTGAAAGCAGATAATCCCTCGATAAAGTTAGCTTAAGCAGATACGATACCGGCGAGTGTACGCGGAAGTGGAAATGTAAGTATATAAGTAAAGGCAAATAGATAGCAACGAGACTGACTATTGCGAGGAAGGTATAATTAATGGCATTTAATTCATCATCAATATTAATTCATTCTTTTAAATTAAATTATTTATTAGACTTGGCGGCACTGAAATACGTTTCTGACGGGACGCACGACGTTGCTATATCACGATACCCAAGACAATAATTTCCAACGGGGAATGAGGCTCACGCACGTCTTACTAATGGCTGTTAACATTATCCGCGGCATGCGTGCGTGCGTGCGTGCCTGCGTTATCCACACATATACACACAGACATACACGAATATATCTCTGCTAGTGTCGCACGCATTTAACAGTCGTGACACACACACACACACACACACGACGTGCACAGCACTCGATGAACCAAAACAAACCAGTGCCAGCGAGAGCGGGACAAGGAGACGAAGAGGAAGGACAGAAAGCGCGAGAAGGGCAGGCATATTGGACGGAGAGAGAAGCAGATCAACAAACCCGCCTCCACACGCATTAACACCTTTAAAAGTAACCACGACATCGGGCTACACCGACGCAATGATGCTTACACACGCACCATCGTCGGTGGTTTTTTCTTTCTCTCTCCTCTTTCCATCTCTCTCTCTCTCTCTCTTTCTCTCTTTTCACTTTGGTCTGCCTCGCGTCAAATTGTAAATACACCATGGAACAAAAGCGTACATTACGAACAGCTGAAATCGCTTTGTACGTTGCATCATGTTGTTGATCATGCGCGAAGCAGATCTAATGACGTGCATATGCAGGAGGTTGTATACGAAGGTTTCGTCCATGCAAAAATACGGAAACGGACGATTTGAATTAATTTCGCGATTAGAAGCGAGGCGCGAGAGCCTCATACGATAACAAGTGTTGCAGGTATTAATAAATTATCGTCGGAGGGGGCAAGGTACGGGCTACTGCATTCGCGTTACACAACCATAAATTACAGCCTCTGAAAAGATCGTCGGTTTCCTCTCTGCCGGCTTATAACAGTACTCGCTCATTTTATATTTCAATTTTATCCGTGCGCTAGTCGTCGTCAGTTCTGCGCACCTGTTCTGTCTCTCTTTCTCTTTCTCTTTCTCTGTTAGGGATAACGCGCGCAGCAATCCAGGAGAAAGAGCGGACGATTTTCCGAAAGACTTTCACCCTTTTCCTGCCTCTACTACGAGCGCAACGGGGCAACGTCGCTATTTAGCACCGCAAACAACACCACTCGCCCCGTCGTGCCGCCACTCCGCCCGAGTGCATTCGGTGCGTTCAATCTCCGCGTGCACCATCGCGCCGGCAAGAACAAGTTCAGACGGGCATTGAGAGGGACGAAGAGTGAGGGTGGAAGAGGGACGGAGCAGAGAGAGAGAAAAAGAGAGAAAGTGAACGAGGGGGCAGGGAAGAGGCGGGAGGACGGTGTCGTTGGTCGGAGCGAGAAAATAGGCGAAGCAACGGTGGAACGGAGATGGAGGAAAACGGAGAGGTCTCTCCCCTCACTGCATCGCGCGCGAGCGCATGCAGTTTAAGACGCACACCGGGGATCGTGTGTTTCCAGCACGCACACACGTGCGTGAACCAGTCTAACCACCTCATCACGAACAATCTCCTCGTGTTACTCTTTTCCTCTCTCGTTTCTATCGTCCTCCTCGTCTGGCGCAGGCCGCGTGGTAGGGTCCTCTTTGTTCAAAGGCAATCAGCAGGCCCCGATAACGGGCCTACTCTGTCGTAACCCAAGACACGAATGCATACAGACGCGTCGACGGGGAGCACCGGAGCACGTAGCGAAGACGCAAGACGTAGAGAGAAGGGGCGAGAGCGCCATGTACGAATACGCGCACGGTATCCGCACGGAGTACTTGCGCGCAAGCGAGAGATGCGTAAAAGATTCCCCGTAATAGAAAAACGAATCGGCACGGAGACCGTTTTTGCCGCGACGCGGATTTCTTAGGATCTTTTCTCGAGCCGGCTGATCGACGGTTAGTGGCTCGTAGAAACGGTAGCGCGCGGTTGGATGCTTCTTTTTCGCGACTCGTTTACGAGCGGCCGCTGCTGATACGCAGAGACAATTTGTTAGCGTGGATGGCGATGCCGACGGAGAGCGGGTGAAGCAATCGCGTTCCACGAAACGAATCCTGCGACCAGGGATCGCATTAACTGTCGAATCAATAGCTCGTAATCCAATTAACGCCATATATGCGTGTGCGAACGCGAGCATGCTGATCAAAGGATTGATCGCACAGAGCGAGCCGTCCCGTTATAATTGCTCCGGCTACCGGTGTTAACGACTTTGCAAATTAAGGAGAAATTCCATTTCCGATTGATGAATTCTACCGTAACAACTGGCAAGCGTTCATAAACTGTTGAGAGTTAGTAATACGGTCTGAAAGACTGCATGTGTCGAAGAATTATCTATTCCGTATTGCCTCGATAGAACCAATGGATAGAGCCTTCTTCCTGCACAATAACTCAGGGAGTACATCAGATACGTTACGCCTTTTGTAATAAACTCTTAACACACACAAACTGTTTTCTGTTGTACTTCCTGAAGTATCAATATCGCAGTAATCACGTACTTGCCGTAATTGCGATATGAAAATTAATGCAATAACTTAGAAAACTGTTGATACTTTCAAATCAATAGATACGAGGACTGAATGCAACTGCATCCAACCATACATTAAATTGGATAATTACCTACCGAGTACATACTATGCTGTATACATGTACGGAAAGAACTGTTTTACTGAAGTATCCAAAAATTTAGCTAGCTACAGATCTGAAAATAATACAGATATGAAATAATTTATTTGGATCATGAAAATAATTATATCGGGTTATTAAAATTTTAAAACTTTTTGCAATATTGTCATCAATGTTAAGCGTTCTACGTAATTATTTTGATGGTCCAACAAAATTATTTTCTGATCTGTATCTAGTTAAATTTTTAGATACTTTAATAAAACTATTCTTTTCCTGCACGATTGGATTGTGAAAATCGAAAGCGAGATCGCGTGTTGCAACTTCATGTCAACAAACTCGCCGCCGACGCTGTTACTGTACGCGTACCCTAATTTAACGTATTAAGGCGTACGTGATCCATATAGCGAGAGCGTCTCTTCCGGGCTCGGAAGGCGCAGTAGACGTCTCAAGAGAGATCCCGATGACAGCGAGAATGCTATCGCTCTCGCTTCGTTGGCTAATGTCATGCGCCGAAAACGATTATTCCGCGGAGGTTCAGCGCAGAAAGGGGAGGAAAGATCCAGGTCGCGGCACGCATGAGCGCGCACGCGGCACGGAATTATTACGAAACGTCTTGGAGCTGTCCGCGAGCGTAGGACTGCGGAGCGCGTTTAGGACCGGTTGCAATTTACATAGGTCGTCGTCGTTCGTGTGGCGGCGTCGATGCGATTGGATCGGCGTTATTAATGGGAAAACTACGAGTGTGGCCGATATTGTCGTCGTCGATCGAACGGGCGCGACAGCGTGCGAATGGCGCCATTTAGATACGAAGATCGACGGCGAAAGGTTTCTCGGCGCCGTCTTCCCACGTCCTTGATGACGTACTCTTCTTATCGTCGACATGCATCCCTTCCGTAACGCGCCAGCGTCTAGCGTTTCCCTGATTGACGTGCGATAGCTTGTCATGAACCTGAATACAACATTGCACTTCTGCATACTGGCCTGAAACTGCATACCTGGCACTGAAACCGGTGTCCGGTTGACTATGCTATGAATAAGATAATAATTCAATCGGATCGTGTATCATCGTGGTGTCGCCGTTATTAATTCCGGTAATGACATGTGGTCGATGCAATGCATATATAATATAAACATGTGCATGTATAAAGTGCAAAATATATATATATATATATAGAAATTAAAACGCATACACGTATATATTTCATATTATCATAACTGTTAGCTAAAGTACTGTGTAACGCAATGGATAATATTTCCTGACGTATAATGTGCCGATCTAATTACGATGCCGATGATAGAATATAGGATAAACAGCGTGCATGGCAAAATAACAACTTTCAAGACGCATCGCGTGAGCGACTCGCTCGAAAATACCGCGTACGCGATTTTCTGCTACGGGGAACCTCAGCCGCCCTCAGCCGGTTCTACGAACCCTGCGACCTCGAGAAATACCCCCGAGTGAGGTAACCGATGGTGGAGCGGGCAGGGGGAGAGCTGCGTGGTACGGTGACGACGAAGGCGGTGAACGACAGCGAAAGGTACTCCGCGTCTCTGCCGTATGATGTCTTTACGCATTCGTAGTAACCTAGAAACGAGCCGGTGGCGCGTGCTGCGTTGTGTATACACCGGGAAAGATTAGCGGTGTGCAGCGTGCACCGACCACGACGACGCGTGTGCACGTACGCGCGGCGTACCGCGTACGCGTGTACAGTGTGCATTACTTTCGCCGTTCGGTGAACCGCATCAATGCTATCGCGAGCACGGCTGGTTGACTGGCTAGCTGACCAACGCTCCCTGCCAGCCACGCCGCTGTAGTCACAACGACGATCAGGACTGCCTCAAGAGAAACTGGTCAACTGGAACCAGAGTTGTGCTACCGCAGAGTTGGACCGGCTGTAGACACGGCCGAGTCGTGAAAGACGTGGGTTCGGGTCCAGGACAGCTGGGCAGATACATCGGCCCACGCTGCAAGTCTTAACGTATTGCGCTATAAAGTGCAGGACAAGCCGCTCGGTCAGCCGATGCCTCCTCCTTTCTTCGTTTCTCGCACGAGAGCAGCCCACTTTTTCGCTTCTTCTCCCTGTCCCTCGCCTTCCGCGTCCATGGAGATGCGTAGGAAGAGAAAGGGAAAATCCTGTTGCTAAATACGCAGGTAGAAGAAACTTCAGGACTACGGTCGACCCTGATGGAAGGGTCTGGCAGGGGCCTCCACTTTTTTTGGTAGAAAAGACCTCCGAGAATCCTAAAGACGGCTTAGCAACAATCGGAGCTGTTCTCCTGATCTCAAATCGATACCCTATTCGTAACTTTGAGACTAACAAATATTTATTCAAGTGCCGGTAGAAGAAGTAGCTCAGAAATTATACAAATTCTACTTCGGGGTTCATTTTAATCATGAAGTATAGAAAATTTTAAATCATTGATTTATAAATATTATATATTTTTGGTTTTCTTCTGAATATAAAAAATAATCAACATAATGTTAAATACTTAAAACTATTATTATATAATATACGCCATTTATGATTTATTGAACCGAAAAGTCGACGCAATAAATGATTAACGGAATGACATTACAATTATTTCCCAAGATAAATCACTTTTTTATGCCCGTTTTCATTAACATAAATTAACTTTTAATCTCAGTTCAATTCTTACTCTTCATCTTTTTTTAGTTCTAAGAATTAGAAGAAAATGAAGAGTAAATTCAACCAAGATTAAAGTTAATCTACATTGATGGAAACGGGTATTATGCAGACATCGCAGTTTCTAGAAACTCAGCTTTGAAAAGACTTCAATAATGAAAAAATTCTACATAAGAGAACATAAATCAATGATAATCGCACTTTTAATAAAACAGAGATAACGCGCTTGTTCTGTAATAGATAACTGTAGATAACTATAACGCGATGTTATTTTCTAATATCCATTCATGGATTTATCGTTCGCTCAGGATCTTCTTGTTATCGATGGGTGGCTTCCGACGCTATTCCAGCTTACCGGGATGAAACTATAAATTGTCTGGTTCGCCGTCGCGCCAGCGTGGCCCTCGATGAGGCGGGAAGGGAGACGAAGAAGGACAAAGTGCCGGTATATTTAATAGTAGTTAACAGAGAGAACTGGTATTGGTACAGTTCTGTGTACGGAGAGTACTATGTTCGGCATCAGTGTTGAGGTATCAGTGGTGGGGTACGATGCAGGTGTTGGCCTTGGGCTCCCTAACACCAAGCCTACAATCTCTAAGGCTCGCCTATATACATGTTTCTCGTACGTTCTGTAAGCACCACCACAGAGATTCCGAGTTATATACTCATAACGCAATATCGTCAATCCGGGCCTTTGTTTAAGTGGCATTTAGCACGACGGGGACTCGTTTCATAAAATCGCGTTTCACGAAAGACGTTGGCTCCGCCGCCCCGCAAACTTCAGAGACGTTCGATTTAACTCCTACCGGATAATCGCAAACAGCTATCCTCTCCCCACGCCCACGCGATCAAGGATTTCGATGCGATTAGAACGGCCGGTGCAAGGACAGCTAACTTTCCAGCAGAGAAGTCTATCATGGAATTAATTCGTTTCACAATGGGACAAGGGTATAAATAACAATCGTTTCGATTGGCGATTCATCGATGGATCGCAGCTACTGGAACGCCTTTTCAAATGCCCTAAATCGTTTCAGTCGTTGTATTAATGTTTAGTAATTACTCGTTAATACATATGTTTTCTACACTATGTTTATGAATTGTTTCATCAATATTTACGAGTTAATCACGCCAAGAGAAATTAATATTACTCTTAGGTGTACATCGCTCGTAAGTCTAATCTTCTAGTCGTCGGCTACACGACTCGGCCGTAAACTGCGGCGATGCCGAGGGATTCGCATGAATATGTACGCGATATTCCGTGGCTGGCACACGAACCACGAAGGCGTCGGAGATGGCGTCAGTTAGACCGCCGCGGATTTATCCCGCGCTTGGTGTGTAGCGAGGTCGACCATTAACGCTATCGTATATATTGTTATTATTCCGGGCGCGCTTTTATGCAAAGCAGACAGGGGACGCGCCTATCGCGATAGCGACCGATCGACGGAAGGCCTTGGAGAAAGTAAGGTATACGCCATCGGCGGCACATCATCGCAGCGAACGGCGTCAGCGGCTGCGAGGCGCGTGCATCTCTCGCTCGCGTAGCACGGTATGGCTTTCCAACATCGAGCGGGAATAAATTACCAGCGGTACCGTTACTGTCTCGCGCTTACCCGCCACGTCGTGTTTACTCCGCACCGGCCACGCCGAGAGATGTTCGGGATTTTCAAGATTGATGCCGCCGAGCTGAGCGCGAGCACGAAGCTAAATATTTGCTGTAATAATATCGCTATTATGGCGAAGCCGTATCAGTGAGGTATACTCGTACATGGGATGTGTGATTAATATGACCGAGAGAGTTGGGCACAATGAACTGTTAAGTAAGCACATTTGCGCTCGCGAATATGTTGGACAAATGCTGAAATGGGAATTAGAAATAAATAAATATTCGATGCTAATATATGATTCGACGCGAATATACATTGGAAAAAATACAGATAATAAGTAGAATACTTATAGGTTTGTTCATTTAATCAAAACGTTAAAAACATATGTAATGTTTTAAATAGATTGCAACAGACATATATATTGCAAAATATCTTGTATAAAATTTAACGCTTTGTAATTAATCAGTATGGTACACGAAAGAATTTTAACGATAATTTATTGGCTGTTGATGCACGGAACACAAGTGCTAAATGAAAGGATGTGGAAATAAAATATTGTCAATAAGCACCCGGCGCAATTTGCTTCTCCCACGCGTACACCTGGAACGGTTTATGATGACCGAAGGGCGTATTGCATCAAGTTGTTGTTTCATCATTCCCTATGACTTTTCGTCTTCATGCTCACAACAGTGCACCGATTTCGTACAAATATCCTCGTCTGGAATCTCAAACGATTTTTTCCCTGTTTTCGTTAACCTACTGTTGTCACACAATATATTTCGCGATTGCGATAGATTGACGTTTGAATGCAACGATCTCGATATTACTCTTGTTACGCTATATCGAAGGTAAATTCGATAAAAAAAAATACAAAAATATTTTCTTACACTTTATGCAAAAAATATTTTTTTAATACAAAATAAATCCTTTATATGCGTCATATTGCATGTACCACTTTGATCTGAAAAATTTGTTTGTATCTTTCTTCGCTACTATTAATAGAAGTGAAGATTTTATGGTGTCACGTTACGAGGAATAAATCAAGTTACGCGAACGAGATACCGCGAAATTACCTACGATCGCGCGATGCGTGACGTCAAACTCGGCCACGTGTCGAAGTCGAAGATGGAAAGAGAGGTCCTGTACAGTCAATGGTTCTAAGAAGAGATAATTTCAGGATACAAATAATGAGATGCTCCGAAGATAACTGTATCCAAGCTAACTCGTAATAATTAACGCGTAACACGTAAACAAATCTTTACTGTTATAAAAAATAATTAAGCATCACGTAAAACAGGCCAGTTGTGTTCAATACGCTATTATTGGTGGAACTGTGTTATGTAATAAGAAGCCAAACAAAAACCTTTGTGTCAGATTTCCAATTGGTATTAAAAATTGTCTTTTGCAATTTTCTTTTTCTCTTATATGTATATGGCACAAGTTTTGAATAATTCATCTTTTTGAGGTTGACGCAAGTTAACGGCAAACTGCGCTGGGTTTTGTATTAGAGAAAAAAATACAATTATTACACTCTCTTCCCGCGTTTTCCAATATGACGCAGAAAAATCCAATCCAAGTGATTACCGCAACAACTTACTCTGAGAATGTTTCAAATACACGCGCGTCACCGTCAGGAATTATTGCCATTACGCTGCTGGGATAATTATCGGTTGCGCATGTAACAACACACCAGAGATCGCGTAACGATACGCATCCCGTGACAAACAGTATGCAGCAACGCGTATTTATGAGGTGTGCTTGATGTCTACCTAATGTCGAATCCACATCAATTTAAATCCTTGTCCGAGTTTCTCTTATTCTTCTATCCCAATTTTCGCATACTTGTATCATGTAAACAACATATTATACTTAAGTTTGTTGAGTACTTTTTTAAATTTAGCTAACGTGCTTTTCCTACATTTTTTAATACAGTATCAATTATACAATATTCTGTGACGAGATTAAAAATAATCGCTGAGTTTCCGAGAATTCATCAATTTCTTGCGAGCAAAAACGTTTTGTGATAATCAAACGCGAGCCGCTGTGGAACCAGCTTAAGCCTCTCTTCGTGACGACGCTCGCGGTCGAGCAGTGCGCCTCGTGACGTCAGTGGTGACCACGTGCTGAACAAGAGGGAGAGTCGGAGAGTAAAGGAGCCTCTCCGTGCCTTTCTCGTATCGTATGGAACGTGGCCCGGGGATCAAGGACGGTTTTACTCGCGAGAAGCGGGGCCGCGTGTCCCTGCATCTCGTCGTGATGCTGCGGCGGGGAGGAAAGGAGATACGTGCAGGAGGCAAAAGTGGCCTGAGGACGGAGAGAAGAAAGAGTGAGGAAGAAAGAGAGAGAAGAGGCAGAGGGTGAGTAAGTGAGGAGGGCAGCGACGGAGGGAAAGAAAGGCTGTGCAGCGTGAAGGAGAGAGGGACGCGGACCAAGTTATAATGCTCCGCTCGTCCACTGTCCTGAAGAGGTGAGGAAGAGAGCAAGGGGACAGAGAGTACCCTGTCCACTTGCTCGCTTCAACCTCTTTCTCTCGTCTCTTTCTTATACGGGTCTGCCCCGCAGGGTCCCTCCGATTCCTTCGTCCTCGTTGCACTTTCTGCGGGGAGATAAAGAGAGGGACGGAGGAGGGAAAGGGACGGCAAAAAGAAGGGGTCAGGAGGGAAGAGAAGGCGGCGGAGGTGGTGGTGGCCACGGGTAGGGAACGGGGAAGACGGGGAAGTTAGGAAAACGTGTCCCAGCCTGCACGACCCGGTACACTACCTACCAAGAATTCTGACCATAACAAAACGATACGCACCGTCGCTCGCCAAGAAGATCGCTCGGTGTCATGAAAAGCTATGGCAGATCTCTAAACAATGTCACGAGGAAAAGAAGACTTCAGACAAATAAACACTACGGTATCTCTGTTATTTCAGTAAACAATTGCGAATTATCCAGTTACTCAATCCGTTCTCTTTTTCGAGTAATGAAAGGACTTATTGTACGTAGGAATTAACATCACAAATTCATATGTAAACAAATAAATTATGAACATAAACAAATAAATTAAAGACTTGAGAAATGTAGAACGATAAATTATCAGAAGATTGGCGATCATCTGGTACAATTACTTAAAAAGTCGTGTTTCTCTCTCTCTCTCTCTCTCTCTCTCACTGCTGTTTATTTCCATTCCGTGCATGCAATAATATTAATTAATTTACGAAACTGTAAAACGATTGCGCATTTAAATGAGAACACCGCAGTACACTTGACATCGAGAAAAGGGCCCAAGCAGGTCTATAAATATTACATCCTAGCCCGCTCTCGACCGCTAAGTGGTGCTCGCCACGTCGCATCTGGATGCGATCGTGGTTATGCAAAGATTTCCGACAGAAATTATGCAAAAAGTCCTGGCTCACGGTGCAACGGACTGCGTATGATTCGGCGCCGAATCATGGGGAGTCACGAAACGCGCGGGAGAGGACGTTTTCTTTTTTTGTCGTCGTGTGAGGAGAGGAGGAGGAGGAGATGGTAGAGGATGAGGACGGAGGAGGGTGAGGGAGGCAGTTAGGAAAACGTGTCCGAGCTTGCACGACCCTGTACAGTCCCATCAACAAATGTCGGCAACGAAACGCTGCAACGTAGAATCAATGCGACGTAACGAAAACGATCTTTCGAATTCGAGAGCATCAAATAGCAATACCAGTCCCGGTGTCTGGTGAATCGAATTATTCCTGGCACGAGAGAGAATATTTCTCCTGAAACGAAATATAATCCTGTTGTCCGGAGCGGACGGGGCAGGTTGCGCCGTGACTCTTGCGGCGACTATACCGGTTTTAAATTATCATAAACCCCTTAACCCCGCGCGAACTAAATTATTTTTGCGCTCTTGTCCGAGCGAGGTTGCAATAACGCGGGTGTACAGTTTCTTGATATTGAACGTTCTGTTTATCTTTCACGTTTTCGTCGCGGACGGGTTATTGCAACTTACGTTGAAGACGCCTCGGAAAGCATCCAGCAGCTTCTCTATATTGGGATCGCGTCAAACCGGTGTGACGGAAAAAGTGTGTTATCAGTAGCGATTACGTTGCTAAATCATTACATAATAATATAAACGTGCTGAATATAAGCCTACGATGCGCTCGCTCGTTAACTCGGTGATAACGATCGTGACAGATACCGCATTAAACCGAGCGTACCTCCGTTAGATCGTTATCAGACGGGGAAAATCGAGCTGGTTCGCTGTTGTTTTTTGCCGCATAAATTTATGTATATGTAAGGTTTACTCGCGAGTCCCCATCCCCTCTCTAATGATAAGATAGGTTATATTCGCGTATTTCGTATTACCGCGTGCAAGAAAAATTCGGACCTGCTCGAGCGAACGAGGGAGATGATTGCGTTGACCTTGAAGGCTCCGCGTCAGTGCACAGCCATAACTGAGCCTGCGTTACTGCTACTTTCATAGTGTAACTGCCACAACGTGACAATAAACTAACGGCCGAGCTGATGCTGTGCTGTTCATCGCATTACCTTCCCGCCTGTTATATCTTTTTGCTACGTTCTTCTCTCTTCCTTGACATTATTCACGATGCGACATAACTCCCGCCGCGGTACGACCGCGTTGGGACAACGGTACTTTCTTATTACCGAGGACCCTAGATTATCTATTTATTTTATTATCTACAGCCCTTACACACGTGGCTGAAAATTAATTACATTATCGCTACCTTCGTTGTCATCGTAAAAAAAAATTATAATGAATATTTAACCACGTATAGATTAAACGTATAAGCAAGTGATTATGATCCTTCGTATATTTTACATAGGAACGAAAACAATTTTTAATTACGATACAGAAGCAAGAAAAAATAAATTTCTTTATTAATCGAGTTTGTAGCCTTATATATTGCATCATAAATATTGAAACGAACTGGATAGATGCGTTTATTTTTTTGCATTTGCATCAGAACACGTTGATGCAACGCTTGTGTATCATGTTGAACACCGTGGTATCCAAGAACCGCAGGAAGGTTTCCGTTGCGAAGGTGTGCACCTCTGGTCGCAGAGCCAATGAAACGCATCGCCGGGTAAAGTGAAGTTTACTTACGCGTCGTGCTCGCAAGGCCAGTAAAAGTAATAGGAGCTCGTCGGTATATACACGCTCGTTGAGACACAAGTCGAAGACAACAGGGAGAACTTTACAGAATATTTCTTTCTCCCCGCTTAGAATCTCCATTGTCCTCGAAACGATGAAGCTCGTCGCACTTCCTCCTTTCGCCTCCGACAAATGTCTCACCGAAAAGACGCGAGCTACTATTGGCATTCGTGATTTTACAATAGCATTAACGCAGTTGTAACTCGATGTAAATATTTATGGTAGCGTAACCAACATGGAAAGCGCATCGTGTCTGTCGATACCTCCGATGTGTATTTTTGTAAAATATCGTGCGCATGAATATTCAACGGAGTTTGTTAGACTCGAGCACTCTTGTGTAAAGGGTAGTTAGTATACCGAATAATCGTAGTGCGCGAATCCTGATGACTCAATCGTACTAAAGCCGAAGAGACCGAGCATATATTTATTCGTTAAAGTGAAACATTATTAAAAATCAATTCGTCGCTAAACGATAAAACGACAGCAATCCAATATGAATTTAATACACCATTGCAATTATTTGCGTGGATTTCTATCTTAGTATCGCGTTACGGCGTGGTAAACTAGAACTCTTCCGTGCTATCGTAGATATTCAATTTCCGGAAGATTCAGGAACGCCGAGCTTCCGCTCGTAAAACGCGCGCGTACGACAATCGCGACAATTCGACGGCAAAGATCGCAAGTGTAATGTTCGCATAAAGTCTCGTTCATAGCGTTTCCTGGCGGCAGATAAGGCCTTGAGGAAGGTCAGTGTACAAACTAAGCACGCGGAAAGAACGAGAACGAGAGATCAAGAGAGAGAGAAAGAGAAGAAGAAAGATGAGATGAGAGCCCGGGTGAAGAGTCGCGATTGCAATTGGGCAATCCGGTGTTCCAGACAGCGGAAGCTCGAATGGAAAATGCGGAGTGTGCCATTTCGCGGGGATATCCAAACCGCCGTATCGTTTCGCGCGCTGGTCGCGGCGCCTTTCTCGAGGGCGATGCACGTTGTCCTAGGATAAGAGAGAACGATATCAGGACCTACCACTACGCGTGGGCGCTGTCGCATCGACGTGAAGCAGGCAGAAGGAAGAGAATGAGCGAGGAAGAGAGAAAAGACGAGTGGTCGTACGAGACCCTTAGCATTACCAAGTCAAATACGGCGAACGTTGCCCGTCGCGGTCGTCGGAAAAATAGCAAGGATGGAGAAATCAAGGAATCCCAACAACAACACTATTGTTCGCCCGTGGATGCTTTTCCTAGCGGCAGCGAGGCGTCACGGACGGCGCTTCAATTTACAGGAACGATGTCGCGGGTGTATTCCTGGCACCTGGTTTAGACTTCCTCAGGGAGACCCACGGATTGAATTCTTCTTGAAGTTCAACTTCGCGTTGGTAACGCTGAACGTTTCTAGGTAGAACCTGAATCTCGGTGTCGCTGACCGATTTATGAACGAGAAGATTCAGAAGAAATGTCGCAAGCATCAAATTTCAAATATGGAAAAATATTGCCATATCATATTCATATTACTTTTTCATTGGAGAATAAATATTGATATAATTGAAGACCTTAGAGATGAAAGCTACGTCATTTATCCGAATTATCAGCTGCAATTGCAGCGTGAATCGTACGCTTGGCGGAATCGAAAGTGCAAGCGAGAGCGAGCACATGCGACGGGAAAAAGACGGAGGAAGGAGGGAAATATTGCGTCAGAGATCGCCTACGGAGTTGCTGGCATTTTGCATCGCGTCGTGTGTTGTATGCTCGAGAGAGTTTATCGTCCTATACTTGAATCGCCGTTACTTGTGCCGCCGCGGTTTCGTGATCGTAGACGCAGGACTCTCGCAGGGATGAGAAAAAAATTGTCATTCGATTGGCTCGGTAAATCCTCAGGCCGCCGTCGCCGCCATCGCCGCCGTCGAGTCGCCAAGTGCGCGGCTCTCCGCAATGAGTTTCGCAAGACGATGAGTCTGGAAATGAAGGTTGGCGACATCGAACGGTGTCGCTGGTTTCGATAATCGATCAGCAATTACTTGTACCGCTAATTATGATTTCGATCGTTAATAAGTAAGTTGTTTTGATCGGCATTCGACGCTGCGTAAGTATCGGCAAATATGCATAGAGCTTTATCACTATATGAACCTGTTATCCACTATAACGATATATTTAAAATCAAGGCTGTCATGTTGTCAGATATTAAATTAATTTAATCACCCGATATTTATAATTATATCTTTGTTGATATAATGTACAGTTATCAATACGATAAGCGCGTGAGACTTCTATTTTTAACAGAGAGAATTAAAATTGTATGAGTAATACTATTTTCTTATACAAGTGACGTCACTGTATAAACTATCCATTTTTCTTCATGCTTGGCATTGAATTAATTCGCAATTTGGCGTCGACGCATACTAATAGCGAATTCGATTGAACGCACTCAGTGTATACTGCTGCACATTAAAATCATCGTACACAGATGACGTAAAAATGTGTTTACTATAAATACACTGAAAAAAAAAGATTGGCTGCTGCAGCAAATTAGATGGTAAAATATGGCATAGCATTTTTAATTGGTTGCAACAGTCAATTTTTGGTTGTGTTAGTCTATCGAAATCCTATGTTGACATTGCAGATAGGCTAACGCA
>NW_017257999.1:2135409-2268730 GCF_001594055.1 Mycetomoellerius zeteki | reverse complement strand
GGTTCAGCTCCCAGTGCAGGATGACGATTAGCGCGGACGTTCAGATAATTAGTATATATTCATCGCGCGGCTGAATTACGTAATTCTGGAACGCTGTCCCGAGCACGATTCGTCATTCGGTCGCGAACGCGAGCAGTCATCGACATCGAAATGAAATTCATCCTTGATGCACTCCAAAATTGATTCCGTTTGTTAACGCGACCGAGAGCTCGTTCGATGATTAATCTTGTCGCGTCGAGAAATTCCGAGCACATAATAGGATATTCAAACCGCTCCATATATGTAGAATTAAAATATTGTGAATAAATAAATATGTTTATTTATAAAATATTCTATTATATTATGTCAAAGAATTTCTGAGTATATAACGGGATTCAATATATAAAATAAAAATGTTATAAATAAATAAATATTATATATTCATTTTCAGTAATTCTAATATAATAGAATATGTTTGAAAACACTTCATAAAATATTAAAAAGCGTTGTTTTAAATTAAATATACATATACGTATATGATTAAAAACAATTGATTCTTAATACACGATGTTCCTTCAAATATCCTGTGAATAATAAGCGTTGATGCCGTGGGCTAATTGCGCAGCATTCGATCATGACGAATTAATTACTGACGGTTCGTCGGATGACGGGTCAACCTTACTTACGTGCCGAGTAAATAGCCATAACACGATAAGCGCGCATAAATACATAATAAACCTTAATTTCTGTATGCATCCGAACACGGTACATCACGGCGCGATATCGATCGGCGAAGTCGTAGCCGTGAGAAGCGGAAATATACGAGAAGACGCATCCGTGAACGTTGCTGGAAACATAAGAAAAGCCGAGGTCGCGAAGGAAACGCGTGCTCTGGCCGAATGCGAAGAACAATGGTCCCTCGCTGAAAATTAACATTTTTACACGCAGAACCGACTCCAACACCGATTATGTCGCTACGCGGTGTGTTCGGTTTGCATGAAGGCTCATTGTTCTGCAACTGCAAACGACGCAGCGCGCCCGTAGTAACCTTGGCCTCGTTATTATTTGCTAATCTTCACACTTTGCGATCTCGCGATGAGCGAAGAGTGCGCGCGGTTCCGCCAGCGCGATAGCTTTGTTTATGAATAGCTTCATCCTCGCTTCGAAACGAGCTATGGGCGAAACAAAGATACCGTAATCGAGGCGAAACGAAGAAAGACTTGCTCTCATGCAATAATGATGTTGTAGTTATAAAACTAACGTGCTTTTTGGAAAATGTGAAATATTGCTATAAACATTTATAACAATTACAAAAGTGTTAAAAATTAGATAACTATATTTTTTAATCGATACGATATTGAATATATATGCATCTATCGTCTTGTCTTGTTTTGCATGTATATAAGAATCTTTTATTTTTATAAAAATCTTTCGTTTTTTAATATTATAGTTTATATAATATTATATAATATAATAGTAAATACAGGATTAAAAAGAGTTCCGTGTTGAAGGCGGACAATTGACCTACTGCCAGCCTCGCAACCATTCGAATTTTCTCTTAGCGGAAAGAGAACTTTAAACGATACTACGAATTATTATCTCGGAAGTAGTTCGCCGTGGCTCACGCCTGAACGAGCGCGCATGTTGCCTCGGACGAGCGCTCTTTCGTTCGCCAGAGCTGATACCACAACACAGATCATATAATCACTATTATCAAGATATATACAGCGGTAGCGAAATTCAGATAAAATCGCGGTGTCCGACGTTACCTGGAAGAGAATAACGATCGCCGATAATGTTTCCAGCGGCACGTGGTTCCGCGAACTTTATGTCCCATCGTCCAGTTGCATTTGTTTGCCCATGCTTTGACCATACGCGTGCAACGGTATATCCACGGGATAGTAATAAGGAATAGAAGGTGGCAAAAGGGAGGAGGATAAGCTTGGTGAACAGACGACGAGGGGACGAAAGAGAGGCTCCCCTTCGAGCAATTTTCTACCTTTGTTAAGCAAGCTTTGTATGGCGGAGAGGAAGGAGAAGGAGTCGCGCGGGTACCAGTGATATAAACGAGGCCTGATGCAATTAGTTTTATGAGAGAGAGAGAGACGGGGTGTATAGGTATATAGACGGCTACTGTGGCATTAAAGTGCCACTAAGGCAGACAGGCTCGCACTTTAGTACTTCTGCGTACGTTACTGTCAATGAGTCGTAGTCGGACGGTCGTAGGGAAATTTAGCTCAGGGCTAGGCGAAAGTATCGGCATAGACGATCGTACAGATTGCTCGCCGTTGTAAGGGCTGAATTATGTCACGATACCGATGCACGTTAAGATCGCAATTTCAGTTTCTTTCAGATGGCACAAACTAGAATGACGAAGAGCCGTGGATAAAAGCCGCACTTTTAAAGCCAATCGTCGTAAAATGATTTTGTAAGGTATGAATCCCTTTCTCTTACCTGCGTAGTAAATTTCGTGGATTCTTATTAATACAGCAATGCACACTTCGACGGTAAGCAACATCGCGATATCTCATTTGCTTACGCTATAAAACGCATCGAAAAACCGCAACGATTTTCCTAGAGAGTTATTGCGAAAATTAACGAACGAAACTCGTTATACGCACCTTGCCGTGTTGCGTAAGATCAATTGTGTGCGCTTGTACGCACTTTCAGCGATTACACATACAGTGTAAGCGGTCTAAGCATCACATATATCGTACTTTGCGGCGCAGTAAGGGTTCAATTATACGGGCTAATGATCGTTGAGAGATCGCAATTCCATTTTCTCTAGGTGAGAATACTGTTTATGAAAACAGTCTGCATAAAAAGTTCCGTATAAAAAGGAAATATCGGTATGAAATTCTTAACATGTAACAAATATAAAAATATAGGATAAGCAATAGATTGTCAATATTTTTTTAAAAGATACTAGACTCAAAAAATAATATGTTGCCTTTAAACTAAAACTGCTTATTATTAATTAATAATTTTGGTATTTATATTGATAAAAAAATAGATTTTGTGACGTTGCACGACAAATCTACATAGTTATATATACACATCTTTATTAGATATAACGACATCGTCTCTCCAATAAGCACATAAATACTTACTGCAGATACACGCACGTGTGCTGCAGTCTCTCGATGGGGAAACCGAAAGAGAACAGATAATAAACCAATTTTCATGTAATGTGAAGAAAACTTATTAAAGGTTCGTCGTTTCATACGCGTTATTAGAGACTACTCGTGACTTTCGTAATGCGAATAATTTTCCTCAGCTACCCATTTGAAAGCGGATTTAGCAAAGAACCTTTCCTTGATTAGTGCCTGCGTTCTTAGTCCGTTACTGACACCATGAAACTTTTCTTTGATTCATTTGATTGCTAGATTTAAACGTTGGCTTATCTTCGTCCATTAAAAAATCAAGGTATGAAATTTCGAGCACACGTTTTATTTTAAGCACAAATTAAAGATATTAATCTTTGTGTTTTTAAAAATAATAATGATAATATATGTATATCATATACAGCATTTTTATCAATAATATAATGTATTATATAACAAGATCGCATGGAATTAAATTTGTGAAAAGGTCAAGCTTATCGCTGTGACGTGCGTGTTATATCTGGAAACACGGTAGTGTCAAAACTTACGTTATGATTGGCAATATTATACAAAACATATGTCTAGATTCCTTTTATTTAAAGTAAATCTTATGTAAGTGCATATATATTACAGTAATTGATTAATTATCTATCAAGTACTTATACACATAGAATACATATAGTCTTATACATGTGTATACAACTCGAGAAACAATACATGAGTAACCGATCACGTAACCAATCGTGCGTGTGATCTCAAGTAACAGTAGTTTAGCATTATCAAACTATCCCGAAGCGCTTACCTGTATGTGTATGTGTACGCAACACCCGCACGTATGCGGGACTGGTTGCAGCCAGTCAGACGTCACGTCGAACGACTTGAAAAGGACGTCGCATGCAAAGCGAATTTTCCTTCCGATTCGACAATAGCAACCGAAAGCAAGAGGACACCCATAACGCCAATTACATTCGAGATATTGTCTGTGCGAGATCTCCCCCATATTGCATTGTCTACCTTGCAGTTTGCAATAATGACGACGCGGCATACAGAGAGCTTCATTTCACAATGCCTTTGACCGACCACCGCTGCGAGGAACTGTTTAAACTCCTTGTCGTCAAATGGCAAATACGATTTTCCCCGGTACACCGAGCTCTGAAATATACCTTTACCGAACCAATTGAATCGTCGCGTTGTATTACGTACTTCGGAGTGCACGAGAGAGTTCATCAGCGAGTTTATGTCCTACTACGCATTAAATTTCGTGTGCGCGTATGTATGCGTTACAAAGAATCTTTATTCGCGGAAAGGACTGCATGAAAGCAAGAATGACTATTAGGCGCGCGCGGCATGGATTTCTTCTTGTTAGAGTAATTGAGGAGCTGTAAAGCAACGGAGCGTGAATAAAGCGTTCTTTTATAGTAATCAAACGCTTTCTCTACGAGATACTGCGGATCTTGCTGCAACAAGATGTAGCAGTACAAAGAATGGGTGGGTTAAATCGAAACATCGAAATTGACACACTATATACATACATATATTGATATGCATGTGTCGGTAGATAAAAATGTCGCTCTTATCATTACAAGATTTCCTAATGCAATCCAAATATCGACAATATTTGCTCAAACAAACGTGACAAAAATAACGATGGAACACGTGAAAAGGGCGATATTTCGCTACATTCGTAGTTATCACGTCTGGCGATCGCATTGAGGATGAAAACTTTCTCACGAGACACGTGGCCGACGCGACGGATCTTTATCAGGCAACTACAGTGATAACAGGAAACCACCGACTTGACCGCAATGCGTTGCAATATCGCAAGGGCTTTACCTCTTGTGCTTACGTGGCACCATCGATAAGCAATCCGGCGTAAACTGATTTATGGTACTAAGTAGGTCGTAGACGTTAATGCGCTTCTCTCTCCAGCTTCAGCGCATCTGACATGTCCATTTAAGCGTGTATACACGCTTCCGCAGAAATAAATAAGCTTCAACTTTACTTTAGATAAAACCTCCTATGTCACATATGTATATGTACATATCAAGATAAGTAACCCTATTTATAGCCCGCACTTACCGGCTGGACAAAATCATAGTCAGTTCTTCGCTTCATTAGAACAAAGAAAAAAAATCTGACGGAATAAACCGAAGATAAACAAAGTATAACTTAAACTGATATATCTCCCGCTTCGCTGCGGGAACATTGCGAGCTTACCCGAAATACGAGGTTGTTGCCTGTCCGCTGTTAACAATGATATCTCGGGGATCCGAGCAAACACCATTATTTCTGCCTATATCTACTGCGCAGATAGTGCTTGCACTCGGAACGCCGCAAGTCGGGAATGGTCTCTGTAACGAATTTTTCAAGAATACGCTCGAACACAGCGAAGCGAAGCGCGCTGATACCGAAAACGAACGAGGTTAGTAACATTATCGTAAATCTCTGGGCGAAGGCAAAGGAGACTCTTTAAAGACAGATTTATCGAGCGCCCGCAAGAATTTAATTCTGCAGCTTAAACAACGCGGTCACTGCAAAGTGAGTAAATCTGTTAGACTTATACGCGAGGATGAATTACAAGATATTTCATCCATATATATATATATATATATTTATATATTAACAAAACATAAATTATGAATATCATTCATACTCTATGAACATTTTCTAGTTAACGTTTTAATTAAATTGCAATTTTGTCTGAACGAGACATATATTAATCTCAATATGCTAAAAGCGATCAGTTAATGTCATATCATATAACGTTGAAGTGATATTACCATAGTTTAAGATATCTCTCGTTGATATTAACGTGTTCAATTAATGAGCTCGGCCGTTATTCAGAAACAATCGTGCCGCCATTAGTTTCCGAACAACCCGACACCTGGGTCTCATGGATTTGAATTTAGGAATCTTACGACGATGGTCGCAGGTTAAATAGGTCGTGCGTATGATAATGTCGCCATTATCGCACCGCCGTAAGGTCGACTAGAGGCCGTCAGATTTCGCGGGACACCTGAGTCTTTGTCGAGGACTTAATTAATTAAGGACCCTTCTAGCGATTCGTCGCGCAAGGGTCGAAAGGGTTACGCGTTTAACATTGAACAGCTGATGTCCCCTTGTCAACGGCCGGCAAAAGAAGACACTATTACAAATTTATTATTCGGCTTGGGATGCAGCTGCGTAAGCACGGATGATTCTCCATCATGTTTTTTGTTGTCGAGTCGGTTCATTATAACATCTCTAATTATATTTCTCTCGGTTCATTGTAACACCTCTAATTATATTTCTCTTGAGAAGCCTAAAGGAAATCCAACCATCCTCGCAGACAGAAATATTACTTATCGGTACGTTACCCGGGCATACGTATCTAAGTCCAAACTATCTCTGTACATTGTGAATCTTCTAAGATCCTGTTAAGGAAGATCCGACAGAATTTCCATTCTATGCTTCATCGCACAACAAAAGCGCTTGTTGTCATGAATATATTACCCTGCCTGAGGTGGAAAACTTGGCTGGGAAATACGGCGAGGCTGCGGCGCAAAGCTACGTAGAACCTTCCGGCGCTTCCAAGTTACCGCGCATCCTTATATACGACTTAATTACTTCGCGTCTACGCATTCCCGTGCAACGGCGGTTACTCTGGCGTATATGCTAATCGAAGCACGCGATTCATTCGCGCGCTCGCGATATCACGTTACGGTCGGTTACGAGAAAACTGCTATATTAAATTAAAGAACTATTTAGATCTCGTTTATACACGCCTATATGCTATTATTTGCGCGACTAACAACTGACGAAAATTAAGTCTCACAAAGGCGTTTCAGTTTAGTCGACGCGAGACAAGAATCTCGTACTATAATTAAACCGCATATTTGAATTTCTTTGTTGTTTCTCGTTGTTAAATTAGGAAATCCAGGTTCGCCATTTAATCGAGCAAAATTTTTTTAGTATTTCTGAAATAAACGAAACAGCAAGAACTGAAAACATTAAACTGGTTTGTGTGATTTAAAATAATCTATCGTCGATCGATATTTCGTTTCTTAGAATAAATTTCGATCGATTTCATGTAATTATTTTTTATTTATCATTAATTGTATTTCCTAAAAATAAATTGGCAAGTTAATCGACTTAGGCGTTTCTGCGAATTATTCCTTTATAACCGAAAAATGGCATCTATTAACGCGTACATGGCATGTCTTTCCATCACGCGATGTAACCTCGATCCATGAAGACGCGCCTCAATTTTCTTAAGAGGACGATCATAATCGATCAGAATAGGCTGCAGAGCGAGCCTCGAAGCGCACATAAAACGCGTCCTAAGCGGCGGCACCGCCGCTTTTACGCCTTGGTAAGGGTTCGTATCTCGCGCGATTCGCCTGGCCTCGATATTTACGGCGCGAGATGACGTATCTTTACGAACGTTATAAAGAGTTTGCATCTCGCATCGCTCGTTTCTCGCGGCTGCAGGCAGCTAGGCAGATTCTCGTTCGTGACTGGTTCCGATCGGCCTCCAACCGATGCGACGCTGAGGCGTTGCGTCGTCGTCTTTGTCGCCCGATGTGCAGCGACGCGTGATTGTACAGCAACGTTGTCCCAAGCGGCTTATCACGTTGTAAGACACGTAATACGACAAGACAGATAGGACCTCGGCCTTCCGATCGCGAGGGACTTGCCGAATTACGTGGCTCGATGCGGTCACGTAAATAGAGTACCGTTAGTTGTTTACCATGGCCAAGGACATTGGCTTAACTTTCGAATTCTCCATGTAGCTACCGAAAGATGTACACTTTCGTGTAAACTATATGATACTTGAATGTGTGGTGTGTGGAACGGTCGCTTGAATAATACGCGCCAGTCGCGTATGTGTGCGCGGCACGCTGAGTAAGGATTAAGCAACGAAACATGACCGTTTGGACGATGCAAATGAAAACATATAATCGGTATACGGAATGTGTCAAGAGTTCATACTTTAATTATAATTCTGTTTCTGAGAGAAAATTTTGAATTTTGATAAAATTACAAGGGGAGTCGTATAAAAATGTCTGTCTGATGACGCATTCAATTATTTGATAGTTTAGGCGGACCCTTATCTATCAGCACGTACTGGTGGCGATGGACTTGAGGGGCCATTTTACGACCACGTTGCCGAACTCACTGACGACGTGATAATAAAATAATCTAGGTCTTTCCAGTCATTAGGTCGTTCCTTGTTACTTAGCAAAGTCCACTTAGCCTCGACGAAGTCCTATGCTTTAACTGCGCACAAAAGTCAGCGATGTGTGTAAATGTACGGTATTCAAACAAAGCATATGAAAATAATATCGTCTCATATAAAACCTGTAATTAATTACTGAATCCTGGCAATTTAGTTATTAAAAAAATTATGTCATTATATATTTAATTTTACATGATTATTAAATTTTTGATATTATATATATGTATATGTATAATATTAGTGATAATTATACGTTGATGTGAGAAATGCCGAAAGAAAATCTTTAATCATGATATTTCCTTTCTGTCTTTGACACTCAAGTGTTAATACAGCTTATTATAATTCTTCATATTATAGTAGCTAGACAAACAGACTTTCACAAGTCATATAGGTTTCCAAATTGCACAATGCGATTCGTTAAGAGTTAATCATGTGCGCATTAACGCGGCGCCGTATTAAATTCCGTCTATTCTCGAGTATGCCACCGCCACCGCCGTCTCGACGTCGCTGCGAGATATATCCTTAAACGTTATAGCAAGATGTTACGAAAGTCTCGCCCGAACTATCCCCAATAGTTTCCAGACCTTTAACGAGACCCAGACAACAGCAATCTCGGGAGTCGTTTCAGTCCCTCGCCGGGTTATGGTGGAGCAACGCAACAACATACACTTCGCCATACACCATGGAGCAGTAATGTCGCATGGCGTATACCCCGTTAAGTGGATCCAATCAACTCGGTGGCAGTACGGCAGACGGACAGACGCGAACGAGCGAGCGCGGTGACACGCGGAGAGCGAAAGAGATCGAGAGAGAATCTCTCATGTTGGTCGGTTATCGAGAGGTGAAGAGTGCGAGTGAGAAAGGGAGGCCGAATAGAGATGACACAGTTATTATGTTACACGTATCTAGAGGAGATAGCGCATAACGTTAACGCCCAGGGCGATAGAACGGCATTCGGTCTGCTCGCTACGATAAACTCCCTTTGTGACGCACCGTTGATTTTCGAATTGGTGTCCGGGACATTGACATCAATCCCGGAAATGAAGTTGCCGTCCTCGAATCAAAATCGTCGTCAAGCCCGGCATCGTCGTCGTTGTCGTTTAGTTTGGCACTCGGTCGACGTGCGGGATCGTTCCGTTAATAATCCTACTCACATACAAAGGCTACGCAGATACTATGGTACGGAACAATAATGGAACGCACCGCGGTGATGAAGATAAATTATTCATAAAAGCACAGCTCTCTCTCTTTCTTGAATATATATACTCGTACACGGCTTCAGGAAAGATCGCTGCGTGTAAACACGCGTGTTAAACGCATCGCATGAAATAGCGTGACTGCATACAATATGTATACGTAATTTAAAGAATTTCCGAGAAGGAACATTTATCTTTCAAACTGTGCAAGAATAAAGGAAGATTAATTTTTGTAATATTCTCCTAATTATCTCTTTATATAAGCGATTTATTTTTCTTGAGTAAATCTTTTTTAAAAAAGAATAATAACTTTGATAAGTAGAATAACATTGATAAATATGGTGCTATATTGAGTTTATTTGTAGAAGAATGATAAATTGTAAGATAATTCCATCAAGATCATATATGCGCATTAAATTAAAAAGATAATGATGAATCATTATCAATACATCCTTTAAATAGCCAAATCACTTATTCGATAATGATGGAACGATCGTATTAAGCGATTATTCGTGTGATAATGAACAATAGAAGATATTGAAGTTGTATTTTGGCTACACGTAGACCGCTTCCGTGAAGTTAATCGCAACTGCGTTGTTCGCTTGCATGTTACGTTATCGAGGAAATAATCCGACAGTGATATAATGCCTAATGCTTTTATAATATTATGGAAGATAAGATTGACACTGATAAACCCGAATAAGTCGATTAGAACGAATGGGATGAGCGATAGATACTCGAATCCATCTAAAACGTGCAAAGAAGGACAGCACACATAGATATAACCCTCTAGAGATATCATGTATCTCACAATTAAATCTGACTCTTGACAGTCGAATGTCTGTAAACAATGAAATCGATGTTCCTTATGTGTCACGCAATTATATAAATAATTGGATGTGCTCAATCAACAATCATTATCGTAATCATTATAAAAGAATTATAAAACAATTAATTGGTATTTTGTACTTATCTGTTATTTTATTTTTTTATCACTTTTATCAGAAAATGTAAATTAAGTATACCATTTAGAATCTGCATTTGATTCAAGATAATTAGTTAAAAGTATAATTTAGAATCCCTTTAATCGTTTTTCTTAAATATATAATCGTACTTTCGAACTAAAACTCTTTTCACAATGCATTTTAAAATGTGTCCTTTTGTGCAGATATTACGGTAGAAAAAACTTTCAAAATTCTCGACGTACAATAAATAAAAGGGTCCATTAAAGTAGATAATAATGCTAAATTGCGACGTGTTGCAATCATGTGAACGAAAGAATATTTATACTATAAGAGCAACATGACACACATGGACATCCTGCGTTGCTGTAATCAAGATCTTTATACGCTTTTTTAAAGTGTACCACGCATTTATCACAACGACCCGGAAACGCGCGCGGGTCCTAAAGCGCAGTCAAACTAATAGCTTTTAAGAACTCAAAATTATCTTAAGCACACTTAACCCACATTTTCAGATGGACTTTCATCCACGATACAACGCGCGGTCGAATTTATTGTCCAAGTGAGTGCGCTATTGTTTCTATTTTACTCTCAAACGATGAATAAACCGCAAGCCACTAATCCTAATGGACTTTTCGTCATTCTGCTCACAGGTAAAAACCTAAAAATAGTGCTTGTATAAAAATTCATAACATCAGTCATAACGAATAACCTTGATTGTGATTCAAAATCGTATTTACCACCAAAGAACTAAATTTCTAACATTTTCGTAAGATTATTACAAAGAAATTAGATTCACTACTTCGGCCCATTTCCACTAACGTAGATTAATTTTAATCTCGGTTTTAGTATAACAATTCTAATTTTTAGGACTAGAAAAGATGAAAAGATAAATTGAATCGAGATTAAAATTAATTTACATTGGAAACGGACATTACCTGCGACTTAACATATCTGCGTATTGTAAAATAAATAATACTTAAAATTTACTATCGAGTTTACACGCATTTTAGATATTCAATCAAGAAACGATCAGCTGCTTTGCATAATGCGGTGACGCTGCAGCTTTTTTGCAACTTACTCGCCATTTTGATTAATGACATATAATCATTACGGCAAGACTTATTTTTCGCAAAAAGCAAATTGCTTACAGCTGGAGTTTTCTCTCCTGGGTACGGTAGCCGGACCAAAACCGTCTACGAAACCTTTTAATCAGGATCGAATCGCCTCGAACTACCGGCTGCTTTCTCCGGGGGTAATCAGAGTTAGAGTTGGGATTATAGGCTGATTGAATTAACCCCGTGTTGCCTGCCCTCGTAAACTCTTACTAAAGTCAAGCCCCGGCTCCTCCCGTCCCGTGTACTCACATTACGGCCTGAAAGAGTATACCCGAGTAACGACTCGTTATGGTCCTTTAGGAAGCACGCCGTTGAATTTCCGTTTCCTTCCCGTTAATGTCCGCAATCGATATCGCATCGGCGGTTTACGGGATCCTTTAAGATAATACATTTTTAACTCGTTAAAGCGGACCAGTAATTTTAGTCTCTGAAATAGTTTCAATTTTTCGTCGCGCGCGCAACAGTATAAATCGTCGCGATACATATACGCAAGTCTTTTAGAAGAATATTAAGTAAAAAATAATTAAATGTTAATATGGCTCAAATAGAATAAATCAATAAATAAAACAAGGGCAAACGAGCCAACTACAATATGAGATCTTTAATAAACGTATATATATACAATAATCAAACGTTTCGACACCGATCGGGTCATTTTCAATGTACAAAAACAAAACATCTTACATACATAATCAGAAAATCAGTCAAAATATAATGTCCAGTGAGAATTTTGTTATATTCTTAAAAACCAGTCCATATTTAAAAATATTGACGAGATCAAAATCGCAATTCTACCATCTGAATAAATAATAAATTAACGTTGCGTTATGAATTAAATAAACGATGTACATGTTTTATAAATAAGATTAGAGAGAATGTAAATTAAATAACATATATACCTCATATTGTCTCAATGATGTAAAGCGGACAACGGTAGGAACACTCAGTTAACAAAATTATGTTTAATAAAAGTTATGTACAATAAAAAATAATTAAGCCATGATGCGCTTGAATATAACGCTTTAACTCTATTAAGTAAAAAATTTAATTTGTGATATTACGTACTCTGGCTTCAATTTAGGATTGTGTTTCAAGACCGAAAAATAATCGGCGCGCGATTTGCTTGAACTGGAAATAGTGAAAAATCACACAAATATATATATTATTAGGCATCAAGACCCGTCTTACCCGAATATGATCCTTTTCACTCATTTGTCTTTTGGAAGATTTCCATATTTCAAAATAATTGAAAATGTAACAGTAACACGTGTTCTATGACAGAATATACTGATTCGACATACTTATAATATTAACAATGGGTTATAAATAATTTATAAGTCAGAATGTAGTTCCGCGAGAAACTATCGGAGAATTACGGTGGCTTTGATGAATCAAATTGTCGTGGTATCGGTTTTATAAATAGCGATTCCTACCGCGGAGGAATATACGTAAATATGGAAATCGATGCGTGTTATATAATTTAATGATGTTATAGAAAACGTGATTTATACAGTATGCAAATGTTAATGACTTCGTCGGTAACGAAATGATCTTTTTTTTTCCTTCTTTTCCCTCTCGGGAGAGTTGTTATACTCTCGATGATAACTAAAAACATGCATCTCTCACTTCGTCGGCGGCGTCAATTAACGAGACCTCACGGTCGTAATCGGTACACGTGTCCGATTGTTTCTTTTGATCGGCTTGACGCGCGGGCTGCAATTAACAATCGGGTGCGCGCAGTATTTCTATAGAAGCGTGGAAGACGGAAAACGAAAGTGTGAATTAACGCGCAACGAGGCCGACTTATTGCACGTAGTAAACTCGCGAGTGCTACGATACGTTCGCCGTGAATTTTATTTCGCGTAACGAATATCTTACATTGCGCGCGTGCGTGTGCGTGCCTACACGCTCGGTATATTGCGCGTACTATTACTCCGCGTATGTTTATCCGCTTAATTCCTACGTGTGCCACCTGAACCTGTCGAGAGAGAAAGCTGTTTTTCCATACCTGACGCCGCTCGTCATACCTACGCCTCGCATTAGTTGCGTTACATACTTCTCGCACTGACCTACGCACACACGCCATGAGATAAATGCGATCTAACCGGGACTCGTAAGAAAGATATCCGGCGAACGACACCGCGGTACACAGTGTCTCGATAAAACTAATTTTTTTTATGCCAAGAACATTCACGCTAATTTCCGGACACGATAATTCGTTCGCGATGTATAATCGTTGTCTTTTTTATATTGGCTACGTTTACACCGTGCATTTAGGCCGCGACCTATACAATAGATGTCCTTGTTTATCTTGTAGGTTAAACAAAGACACCTATCGTATAGGTCGCGGACTAAGCACACGGTGTAAACGTAGCCATTACTCCATTTTAATAATCGATCGATAAGGTAAAAATTCTAGCACCTTTCGTTGCGAAAACAACGTCGGATTTGATTTAAGATTACGCTCCGATTACAATTACCAATCGAGAGATTATTCTCGGCTTCATACATTAATTGCACCATATATTATCCGCTGACCTAGGCGTAAACTGCATCTCTTTGCTGAATGTTTTATAGTAATGCGCGGATCTTATCGCCGGCAACATATCCTCCGGTTACGATCACTTTTTCTCGACGCACGTGCAATGAAACGCCGAGTTGTCTCTCTCTCTCGTTTTTTTTTCTTCTTCAACGCGTGAGACAGGTTGATGGGGTATTATTATTAGCTTATACCGATACGCAACACAACGCAACGCTTTTCTTTGCCTCGATTTAATGGACGCGGAGGTATTAATAAGCGAGATTAATTCCTCGCCGTGCATTCGCGTTCGTATATCTAATTATGCGCTTATCGCGCACTGCTCGCGTCGATAATAACTTCTCTCCTCCACATTACGCACTCGTACGTGTGTGTTGCGTTTCACGCATCATTACGTACGTCTATGCTTCATTTCTCGTGTTCACAAAGAAAATAAAAACATAGACAGTTTCAACGAACTTATGCGTGGTTAATTTTTCGACATTTACTCTCACACTTATCTTCAATATAAAATATATAAGTTAATAAGGGCATATCAGACGCACTTGTCTTCAGCCATTAGAATAGAGATGGATTGATTGGAAATATTTAAAAGGATTTGATACGTCACTTTCAGAATGCATTTGCATTGCTTTTATTATCAAAATAAATTCTACAATATAATGCTTTCTAGCAACAATAAATTATGTAGAAAGATAGTTATTTACAGTAAAGAAATAGTTCATTTTTCACTGAATAATATTATTTTCAACTTCAACCTCATGTATTTACCAAAGTATTATTCATCCATACTTCTACGAGATGTCGTATGGTGACAGTATCGCTATCTTTACAACAACACGTTGAAGCTGTAAAAATGCCAAACCACATTATCTCCTGACTAGCCTTATTCAAATGACGTCTCCGCTGCGCGGCGCTAAATAATAAATAGCCAGCATTGAATTTTAACGCGCACAGCGACCGCTTATCGCGGCTTAAGATTATTCAAGCGACATCAAAACCGCGCGTTATATTCGCGCCATTAACTGCCTATCGATGTCGACAATGACTTCAGTCCTACACCTCATTATACGCATCAGTGTTTATATAGATATAAGTCCAAGGTAATCGCGTATGTCACAACGGCACGCGCGCTGAGCTCGTATGTGTGAGTGCGTACACGAGCGCCTGGTTACTCGACGGTCGGTCGCTCACGCTCACGCACGCTGCATTGCGCATTGCGCTGGGAGCGCATTCACGACGATGCCAACGAGTGCGGCAGCGAGTCTCGAGTCATTGATCACCACGGAAAACGCGGGAAACCTCAACGCGGTGAATGCGATGAGGCGAAACGGCATCCGCGATCGGCGACGATACTCGTCATTAAGCCTATAAGGCAAAATCGTATTTTTAGATGTGAAAAACTGGAATCGATGAATGAAAAGACGCACGGAGACACGCGGCAGTCGTGGGACGTCGTCCCACCGAGATCATCGTTTGATTTACTCGATCGATCGCGATCGATCGCATCGTCCCACGTTTTCTTACGTTATTTGTCTCGCAGCGTTGCTTCCTTTCTTGTATAAGAGAATTATAAGGAAGTCATACACGAGACAGTGGGTGAGACGAGCGCGATTTTCCGCGATGCGTGGGTTCTCACTGCGTAGCGTCGAACGTTCACACCTGACTGCGACTGCGAGAACGTTCCACTCCTCGCTGATTCGAGGTGCGGCAGCGGACTGGAAACGTATGGAGATTCCTCTTATAGTATCAGCGATTCGAGATCGCAGGTGCGATGTATGTCGTTCGCTCGCGGGTCCGTGACAAGTTGGATTTTTGAGCCTAGATCGAAGGTCCTTCGATCGGAAAGCACGTCACGCCGATCTTTTTGAATTTTGCATTAACCGAGAGCAGGGCAAGGACTCCGATGCGACGGAGCGCCTCGTTATTGTATTCCGATCGAGATAACGTATCGTAACACCGATCGTGTAAAATATGCATTTCATATGTCATGACTTCAATAGAACTCGACGCTTTAGATACGATCTTCATTAATTTACGGGAGAGTTGCCAAATGCGTACTGGTTGCCTAAATCGTACCTCATTAATATTTTATATTATTAGTTAATATAGGCAATATTTAGTAACAATAATATAAAATATATGAGAAATGAATAATATAGACAAAAATATTATTGCCTACATCTTGTTTTATGGATGTTAGCAGCGTTTTAAAAAATTAGGTACATCTGATATTAATTTTTAATCAACTTATGTAGCTGATAACAACGCGATCATTCAATTGTATTATAAATTTTTGTATTTTTATAAAAGAAGATTTTATTATAAAGTATTTTACATTCACAGTATATACATATTTGCAACCATTGTAAAAATTAAATCGATATTTTTAAATTCATCAAGTTTCCTAAATCGTACCATCAAAAAATAAGGTTGATAACTGACAATAATAAATCTAATAATTGATATCAATATAAATATCAAGTGAAAAAATATATTTAAGCAAATTTTTTTGGTGTCAGTTGTTTTTTTATTATTGTTATTCAATAGTTATAAAATATTTGATTTTTTTCATGCCTAAATCATACCTTTTGCAGTATGTTACAAAAAGATTTATAACAAATTAATTTGTTATTGGTGGAAAGTTAAACATATAATAATAAGCGTTTAAAACCTCAAGCTACAATTTCTAATGTTCATTTGCATACAAAACAGTGCCAAATGGAAAATATAATAAAAAATAGATTATAGTAAGTGATACGCATTCGGTAAATTTCCCCTACATTATCATCGAACTTAATCATAACAACGGACTAATTTATTTTCTACCAATTTTATTATTATTATTAATTAATACATATATTAATAATACATATATTAATAACTTTATTATAAATATATTTACTAATTATATAATTTGAATATTTTACTAGAATCTGTCTTTGTTAGGATAATCTTTGTTATTATGAGATAAATGGGCCATCGATAAATTGACCAGTCATAAAAGTGTCAACGAAAATGACCCCAAATGCGAAAAAAACATAGCTAATGTCAATACTTGCATATTTCTAAGAAAAGAATAGTTACAAAACAGAAATTGATTAGTCACAGTAGTTTTTATTTGAAACAAATTTTCGAATTGGACTTATGACATTGAAAAATTGACAATCGATTTTAAATGGTCCGTGTCTTTAATACTGTTCATAAGTATTCTGACGGATACCCATCGAGCCTAATAACTACATTATCTTTCCCAAAAGGTTGAAAAGATTCATCGACACCTGTGGCTTTCGGTAACTCTGTATTCACACTTTGAGACTTGTCTGTATTATCTCATGGAAGGTCACAAAAGTGTTAGAAATTCTGACAATGGTATTGTTAGCAAAATATAGGTTATCGCCACAGTCGAAAGGGACATGAGAAATCGACATGAGATCTTCCTTGTGGTTAATGACTTCCGAGGAATGGTCATCGTCACGGCTAAATCCTAAAAAGTTGCCGACACCCGTTCGAAAATTATTTTCACGATCAGTCAGACACCCCATCAAAGTTTATATTAGCTACAATGTAACGAATATATAGAAGCAAATGTGTTCTAAGAACCTTACTGTTCCAAGAATCTTCTTCCAGTTATAAACTGGGATGCATTCCAAATTTTAAATCTTCACTGCGTATCTGATAAACAAAAATAATAAAATATATAATAATCATATGGCTCAATAAATTTAAAAACTCAATAAAGAAAAACGAGCCAAAAATCAAAATAATAAAAACCAAACGATTTTTTACACGATATAATAATAATGTATCCATCAAAATAAATCAATACTTTCATAAGATTGGAATGTGACAAATGTTTAATTTTTTTCTCATTAATATAAAAATATGAATATAAATATATTAATATATAAAATTTTAACAGCCGTACTTTTGTTCTACTTTTTCTACCTTCGTTCCCATTCGTTCCAATGCATTTCTCCATCGCGTTTCGACATTTAAACGTCAAGAGATTGATCGAGCGATGTAACGCTTCACGATCGAAGAAGAACATACTTGATATATCTTGGGCTGTGTTTCACGGCAGTGACGGCGAGGTGACAGATACTGCTTGACGAAAGGGACCAGCCACAAAATTTAATTCTGACGGCCGTTTAAAAGAATTACGGCGCATTAGCGCACACCTTGACCCTCGCGGAATGCAGCCGTAAAAAGCGTCACTAAAAAGCATAGCGATGCTCTAAGACCGTTATTGTCATGCATATATGTATGCCGCATACACGCGTTACCGATACAATAAGACCTAACTAGCTATTATGTGTCGCGACAACGGTTGCACGAATTCTCTACTGGGATACAGATTTTTTTCTCCCGCGCGTATTTTCCTCGCCGAGAAATGACTTATCTTTCATCCGTGTTGCTCGAGATGACCGGAGATCATTTATCCTTCATATTTTAAAGAATTTTATGTGGAGCGTTCGCGTCTTAAAGACAAGTTACTTGAAGAAAGATGCGTCGCGAACTGTATCTACGTTTAGAAGTTCGTTTCAATTTTTAGTTTTGAAACGGACAATACGCAATAATGATGGGAGTATCATCTATTATTTCCGAAGAAATTGCATACGGCTGGCACCTTTGCAATACATCTGAGATCTGAAATAAAAACGTAACACCAGTCTCTCTTTATTGATGCTGATCGATGTTTTTATAAGCTCTCGGATCATTGTATACATTGTAACGAGTAATTACTTTCAGGCTGCAATTTGCACGGCGATGCCTTGCATGTATTCATCTTATACCTTGAACTGTCAAGAGTCTCCGGGTGCTGGAGGAATTCGTGCTCTCCGATGCTTGACGTAAAGGAGAACAGGTGTCAATATATTCGTCATTCGTACTGCTCATCATTTCCTGCGCAAAGACGCGTGGGAAAGGAAAAGCGTTTGCACGCGACAATGTATATATCGGACAGCCGTTTAATCGCAAAATTCCGTATTTTCTCACGCTACACAGCACGGCTTTCCGCCGTTTTCCACATCGGTGGAACGGACAAGCGGAAATCGAGATCCTTAAGGAAACCGCGAAAAAGTCGCTTAATGACAGGTCGAGAATCTAAACCACCGTCCAGCTCCCCTCGCACCCGATAATGACAGAAAACAATGGCGAGTGCGCGTACCTGTACGCGTCTTAGGTGTACAATAGCGTTGCCGCACACATGGCGCGTTCCTGTCTTCCTTCAGTTGTCCTCGGTCGACGGAAAGAAGAAGACGAAGGGAGGCGCCGTAGGAAGGAGCTACGTGGTTCTACTACGCGGCCTACAATTATTACAATTACTGGTGACCGCCTGCCATTTGTTCGTTAATCGTTACGCTACACTCCACCGACTCTAACACGCATCTCCTCATAGTCCTCGTACGATGTACGACTATCGTACGAATATTTGCGGTCGCTGAGAATTACGAAGAAGAAGGGAAACGCGAGAGGCACGTTGATGGTAATTACCGAGATGTAAGCGGTCATTCGGTGCAGGGATAGATTTCTGTGGTACGGAATGTGAAACTTACGTTGGCGCAAAATGCCAGGAAATAAAATACACGAAATGATACTTATGGATTTTCCGAATCTATCATCACTGAAAATACTGTGCGGCAAAGATAGAAATATGCACATAAGTTACAATAACTTGCGAATACATCGACAATTGCAATCAGTGTCCTAGAATTTTGTAAAACACTTACATAAATTCGAAAAAAAGTATATTAAAAGAAAAGATTGGCTGCTGCAGCAAATTAGATGGTAAAATGTTATGTCATATTTTACCATCTAATTTGCTGCAGCAGTCAATCTTTTTTTCAGTGTAGTAATTTATAAAACTTATCATTATATTTCTATATAATAAAAACTAAGGACTCTCTAGTAAGAGACCAAAGCAGTACAACTACTACATAAGAGGGATACATTTTAATTTGCTGTCACTCTCGAACCACAGTTTGGCCACCTCCACCACTTCAAAATGCATTCCAGTCTGAGAACTCATTGGTTAAGAACTTAAGAATTCCGGAAGTGTCGCTCAGCCAATCCGCATTTTGCACAGTCTATCTTTGACTATCTATATGGCTTATCCCTTAGACCCTTACTAGGGAGTCCCTAGAACAGTTAATAGACTGTCTTTGAACAGCAAACTAAAAACACATACAGAAAAAAAATTTCAATAGTATCAATCCATTTGATCTTTGCAGTTAAAAAAAGGAATTAATCATATATTTACTATGCACATTTTCACAGAATGAAACCTTTGTTAGAGAAATTTTATCAGCAAAGACGAGTATCAATAATAGAGTCGCTAACCGAGAAATAGAAGAGCGTGAGAGAAAGTAAAATGATCTAGCAGCGAAGCGGCAGAATCACAAACGCAGCGAAGAAGGGCGAATGTCATATATCATATTTAAATGACTATGAACAGCAACTCTTAGGACGAAATATTGAGACACTCGATCTGATCTTCAATGCCAGGGCAAAATATTTCCAAAACTTCGGGCCATTCCGTAACGAATCAACCAAGTTGTCCGTGTAGATCTGTAGATCATTCACGAAATCTCTGCTCCGTTTTATCTCGACACGCTCTATTCTCTCTCATTATGTGATATATAATTTCGGACGGTCTTTGTCGACTAACTTATGCCGGCCATACATCAGCCCGTATTATAACAATCGACTCAGGCCTCCTTACGCGCCTCCCAGATCGCAAGGCGACACGCTCGACCCTTTGAAAATGTACGCGAACGACCGAGCGCGTATATCCTCGTCGAGAGAAAACCAACGGAGTCGCTTTATCAAAAAGTAACGTACTTATGGCCAACTGAGAAACGTCGTATAGTTACGCGGAGATTTATGACGCAGACGAATAGTCGCGACGATGAAGAACACCAAGGGAGATAGAAGCGTAAACCTCTCGTTTCTCATTTGATTCACAGGAGGACAATTCGTCGGGCGATGACTTCTATCTCGAATAAAATCAAAGTTGTGCGGACAGAGAGAGTCGAAATCCGAAAATAATTTAATTTATCCATTTAAAAGATAGTACCTTTAATAAAGTCGTGAAATCGAATTGATTTATACAGTTATCGCTGTGTAAAGGCGAAGTTCTACTTTGGATTTTATTTCTCTCCGGATGAAGTAATTCATTGCCATGTGAAGCAAAAACGCTCAATTTCCATCGCTCAACTTCATTGCGTATACGGTAATGTCGGCTATATCTCTTAGAAAAAGGTCATCAAGTCGACCCTGTGTATCACCGATACGAGCGTTGGAGATCCAAACATCGGGACTTCTACCTTTATTGTTACAAATGACACGGCAGTCAATTCGCCTCTGACCCCATCGCGGGTGGGATCGAGCAAACAAGAAAGGACTTATTCTCCCCTCTTGCCTCCCGCTTCCTCGACCCTCCCCTTTTGTTCTATTTTTTTTTATACTACCGTCGTTTCCATCGACAAACGCTCCAGGCTGTTCAGTATCGACAACGGTAAGCTATCGCGACTGGAATTCGGTGAATCCGTCGCAAGCAGCTACGTCAGCGTACATTCTGGTGGATTAACCGACTTGTTCCGTACGGCTTGCGTTCCTGAAAAATTGGATGAGACTTCGTTGTCGACATTGTCGTCGTCGCCGACCGTTCTCGATGAAGGAAGACGAATTCCGTTTACGCTACAACGTAAACAGGGCGACGATCGATAGAGGAAGGTGGGGAAGAGATAGATGCGGATCGAGCTGGTTTATTATGCACCGGCCATAGATCAGCGACCAATGGTGAATAACAATGCGTCGTGAAACGGCGGTTAGTTCATCAATTGAATAATAGATACAAACGTCTGTATTAATACTAGGAAAATTGAGTGAATGGCGAATCGTTTTCACTTGTAATTGTGCTAAAATACGTGCTATAACATTGTGCTATTATGATTCGTCATATAAACAGAGCCTGAGACCGATGCTTTTAACACTAGAACTACCAACGGTATCCCATTAGAATTGCTAAAGGTACTAATTTGATAATTTCCTATCCTTGTTTTCGCTTAGGGAAAAATTATTTTATTATTATTTGTATTGTTTGAATTATTTATATTATAATTATATTCACATATTTTCAATATTCTGCACTGTATATCTAAATATATCTAAATAAAAAATAGTTAAAATGATTAGCGAGACAAAATGGCATTATCGGCGGTTCTGGTGTTAATAGAACGGAGTAATTATTTTTCTCTCATTTTCGAGAATGTATATGTGTGTAGAAAATTAGATTTATTATTGATTGAGAGAGCGAAGAAAAATATAAATAGGTTCTGCTTGAAGTATTACTATACCACGAAGATACGCAGAAAATTAGCTGTTTGTAATAGAAAGAGTACTTATGTAACATAGATTCCTGTTTTATTCATCCCCGGCGTGTGCCGTCTACTTCCTTGTTCTCACTCTGATCTTTTTACGCAAGGTACCGCCAAGATCGCTGGAAAATCTGTTATTACGTAATGGTCTGGCGGGAAAAGCGAGACTCGCTTACCCGAGGGCACCCTTTTGCATACGATCTTGGATGCCTTTATCTCCGTCTACCTCGCGAGGCGCCACGCGTGTCGAGACGCGTTTCATTGGATTTTCTGCCCGAAGACGTTCAGACAGGTCCCTATTGATTCGATGGTTCGATATATCGTCTTTCCCGGAGTGCGCATGAATTAGCACTTGAAACTTCGTTGGCGACGCATCGGATTACTCACGGATTGCAGCTGCAACAGACGCGTCAATCGCGCCTGTTGTATTACGAGGGTGCCGTCGAGAGAGCGTTGCACCGAGCGAATTTGCAAATCGATGGTCTGGCAGCAAAACTGCTGCACGCCGAGAACGCGATCGATCGGTAAGAGTGACTCTTCGTCTTGCATTAATCGCACTCGCGGAAGTCATGTTAGCGCTGTTCATTGCATTGATGCGAAGATCTTATCGTCGACGCGCATTTTATTTGAGTCTTCGATAGTTGAGTCGAAGGTAACAAATATACTTGAGAGGGAGAACAATTCCGTTGCACGTCGTAAATATTCGTGAGAACCGTTCGTTATAATAATTTCTCGACGATACGTCCATTAACGCGCGGATCGATACCCATTTCACACGTCCAATCTCGCGAGAGATCTCGGCGTCGATCGTTGCTGAGTCACGGTGGACGGAGGGAAAAGATAAACGCGTCTGGCAGCGGGACCAAAACCGCTTTTTCCAACCCGGCCTCCGAGTGATCTAAACGATGAAGTTTACGCACCCGACGCGAAATCGCACTTTCGAATCGCCTGCCATCGAGAGCCGACATCGAAGGATCCAGGAAGAAGAGCGCGTGGCGGATAAAAAGAAAGAAAGATCCCTCTTGTTCTTCTCTTTCTATCCTTCTCTCCCTCGTATCATCTCTTGCTCGCTCTGTCCGCGTATTCATTTTTATTAACCGACATTTCTCCCGTAATAAAATCCCGGGCAATCTTCATAGAATCTTTGTGAAACACACGGTACCCAGTATCGTTTGACCATCCCCTTGCTACCGCCTCTCTCTTTCTCTTTATATATGTGTTGTATATATGTGTGTGTCTTCCCGTCACCCCTCCGGCACGGATATAAAACCTGATGGCCGATAACAACCACTAGCACCCCCTTCTCCGCCGTCTCTATCGCCTCGGCAGGCACCGCCACTGTATCCGACACAAAAGCTGTGAGTGGTTCCCGTTTTATTGGAACCATACACGGATACAGATAGGGACGATATACCTCTTGCCCACCCCATTGGCGTGTTTCGAGACCAAGAGAGAGTGTACTGTAGCTAGACGGGCACGCGGGGGAAAGAATCGGGGACTACGGCAACGGCAGCGACAGAGCGAGGGATGCTGATGGCCTGACAATATGCGATCTCCCTCTCGACTCAGTGAATTTCTTATACCCGATGTATACGCGATGAAAATCGTGGATTACCGGTCGAGGGGCTGAACCGAGGAGGTTAAAGAAATTACCAGCCTCGTTTGCGCCGCGCATTGAGTGAGAGCCTTTCGACGGCTCTTCGATTCCGAAGCGGTTCTATTGGCGAATTCTTGACGGATGAGATCTAAGAAGCTTCGGAAGTTAAGGAGATTACGACTAGAGTGAGGATTCGTTAAAGTGTTCCGATACGAATTTCGCAAGTTAGTGAAAAGGAAATATCTATTCAATCTCAACTCTTTGAAAATTATTTATCGAGATAAAAAGTACAGTATTTGTTCTGGAAGTTCCATGATTGATAAGTGATGGAAAAATAATGATAGAAATTTGATTTGAAGAATTAATCTTTTTTGGAAAATTAATAATGTACGTTCAATTTTTCCGCTTATCCATAAAATTGATTTTGTTATCTAAGATTTTTAGAATCTATCATCTGAAAGTGCAGACTACCCAAACGCTAGCTTTATTTCACGTTGTCCGATAGTTTCGATCTTACAGTACGTTGCTCATCGAGTGCCGTTGCTTTACTCGGAGAAAATCAGAGAATATCTATGACTCTCGCAATCCTTGCGTCTACAGACTACGAGGGTAGCCCCCGTAAATGCAATTCTGTCTGAAGAAATTACAGCTCCATCTCGCCGACTACCGGAACGACGAGAGCGAATACTCCGGTAGCTGGTTCGTGACAGCCTTTCGTTTACTCAGGAAAGGATGAACCGGACGGTAGATTGAATTTGGGCGCGAGCGGTGTAGTTCGTACAAAGTGCGAGCGGAATGCTGTTTTCTCTCCGACAGACTGAATTGGCGGAAGTCCAGCATCACGGAGTTGTTCCGGGATTCCCGGTAACCTTTCTCCCCTCCTTCCTATACTCGTAGGTGTGGGACAGAAGATATAGAATTGCGCCAAATAACAGTTCTGGTCTCTGCATCCCCCCTCAGCTGTAAGCGTCTCTTGATAATACAGTAGGGATATCATGGAGAGCTCTTGATATTTATGCGCCATAAAAGTCCTGTACACTGGAAGGGCAACGTTCGAGTCAAGGGTGCTGACCGGACATCGGTTTCGGGGGAGGCCAAAACGGTCAGCCCTTCGTGATGCTTGGAACTGTTCATCTTTCTCTCTTCTCCCTTTATCGCTCGCTGGCCTACGTCGTCGCCGACGCGTACCTTGTCTTGCTCTTCTTCGTCATTTATGAGCGGTGAAGTGACCGATTTACTTACAATGGTCGTGGACAAGGCGGCCGCCGCAAAGCCCGTTTGATCGGAGGAAGCGACGAGAAGAGGGAGATTAAAGAAGAGATTTCGTCGCGACGACGGATTCAAAGCCTTCTTAGTGAGCTAACAAATCACGTTGAATAACGTTTATCACGGATTTACTTTTAAATATTCCATGAGCTTTTTGTATCGCTTATTTAAATTTTAAATTCGTTCTTAACTGAGTTGTAGCATCTAATCGATAAATATTATTTTTATAAAATGACAATTTCTCAATTGAACAGATTAATTATTTTTATTAGAACAAATGTATTCTTGAATGATAAAATACAATAAGTAGATAATAATTGATTCAAATGAAGAAAATTTTAAATGAACATAATTAAACCGTTTGACTGCAACAAAAACCGAACGGGTCTAAATATGAAAGATCTTGAGAATGATGTGTACACTGTATACTCATAAATATTACCGATGGAACGTCGAGGAAAACTTGGGAATGTCGTAGTTGATTTCATCAGACAAATCCTGACAGATAAAATGTGGTCGTATCATTACGACAGCCTTCGTAAAGTGCTCTGACAACTTTTTTTCATTAAATGTACAACGAATTCACGGACAGTAGCACTTAGCCTCCTTTCGAGTGGCGAGTCTTCTGCGCCATAATCTCGATCGAGGGAATCTCGATGCAAGTGTAAATGTAATTGCTTCTATCTTCGAGTTGTAGTAAGAAAACTGCTCGACTCAAATCAATGCTTAGTATACAGTGAAGTTCAACGCGTACGAAAGAATGAAATTACAAGAGATACATAAAAATTAATTAAAAGCAACTATTGTATATATAGTTATTATAAAGGTATTTTATATTGATTTTCTACTTTTACTCAATTATTAAATTGTAAATATTTCAAGTGTTTATATTTAATTAAGTCAAAAGAATATTTGTTATCTCTCTCTCTATAATAATTTTGTTTAGTTAATTAATAAAATAATATTGTTTCTCGAAAGAATGAAAATTTTATCTCATCCATAGAAAGTTTATGTTGCTGCGAAATATCATCGACAAAGGAAAACAGAAAAGCTGTACATAGCAATTGCTCGAATTTCCATTCAAATAAGAATGCATCGCGGATCGAAGTCCATTTAGCTCGTTTGTAATATTGCGCGGGAATAACAGGCACGAGACAGCGAATGAGTTCGTTCCCAGAGGTCCCGTCATCGCGAATTCGCGATGCGAATAGCCCAGTCACCATTTCTCAACACGTAAAGGCGGCACTCGCGCGTCTTGCATGCATACGCAAGCAGCCGAGACTTTTGGGCCAAGACCGGAAACGAGACAAAACAGCACCGAGCAACAGCGTGCGTATTTGCGAGAATGTCTTAGTCTCTATGTCTCCAGTCTCGCGAATATCTCTCGTCGTGGATCCGCCGTCACTGCCGTCTGGCTGCATCCGCGGAGCCTCATTTCCTGCGGGACTTCACCGACGGCAGCCAGCCGCCGCGGCCAATCTCGATAAAACGCAAGAGCAAAGAGTTAGAGAAGATTCGTCGAGCGAGAGGAAAAAGAAAGAGAAAAAGGGGAGAGACTCCACATCGTTTTAAAATACGTTTGCTTTTACCTCGTATGCGCGGATATTTACAGATACTTCAAAGATATCGTACGCTACCGAAGGTTCCGCCCAAGATTGGATAAGGAGAATTGATAACAAACAAAGTCGGACGCGCAGAGGAGCGATTTCCTATCTCCCCGTGCAGAATTTCCTTCGTATCGCAACATTTCGTTCTTCCGGACACAAGGAGTTTCGACATCAGCGCGGGGTGAGGAAAAAGAGAAAAAAAAACAGACGATCAAGGATTGCAACGGACGGTGGAGCGGCGAGGGAGGACGAAAGGTAAAGATTTAAATGGCCTCTCGCAAAAAGCATTTAGCTATTCGCCGTAGCAAACGACCATGGCGAAATGGCAAGAGAGAGAACATATTTTAAACAGATTTCCCTCTTCCGTGCGCGATGTATTTATGTGGCGCACAAAACCAGCGCGGCTCGGCCCGGCTGTATGTATATACCGCCTCGATGCTCTTGGCGAGGACTCGCCTCTTCTTTCTAGGGGGAAGTTTTGAATTTAAAAGGTTTAAAGCGATTTCCCAGGAGGGTGACGCGTCGGATTGTCGGCCCTCGAACACCGATCGACCGACGACTCTTTTGCTCCTTCTTGCCCCCGTCGCGCTTGATCCTTTTTCGCTTCTTCTCGCTTCTTTCTCTCATTCCGGCTATGACTTATTGCAAATTTTTACGAGAACTATGCCGCCTTACCCGAAAAAGGCTGTCTCTTGCAGAGCGAAAAATTTTGGGTAACATGAAAAATGGTGCAAACGACCACCATGCTCGCAATACGTTTCGTCTCATCTCGTTTCGTCATGACACGTGCTACTGGAATCGCGTCGTTTGTCGTGTGTGATAATAACTTTTACGACGCGCACTGGTTGTCGGGAGACCGCTGGTGATATTACGGACCGCGTCGCGGGGAAACTCTGCTGCGACAAGCGAGGATTAGGGAGGGCCTTTCATAAAATCCCTCGTGTGATCTGCTTCAAGAGAAAGGTATGTAGTATCCGGCATTCAATGCTTCACGACATTTGACGGTCTTTACGAGTATCGTGCCGTTGTCCTTTCATCATGTTTGTACATACATCAGGAATTTTGTTGTAGATTTTATCGCGTGTACAAGAAACCGCAATGTTGCATAAGTTGCAAAGAAATCATGACAGAAGTGCATTTACTTGAAAAAATATATTACGATATAAATAAATAAATAAATAAACGCGAGAAAATAAAACATTAAATTTAGTATTTTTTTCCCAATCTTTTTGTAACAAAACAAGTTGCCATTTATGACATAAAATTGATTACTACATTTTTAATTAAATTAATTGTAGATTTATCTATATTTTTGATACTACTTATATTATTGACACGTTGCTAAAGAACGCATGAGACCAATTTCGTGTTACGCTAAGGGGACGAGACGGATCCGTAGAACTTGTCCCTTCAAAATCAAGAAAGAAGGGACGCGCGCTTTTTCTAATGGAATTAATATGCTCCTTATAACCCGCCCGGAGCGTAAGATTCACCTTTTATCCCTGAGAATATGTGATCAGGGTATTAGTGCCTCTGTATTATTAAGAGATGAAAACTGAAAGTGGGATGGCGCGATGGGGGGCGGCGAAGGATGATACGGGGGTGGGTTTGAAAGTCCTCTTGGCAATGGAGACGTTTTCCCGATTTCAATGCGCGGCTGATTTAAAATTCATCAGCTTCTTTAAGGGCTTATTTTTCTGCTCCCGCTCGAGGGTATTTATTTTTTTTCTTTTTTGTAAGACGAAGATGAGGAGTAAAGACGTAATCCTGTATTCTCTCTCCCAGTACCTAACTGTCGCGGAGCTGTCTCCTCTTGTCATAGGTAGGCAGATAGTAGTAGCTTTAATTCCACGTGGATGCGCCAAGCTTCCCTTTCATATAAGAATAAGATTCTCAGATATGCCAATTTCCACGTACAGTAAAATTTCTCCCGCGTGTCGAATGAACTTACAAGTTCTCCACAATAAAAAAATTTCACTATAAATCAAACCGCTTATCAATGAATTTATCTTAATTTCACAGCGACAACGATTGCTGGAATGCTAAAAATTCGCAGGGATGTTCGAAATTCGTTCGGTAAAAGCGCAATGGCAATTTTTTAAGGCGCAAGACTTTACAGATTGCATTAAGTGATATCCGGGCGAAATTAGAATACGCTACATTTGACTTTGAATTTATAATATCAACGTGCTGGCTGGCAACGCGCTACTAGCACCCTGGGACCTATATCGTACGAAGTATCCCGCTAATGCGCACCCTCACCCTAGTTTGGATTCAAACCAATAACACAGACGCAAAGAGATTAGGGATGGCATTTTTAAAGCACTCCCTTGTTTCATGTTTTGCTTGTTATTCTAAATCATCCAATTTTCAATTATATAAATTAACATAACTGTTTCGCTTTGTCAGCATAATGTTGCAAATTGTTTTAATTGGAACCCTAACGATTAGACAAAACTCTTTACGCAAAACGATTCATTAACGGGATTGAGCTCATATAATAGATGAAATATATTACAGATGGAAATTTTTGGATGGATTAATAATTTTTTAAATAATAGAGGAGAAGGTGGTATTATGGCACTCCAGTTACATTTTACACAATAACTTTGTAAATAACCAATATTTAAGTTTAAAACTTAACAATTACATTGATTAAAATATTATTGAATCGATTCTGGATCTCAAAGTTACGAAATATTTATTACTTAGGATACTATAAAAATGTGGCGACATTGCACAATGACTTTAAGAAAAAAATGGGCGATAATATGGCCTTCCATAAAAATAGCCTTAAAATATTAGTTTTGTTTAGAAAACAGTACTTGATTACAAAATTAACAAAAAAGAAAAACATTTTAAAATGTGTATGCAAACGAATGTATATACATTCACATAACTTCTGCAAATAAGCTGCTCAGTACTAAAAATATCAGTACTAAAAGTAGTACACGTAATACAAAGTATAGATTAACAGTAGAGTTACAATCGATTATCAAATAATTATTTTGATATGAAAACCTAAAAAAAGAGGTCGTGAATACTCAATATCCATAGAAGGCCACATTAGCAAAATGCCATGGTATTGTTTAAATTTGTATAACTCAAAATATATATAATCAAATAAAATGTTAAATAGCAAATAACACACTCAAAAATACATATATTCGTGTGATATATATGCTCAAGTTTAAGAAAAATGAGGAAGTAGGCGTAATTAAATGCTAAAGTGTACCTCAGAAACGTTTCGAAATACTTGAAAGTAAAAATGCGTTATAATAAGTGCTGGTTATTGAGTATTGGTAATATTAGCATCATGGTGTAACGACGAGTTACTGAACTAATAATTCCATAAGTAATCGTTAAGATTCGCTATATAATAGCGGAGATATTAAGGGAGGCCACAATATATACACTGGCCATAATACCACCTTCTCTACTATTCATTGAGCATAATACAATTTTAAAACGACTCTTAAATTTATCAATTAGTACCATCGAGTGCTAGAATATTTTATTATGTGTGATCTGAATTATTCTGTGCAACTGGCTAGTTCACATAATCATGAGGCTGGTCAATGGGAATTGACGAGTCCGTCCGAATTGCATACCCGAGCTCGAAACAGTCAGTCGTCCCTCCGCGAAAACGGCGCGGTCGATGTTATTTCAAAATATTAGCGCGGTTCGGCAAAGCCTCGGTAGTACAGCGTTCGCTCTATTACCGTGATTAGCATACGCTGACAGGCGGCTATCACCCTCGTGGAATCGAGGAAGAGAGAAGGGTGGCGGACGGTGCGAGGTGAAATCAGTCGCCCATCCCATCGCGCAAACGGCCTATGGAGGTGCACGACGGACTCGTCGAAACACCAACACTAACCTGATTCGATGGTGGGACGGGATACCGTTGGATGGTATGTAACATATTGCAACAAGCTATGCTAAACATTATGCTGGTGACGGCGACTGATGCTGGCTAACCAGCCAGCATGGTGATATACGAGAGCGTATCCATGTATATTATTCGCGCAACGACGTTCTCTCGTCACATCGAGGATGGCAATTTCGCACTTGCATTTCGTAGGTAACTACTCGTAACTTTACGCTATCCCTTCGACAATGAAATCTATCAATCGATCAATTGATGATACCAGAATTCCTATTTATAACTCACGAAATATCTTGTTAATAAATCATTTTCATAATAAATAAAAGAATGAAAGGTTTTGTGCAACACTGTTGGCACACAAAGTGAAACAGTTCGTAGCATCACAGAAGAAGTATCCTTTAAGATAAATTTTTTACGTCGCATTTATCAAGTGGAAATTTGCATCCTGAATTTTTTATATGTCGCAGTAAAAAAATCTATAATTTTTATTAATATATATTTCTACTCTAATTTTAAAATATATAATCGTTATTTAATATTCTGTAACATAATTTTATTTTATTATATATTAAATATCAGGCAATTTTTCGAAATAACATCAATTAGCCTAAAATTGCAATAACATCAATTAGTCTAAAATTGCGAGAATATTTTCCATTAATTATAGTGTAATGTCGATTCTTTATGGATAAATAGCATAGTGTGAGTTTTTTAATCCTCATATATCAGAATGGTACGTACTATATCACCGCTGTGATAAAGCGCTCCCGTTTAATCAGCTGGTCGATGTCGGTGCGTTATTTAGCGCGGCGTGATTACGAACTTGGCAGTTAGGGGTGGCGGAGTATGGTGCGTGAGATTTCACTGGTTACAGTGATTGTATGCAGTCTGTATGAGGGACATGGCTCAGGGAGATACTTGTAGTATAACTCGATTGGATGCTGGAAGGGACGGACGGATGCGCTGTGTTCGCTGGATAGTGCGTAACATATTGCGACAAGCTATGCCAAACATTATGCCGGCGACGTCGACTGATGCCGGCAAACCTGTTCTCGCGGCACTGTAATATTCACCGTCGCGTCTCTATATGCGTCGCATGGCTCGTTTATGAGAGCACTCGCGCGCGATTCTCTCCCTTTTCCTCCCTTTCTCTCCCACGCACCCGCGTGCGCTCGCGAGAATAATTATCACACGCGCCCGGCCGTGTCATCTCGTTTCGCACGTTGACGAGCCATTGTTAAAGAGGGCCGCGACACGCGATCCTTACGACGACCGGATGACAGCCGGCTAATAACCGACATTAATCGAGACGCCTAGAATGCGTCGGCGAAGGTGTCTACGACCAGGGAACCACAGTCGACGTCTTGTGTAGGGCGTAGGTCGAAACGTGCGAAAATACGATTGCAGACTATAATACAAATTAATTTACTGTGTGTACTTTTTAAATGATATATGTGTATAAAATTTAGAAAAAAAATTTAGAAAAAAATATTTTCTAAGTTTTTTAAAGAAATAACATACTATATGTATAAACTATTCCTACCAGTTAAAAATTTAAACTTTCATGAAATTATAGTATACAATTTCGATTTAAATATGTATTATTAAATATATATTATTTATTATTTCATTAATACTTAAAATAAAATAAAATATGGATAGACTCGTTTTTAAAAAATCTCAGTAAACAAAAAAAATATATATATGATAATCAAATATAAGTCGACAATCAGGTATCCATGTTATGCAGCATTTCCATTACAATACTCGCAACAAAAAACGAACAGTAATAGTTTCGCGAATTGCAGTTCAGATCCATGTTAGGTAAATAATAATCAAAGTTAACTGTAATTTTCGTTACGAATATGCAGTGAATATTACAATTTGAAATATCATATCGCATGGATATTTTCGCTTGCCAACTCGTATTGGCCTATAGGTATATCCTAATCCAGAAAAATATTTCATTATTCACTAGAGAAATCGCTCGCGGCACATACCACGCTAGCGTATACCATATAACACGAGGTGTTTCGCACGCGTCGACTCTAGCTAGACTGCTTAGAGATCACCGTTATTCTCACATTTTTGGACTCACAAATGGGACGGGCACAGACGTCTTTGCTTGAACAACGAGAATACTGCTCTGGTAATCGCGGTGTTTGCGCGCATATGAATTTGCATTCACGCGATCGCCCAGCAGCGCGCGACTACGCAGATTTGCATTCGAGACGAGGCCGGCTAGGAGGATCTGTCGGAAAATGGCCCGTGTGCCGAGTCGTCTAAGTACAAGGATGGCGGCAAACGATGTTACGGGGTTGACGGACTCATTACGCGGTGGTTTGCATATAGAGCACGTCGGCTAGCAGAGTGGGGCGAGCTCTCTCGTAGTCTCTCTATGCACAGTCAAATACTCTGGCGTTCGAACGAACGGATGTATAGGAGGAAAGAGAGAGAGAGAGAGAATGAGAAGGGGAGAACACGAGAGAGTGGACGAACGGACACTGACTGACTACTACACGAGTAATATGGATTTGAAGGGCGGCTGGCACAATGGTGCCACTAATGCACAACCACCCCCGTACTGCCATGCTGCGAACCCCTCCAGGCAAACTGCATACATGGACCATTCAATATTGGCCGCGGCTCTAGCTACTGGCTTATCTACGCTTAATGGCACGACATTGGAGCGTGCTGAAGAACTATGTCGAATCATGGTCTCATCGTGTCATCAGGGATGATGAGGTTTCCGTCATGCCGTGAAACACCTAATCGATACAGGCCAGTGCATTCAATGAACAATACAAATATACTACTCTTATTTGCTAGATAGTGCAAATACATCATTGTAATACAAACTGCAATATAAAACAAGACCCAGAAGTCTTGCAACGTAGAATTTCAACATTTCGAGTTAAAAAGTTAATTTTAAGCGAACTAAAAATTTATAAATTATTTAATAATGCTATACTTTATACATTTTATAATATAATATAATATAATGATAGTACGAAATATTGAGGATTGACAAATTCTTTGTGATTAAAGCCATAACTTTAATCGGGAAATTGTATTTTTGTTCTTCGATTTTGTTCGTCGATAAAACGAATGTGGATGACAGCGCCCATTAAAGTGATAACGTCGGAACGTCAAATCCTTAACGCGCTATATATCTTTATCAAAATTATACTACTGCCGACACTAATTTGCATGATGACGTCAAAATTTGTCTCTAAACCCCGACACGCACGATGAACTACCACGGCGCCGGATACGCATACGTACGTGTCGATCACATCGTACATACCGCAACACTTCGGTCTGATATCCGCAGCAAACATGGACCGGCTCTGATATCAGCATGGCCCATTGCTCGCGAATCCGGCCAATTTCCTGCATCCTGATCTGATTGTCACTTTACGACGCATGTATTTCTATCCACCGAAACCCGAAGTGGTCGCGCAACCAAACCGCCGCGCGTATCCATCGACCGTATCCTATGTACCAGCTGATAACATACGATATTGCGTTCTCTGGATTCAGCATAATCTGACTGATTGGCGGGGAAACCTGCCGGAAGGTTCCTTGCTGCTTGTTGTCCGGGATTGGGTTTATGCGACGCGCGTTGCAATCCTACACGTATTTCCAAAAGTTTGACGTAATATATTCTAACGTGTATGTACAAGCGACTCTACGCGAAGTAATTTATCTCGCGGTATTCACGTAAAATTGTTTAATATTGTTAATTATATAAGTTTATAGGTATATCGAAACTATATATGAAAATAAACGATGGAGCGTGATGTAGGAGAAGATGTAATACTAAGTTATGTAAGAAAATGATAAAAATATATACTTCTTATATGCGGTTTCGAAATTGAATAATATGATGTGAAATCTAGCTGCACGTTCAAGAATAAACTGCTGGTTATACGAGCATTTGACGTAATATCGCTGACGGCGGTGCCTGTTTGTGCGAACAGAAGCGAGCGGCTTTAGAGCCAAGTCACGAAGTCGTCGATACAATCGGTCATACACGCGGGAACACGTACGGAGTCATTAAATTTTAAATGCAGAGGATCTCTCTCTCTCTCTCTCTCTCTCTCTCTTTCTCTCTCCTCGTACACATTAAAAAGATAAATCCCTCTAAACGGAGCAAGCGATACATACTGAGTTTTTTTTCTTCAGCATCGTACGTTGCTCGTATAAAAAGTCAGACTATAAAAATTTCATGAATGCCTTTATAAGGAGAATTAAATGCATTAATTTTGAACCAAAAATTCTACTGAAAAATTTCTCCTCAAATACATTTCGCTCGCAAGATATTCGGGAATTAATATCTGAAACGCGAATATTTTTCAATTTATGTGATTGAAATATAAAAATACGTTATCAATATGAAATATATTTACATATCAAACACGTGGAACAATTAAATATTTCAAAAATGCTCGAGATCAGTTTTATAAAATATACAATATAGAGATATGAAATATTATATTGAAATGCACAACGGACTTTGAGAAGTGTTAATTATATAAATTAAGAAATATTTTTATGTCTACATTAATTCGTCTTACTAAAAAAAAGTCAAGGAATTTTGTCGCGCTTGCTCGATATTTTGTAGAACCGAGACCGTGAAACTTTTTAAAATTCTGGGAGACGAAAATCCTCCTAGCTATACACAGATATACTTCCGGCCTTTTCACGAAACAGAGGTACGAAGACGGGAGAGCTTCGGCGCGCGGCGACGATGTTACGGGGCGTTTATGAAATACGTGTTTCGCTTGGCTATTTGCAGTTTGCAGACACGACGGCAGGACGGGACGGCCATTGTATGGGAAACGGATAGAGTGGCGGCATTTGCTATTCCCGTAGCGCGCGGGCTACGTTCCATTGTCACATTGTGCCTGCTAATACGCTAAAAGCCTATCTGTGTTGAGATCTGCGCGCGGAATATTGCCGCGCCCGGGATCCAAGTCGGCGTAACGAGGTTACGCCGAAAGAGACAATCGCGAGTTAATGACTGCGTAATTGAACGGTGGTCGATGGGTCGAGGGACATCGGGGGTAAAGATAGGCGAAGGAGATTGATCTTGGTTGAGGACGTCTATCGAGCAGGAAGTTGGCTCGCAACAACCGGTTCGGCGATATTGCCAGAATAAATAGATTTTGCGAACGTTTTAATTGAATGTTCTCGTAAGCGAATTTTGAAATCGGTAAGATTTTAATAATTTTACAGAGAGAGAGAGAGAGAGAGAGAGAGAGAGAGAGCCACGCGAGGCATCCTCCAATGATCCATGTTATTCTCGGTGAAGAAGAAATAGACGTATAAGATAAACATGAAGCAATCTGCGCTGTGTTATGTCTACCTCGATATGCAACCACCATTAATGTCAGCGCCTGCGAGAACAAGAACGAACGAATGGCACCGCGAGAAGATTTTATGTCTATAATGGCGACACTTCATTGCGTGTCACGCGGAGTTGGTGCGCCGTGTTTTGTGTTGTTGTGAAATTGAATCGAACGTAAAAAATATCACCGCTTACTAACTTTGCGTCACTCCTACCTTCCCTGAATTGGCATGACCGTGGTACACGTCGGATAATACCGCGGTCAATTTCCTCGGATAAGACGCGGCCGTATAATGGTTGTTCTTTCTCGTAATAGCGAGAAACGATCTCGCGGGATCGCTAACGTTTTTGCTCGTTTTGATATTGTACTCGTCGCGCCGGCGAGAGAAAACACTCGCTGCGCGTTTGAAAGGCGGCGCAACCCTCGATTTCGCGGGATCGCGTGCATCGCCGGAACCGCAACCTGCCCCAAATTCCTCCCTTCCGTAAGAAAAGACGGCGATCAACGTGATCGGCATCTATAATCACGGAAGAATTCGACACGTACGATACATATGACGTGTAGTCACGGAACGATATTTTTCTGCGGCGGTTAAAAGAAGCAGAACTAAAGAAGAGCAGAGAGAGAAAGAGCAAATCACTCGGCCTTTTGCGTTGTCTCTTCACGGACGAACGAGCGGCTGACGAGTGCGTGCAAATTTTTTTAACGACGCCCAGAGCTTCGGAAAAGCAACGCGGTCGATAGCGGGTACGATTATGAAAATTTTCTTTAATAAATATCTCGCTTGCATGCATTCGCGTTCATTCAGCTTCGTTGCACGCGTTTCTCGTCGTAAAAAAATTGCGTCGTCATTCGTTTGAAACGAAGAGAGCTTTTCAAATTATTTCCGTATCAAATGACATGATTTTGAGAAAAATTTCATGGTTCTTAATCGCTCGTAAACAGTTACCGTCACGATAACAAAGTCGCAATTTTATAAATATTTCATAAATCATAATATGTATGCCATAAGCGTAACATTTAATGTCATCGGCGCTGAAGAAGACGATATTATTTTGCATATAAAGTGATAATTGACATATTGATAGTAATGACAGTTACACTATTAATCTACCGTCTTCAATGTGGGTCTTTTTGACCTAAACGTAATTTTATTTTTAAATTTTTTCGAAATAAAGGAAAAAGCGGAGTTATTTTTCTTAAAATCTATCTTTTAATGTCTGGTTTGATAATATATAGATGTTAAAAAGTACCCCTGAATTTTTCCACATTTTTTGAAAGATTAAAACAGTAAAAAAAAGACTTGGATTAGACAAAAAACCCAGATTGCAGACAGAGGGAGTAAAAATATGATTACAGACGGAGAGTTAATAATGCTAACTTAATAAATTATATTTTCTTCCAGATTATCCAAGGGATCAAGGAAAATGTTGTTATTAATAAACAACGTCTCCTAATAACTGAGTGAAAGGTACTCAAACTCACGAGAAGCAACATTTCTCTCGGGACAAACTCCTCCTTTTTTCGCGATCTATCATCCCCTCGCGAATTAATGCCAACGTTCAGCGTACGTCGCGCGAGCGCGCACGTATTTATACACGTCGACGAGGATAGAGACGCGGGAAAAAAAGGAGTCGTATAACGGCTCATCGGGGGCTTTTTAGGAGTCTCCGGAATATCTCGTGGAATATCACTGCGGGTTTATCATGAACAATACGAGATAAAGCCGGTCGAACTGCTCGCAATAAATTCGTACGGAGCTTCCAGATATTTCATAAGGGTGGAATCCATCAATAACGGCCGCTCAGACGAGTGTTCGTGTGCACGCGTGTGCGACCGTCGACGGTCTAAGGAACGTCGGGGGTGTATGCCGGTGGGGTGGTCGCTATAGCACGGACGAGAACGCTTGTGTGTCTCGCGGCAATAAATAATGCGATAAAACACGAGTTTGTCAGGCTATCACGAGCAACGAAGGGCGGCAGAATTTTGCCGGGGAAATATTCGCTCAACCCCGACATCGACTTCCGTCTTTGAAGTTGTACCTTACGCGGGACGAGGGGGATAATTTCACGGTTCCTCGTCAATCAACCAGGACCGCTTTCGTCCCGGACTGCGGAAACTCTATTATGCACGCGAGAATGCCGTAAATTATTTACCTGAGGTAAACAATGCACTCATGAAAATCAGATTAAGCCAACGATAAGCTTGTCAGGCGCACACTGGAAAGCTTCTGCTTCTTTTGCCTCGTCTGTCGGCAAATTCAGTTTTTCACTAGAAACTCGCCACTCACTGCGAGTAACTCTGGCTGCACGCCGAAACTAAATTTGATCGTAACTGAATTTTCTTAGCTTTTGCCTATCTCGAATCCTCGTCGAAGAGGTCAATCTCGAGGCAGCCAAACAAAATTAAATACTAGCCGAACATTTTTTTCTGTAAAGTACAAATGCGGACATCGAAAAACATCTACGATTGCAAAATTCTCAATTACTAAAAAAAAAAAGATTTATTTATTTCTTAATCTCTACAGACCACGATTTAAAGATCGAAAAAATTTTTTGATTTTGAATTATTTTGTCCATTTTGTCTCAAATTCGGACATGTAAAAAAAACATTTTGGGTCATATAATTGTACAATCGTATAAATATTAACAGAGAATTATTATATCAGAATTTTTTCAAATCTTCTTTAAGTTTAAAGCGCGCTCACTCTTTGAAAAACACCATCCCAAATCATCTAACAAGTAAGTGATGAAATTCAGGGATAATCTGCGGAGGTTAAAGTTGAACATAAATAAACTTTTTCAATTTTTATAGATTCCTACGCAAATATCAATTATTATACATTGCATCGTACAATCTTCTTTTTCTTCCTACTTACGCAATAAAAAATATCTCGACGAATAAATGCAATGCTCTCAAATCTATCGTCGACCAATGCGTCGCTCGATCGACGAATTTACACTCACATATAAGATTCTTGAAACTACGCTTAAGTGTTAAGAACTCCGGGAACTTTCTCTCTTTTGGAAGAACTTTCAGAATAGCGTGGAAAGGTTTCCCCTGTTTCGCTTCAACCCCCTTTCCGTAGACGAGTCTCGCGACTTCTGTTCCGGCAAGGGGTGGCGCACGTCGAGAAAGCATATTCATAAAACTGCTGGAGCAAAACCGCTTTATATCTCGAGGTTCTCCTCTCCGATCTCTATCCCCTCCGCTCGAAGGGTGGTTGCCTTCGCTTTTCGTTCGAGGGGCGGCAGGTCGAATTTATTAGCACTAAGCCGGGAGAAACGGCCGGTGCCAATCACGAATTACGTCCAATAACCAGAATTGTAACCCCGATGGGTTTGCCTAAACCAAGCGATTCTGCGGGATGGCGATCGTTACTCTCGCGGTGGCGAGAGAGGAGAGAGCGCGTTATCTTACTCGATATAAACGTTAATAACGGGCGAGCGCGCGCATTCGGCTTTGACAATACCGAGAATTATTATGCGGATCGATGACGACTGGCGAAGGGTAGTAGTAGGTTCACTTGGGTATGCAATGTCATTTGCTCGTGGCACGCGTTACGACTCGCCGTTACGTTTATGTCGGGACATAAAAATGCGTGTCCGGATGCCCGATCGACTGCCGTATGTTTCGACGATCGACTTAAGTCTTTTCTGAATCGACAACGTTTCCGTTCCTTACATCTCTCCGTAGAAAGACGTTTTAACGGCAGTTGAGTGAAATACGTTTGCGTTGCATGCGGAACAAAGTAACGCTCTTGTAGATGGTAATAATATTCTGTAGCGCGAACATATATAGTTTATTATATTATACAATATTCGTTAGCGTGTCGATATCAGAGCAGCGACAAATAACAGGAAGCGTATTTCCCATTTGCATAATGTCAAACTTAAGATTCGCGCGCAACGATGTTCGTTATACATCGATTTCACTATGTGTTATGGCACAACGTGTAATTACAATTATGACAGCTAACTTTACGAATCTTGGCACGATTACTAGTGAGCTTAAAGACACACCGTGCAACCAGAAAACCAGTTCTACATGCAGTCGTTAATAATAATTGGCATGCATGATCAAACAAACTCAATACAAATAATTATATTTTTTTAAAATAATTGTACGGTTATACAATCGTGTCATTTTAGTCCATATATCAAGCACACTTGTTACTGCTATTTTCAGAAAGCTATATGTAAAACGATATGTATAACTAAAGCGCGAATAGAAGCAATATCTTCCCATAAACGTATCGCGTACGTGAGTAACCGTTACTAATTAAAGCGCGAAAGATAAACGCGCTTCCCGATTCGATACGCGACTCGATTCTCTTCGGGGGAGAAAACTTTTACGATTTTTAGCTTTCGCCGATTTAACTGCACCTTTAACGACCGTGGCTTTTGCCAACATACTGGAAGCCACCGAAGGCCGCTGTTTCGCGATGGTGGACCCCCGCGTATTATCAAGTTACATCTAATCATCATAACCTCTTGTCCGACCAGCCAGCCAGCCAGCCAACGAGCTGGGATTGTAAAAGTTTAATATCCACCGGTTTACGATTCCGTGACACATACGGCCGCACATAACACGCGTGTATGCGCCACGCACGAGTGGATCGTACGTTCCACATGCGTAACACAAATCCATCACGGTAAACGAGGGCTGCTATATTAAAACTCTATGCTGACTCCAATTATTTTTATTATTGTATGACATTATTATTTTATATAATATTATCGTAAATATTATTGTATAATAAAATAAAAATTAGCGTTTTCATTGTAACTAAATGTTCTAAAAATTTTTATAATATTTATATGTAGACAATTAGAAATTTCAGCGTTTCTCACTAAAAAGACTAAGCGAATAAATTATTTTAGAAATAAAGAAAGTTATAAAAATCAAATGTTTCATCAGTATTAAGAATATAATTATTAAAAAGTCAAAAGATTTCAAAATCTTATTTTTTATTTAAGAAATATAATGTTAAAAAATAGAAATGATACCGCTTAGTACTTCTAATTCAGCCATAAAATTAAATAATTCTAAGAGTTGCAAAAACAGAATTATGTATAGAGAGAGAGAGAGAGAGAAACTTTCTGAAACAGTTACCGTATTTGAGCTTTCAGTGTCTAGAATCGGATTTTGCGGCTTGTATTCGGGCAGAACGTGTATAGGCCGATACACGCGTATATATATACGACAGACGCAATGCCCCAGCGCGATATCCGCGGATGAAACACCGCGAAATCATAGAGCATGGAACCGGTCGCGCGAGTGAGGGTGAGGGGGAGAGGATACGAACGGGCAGGGGATGAGATGAAACGCGAGGGATAAACATAGAGAGTTCGGTTAGTTTGGATTTAGTTTCGAGTTTACGTTCCCCAGGCTTCCTGAGTTAACCAACCACGTAAACGCGGCCGTTCCGGCCACCGACGGGTTATATTCTATTACGCGATAAATATTAAACCGAGGTATATACGTACTACGATTCGCAAGGGTGAATGGCGTGGCCGTATCGTTCTCCGCATTACGGTGGATTTAATTACGGCACATTGCGTCGCAACGCGAATTCGGTCCGTGGGTGAGACGTCATCTGTGCGATGTCGGATTAATTTTTTCCATTTGTTTGAGATATGATGAATTAATGAAAAATTTTATATAATTTACGATAAAAAGTTTTTAGAATGAGCAAACTTTGTCATGATAAAAAATGATTATTATAATATTAATAAAACAAAACTGTAGAAATGCGACTTTTATTCTGTTTTATATAATTTTATACATTTGTAAATTATAAACAATAAATTAACGCCTACGGCTGCAAAAAAATTCCGAGCAGAATCGAGCTAACAATAAGTACCATTATTCGCGTCATTGTCGTATGTGGTTTAGGTACGTGCAAATTCCCCAATTCGAGGAAAAATTGGGCACAACTGCTGCAATGATGTTACAATTCGACTTAGAATTCGTTCGAGGCGTGCTCATTAAAATTTAACGCACTACACACAAGCGTTTTTGAAATTTCGCTTACAACGGTTTCTCCTACAAAATAAACAGAAGATGGCACATAATTGCGCCGTTGCCGCGGCTCGTTTTCGCTGATGCGACATTATTTGAAAGGTTCTCCAGTCCCGAGAACACTTCATCCCCGGGCAGGATAGAAGGAGGAGAAAGACGAAGGGCGAAGGGTCTCACAAGGACTCCCGCGCCTGTATCTACTCTCATCAAAGAAGATCCATTTCTTTCTTTTCCTTCTTTTTTTTTGCCAGGCGGCTTGTCGCGTTTGTATCGGATGTGTCGGGTTTCCAGGCAACTGGGCGCCTCTCCTCTACACGTAATAAAGAGGGCAAACAAGAAGGAACGTGACCTCGTGTGGGCAAAGCCCGAAAGGAAAAGGTGTAAGATTACGCCCTTATCGGCAGTTCCTACACTCCCTGCCGGCGACTTTGGGTTATTTGTCCCGTGTCGTGTCTTCGATTGCTCTACGGTACCGCCCCCCATTTGACCTAATTTCCCCTCAATTTGGCCTTAAATAAATGAGCAGGCAAACATTAAATGAATCAAGACATTTATTTGGTCACGAAAAAGAATTTCATGTCATTAGTCCGCCAGTCTGACATGTATATGCCGGGTTGTTTCCCCTTATCCCTTTTTATTCGTCACGATATGCTCGAGTCCTGAAATAGAAACGCTATCTCACGTCATGTATTTTCTATATCTAAATTGCACACATAATACACGTAGTGGCTGACACAATATTTGATATCTATAAGATCTATTTATTTCCATGACAAATTAATTTTTATGACGCGTGACTTTTTTAACATTAACGCAAATGCGCCATCGCACTTTAAGGCACGTCGACAGCTACTTTTATTTTATGTCTCACCCTCCTGTTCTTTTCGCGATAGAAGTGCGCTCTTCGCCGATGAAGAACCGTAGGAGGAGATTCTTTCAGTAAAGTGATACGACTCGCTTTGCATCCGAATGCTCGGCTGTACCTCGAAAGAATAGCCGGAACACCAAAGGGAAAAGAAGCACGCGAGAAAATGGAGAGTAGAGAATCGCGGCGGAGGGGCAGAATGGCAGAGGAGAAAAGAAAAATCAGTGCTCCGTCGATTTGCGCCCATGGTATGGGATTGTCATTAGACGTTCCAGCTATTTGCATACAGAGGAAACGTGGTTTGAGTTTCCGCGGACTCGGTTTAGCATATTCCGCGCGTAAAGCCACGTTTCTCGGTGCATTGAGAGAGAACGACGGTGTCATAAAACTGTGGTTCCGCATCGAGCGCGAACGAAAGATCTTTCGCACATCGCTTCTGATTGACGTCGAAGACATGCGAGAGTGTGCGTGCGCGAGTCATCAAGGAAACATCGAGGGTACATGTGACAAATTTATATCTAGTTGTAGCCACCGACGTGAAAGACGAACTTGACTTTTTTCGTCGGACTTGTTCTTTGATTCGGTTACCATCAGAGAATCATCGATCCCCCAGAGATCTCACTCGAGACTGTTTGCGAACCAAAATACGTCTGGAACTCGACAAATATCGCGTTACCAATTCTACGATGCTTTTTCCATCCTCTTAGTTCGGCGCCTCTTCGAAAGAAACGTATGCGTTTTAGATCGCGAGGTATTGACCTACTAAAGCGACAACCCTCGTTGCGACAACCTTCCTTGTATGATCCCTCCGTTCATTATTTAGACCCTCGTACTGAGGGCAAGGCAAGCCGAGTATGTGAAGCAGCGCGACCCTTGGAAGGAAACGGGGGCGCGTTACACTTAATTCTCCTTGTCTTTTCAACCCCTTTTCAACCCCAAACAAGTGGGCTACTAGACTGCTGGAGATACTGACGAAGAAGCGTTATCGGACGCGTGAAGTGGCTGCCTAATGATTTTGATGAATTTTGAAAAATAAACGAGTGAATAAATGTGATACGAGGATTGAAAAAATTGCAACTCCCTTAGTTTAATAATATAACAATATTATACAATTAAATCCAAAATTACATGTACAGTAACTACTAAAAGTTACCGACTATTGATTAATTTTATTGTATTGCTCAGATAAAGAATGTTTATAAATAAAAATCTATGATATAGATACAAGTACTTAATACATCTTAATATTTAAAATGTCGTGTTCTTAAGTAGATTATAATAAGAATTTTATTAACTTAATAACTGAAAAATAGATTGATAAAAAATTATCGTAAAATTACATATTAATCAGAAACTTTTGGCAACCACTGTAAATAAGATATTAATCTCTAAAATTTGATTTAAAAAAATTTTAAATTTTCAATGGTTTATAATTCAAACACAATTATTGATATTGACATTTTTCGAACTAGAAAAAAATCTGTAGATTTTTTAACGAGTCCATGGCATGAAAGAAATATAAGAGTAGTAAAATCTGTGTATACATATCTACCGTTGCAGCTTAATGGGGAAAGCAGCCGGGGGAAAAGAGAAATCCACTCCAATATGTAGCCAGATACGTGCTCCACGGAGAATTCGATTTATCGCGTATCGACCTTTCGCTTCCAACTAGGTACCTGTGGGTGATATACGTTGCGGCGAAGTGGATTTTCCACAAAAACGCGAGGCAAAGCGCCGTTGTAGTCGCGCACACCGCCTACCGCGGAATTTGCGCGGGCACCATGTTTTTTCCTCTTCCTTTTTTTCCCGGGGCCAGAATAAGGGGGTGGCGAAGAGGCACCCGCCACCCGCGGTGAAGTGACTCCGCGGTGTGCTCCATAGTTGGACTAATTTAAATATCAGTTCGGCAAGGGCGGCTTGTAAATCTATCAGCCGTGTACAAATTTATGGGTGAGGCGCGTATGGATGTTTTATTTAGTAGCTCTCGCATCGCGCACTCGGTTTGGGTTAGGCACCCGTGTATATAAGGTGCTTCATGAATAAAATATCACTGCTAATGCCCGGAGGCCGGGCGACGCGTTTTTCTCCCCGAAGATGCGTCGCAGGCGCGCCGGCACGAATAAAAAAATGAACGATCGTGCCGCCGTTGCGTTACCGGCGTATTGCATTTGGGAAAACGCTCGTAAATAATCGGGCGAGAAAATATTCGATCCCGTCCTTCATCTTTCTTTCGCACGTTATCGATTTTCGTATTTTTATTCGCTACTCGGCGCAATCTGATGTCGTTTGTATCACGTTTGTGAAAATCCAAACGTAATCTTCTGGTAATCTCTCACCTGCTGCTTCATATAATATTTATAAGCATCGATTTAGAATGAAATACGTATGTATAAAAATTATTTATCCTTAAATAAATCTATATTCATAGAAAAAATGATTTTATCATAATTTTCAATTACTAAAATACTTAAAGTCATTCAATATATCACAAGGATAAATAATAAACTTCTCTGACTTCATTTCAAAGGTAACAAAATTCGCATGAGAAGTAGCGCGTACATTCTTAATTAATGTGCAGCGCCATAAAATTACTTCGAAACTCTCTGGAAACGCATTGGATTGCTTTTAACGAGTTTCCACGTTTCCGCCAGAGATCTGCATTTTATTATTTCTGCCATGGCAGTTAAGTAATGGTGGTCCTTTGCGATTTGGGAGGCATCCTTCGACAGGAAGTCATGCGAACGGCGAACGGATACGGGTGCTATTTGCATTCGTGGTTGTAAAGAAGGCGAAAGGCGATCAGCCTTCTCTTTCTATCTCCGTCATCTCGATAATAAAGACAGCCCGTAGGATAAACCGACCCTTCTGCGTCCGTCGCCCCTCAAGAAACGCCGTGGAGCAACGAGGGCTACGAGCTTATGCTGCGAATAAAGCCCGAGGAAAAGGTACGATCGGGCGAGAAAGGGCCGCCGTATGCGAACTTTTATTTCGCGGCTTCGGAAATTTTCCGTCGTTTCCCGAGCCGGCTTTATCTTTACAGTCGACCATCCGGCGTGACGTGTGGCATTCTTAGGGAGCTAATTTCCTCTTCACATTCGATTTTCACGGGCGGCACTTAACGCCCTACGACTCGACGGCCGCAATAAGTTGTTGAGGCCGCGTTTACGGCTGCGTCATTTCCACCGCACGCACTTTTTTTTACCATCGCGCGTATAATATTTATCTCGCGTTATCACTTACTACCGGCTTTGAGGGAGACGGATGACGTGAAGAAGGGCGATGGAAGCCGAAGAAATCGTCGAATACGTGCCATCGTTTTGAACGCATTTTTTTATTCTCTCGAGTATTATGTGAGCATTCAATGAGCGTATTGAAGTTGAATATATAAATATCTAGTTGTTAAATATTTATTAAAGATATCGATCCTTTACTTTGAAAGTGACACAACCAAAAAAATGTGACTTTTTTATTATTATCGTACATATTTTTTAATTATTACCCGAATGAGTTAGGTAACTATTACTCTATCATTAAAAGTAAACTCTTAACTTCACAGTCTGTTCTATCATCAAAAGTAAACTAACTTAACTTCATAGTAAGTCCACAGTCTTAAATACACTGAAAAAAAATTGGCTGCTGCAGCAAATTAGATGGTAAAATATGGCATAGCATTTTTAATTGGTTGCAGCAGTCAATTTTTGGTTGTGTTAGTCTATCGAAATTTTTTTTGCTAACGCAACCAAAAATTGGCTGCTGCAGCCAATTAAAAATGCTATGCCATATTTTACCATCTAATTTGCTGCAGCAGCCAATCTTTTTTTCAGTGTAACACTTGTGTTATTCTTACACCGTGATCCGTCTTATTTTTCATAGCTGTTTTCCACATTTCATTCTTTCTGCATTCAATTTTGTTCGCCTCATTTGAAGTGTTTAGCAATAATAGGTCAAAATAACGATTCCTGACGTTTTTACGATGTCGATTGCGCAATTTATCTCGACGAGGCGCGAAGAAACGCCGTGTATAACCGCGCGAGCGTGCCTGTTAAATGTTCGAAAGTGTGCGCGTGCATTATGAGTGCACGCTTTACATAACAGTAAACTTTGTATGCTAACTACGTTGCATACGAGACGATAGTTACCACGCCTAAGTTTGAGCAATGTCAGAAACGCATCGAGGTACGGTTAATGATTCTAGAAGACACTATAAAGATTAAATTTAAAAAAACAAAAATTACAAAACAGACGTCAAAGCGTGCAATGTTAAACAAATCTTCTCGGTCTCTCATAAAATGTCGAGAGATGAATTTAAGAAGTCTTAGCTCACATCTGGTCATAGGAAAAACTCAAAGACACCGACTTCTGTTTTATCATGCTCCTGCGTTTTATATCGGTTACTTCTTTTCCATCCTCGCGTAGATACCCCCTTTACGATCCTTTCTCTCTGTTTTTCTCTTTCTCTCTCCTGCCTCAAGAAACGACAAGCGAACAGCTGGCTGTGACTGACAGGGGCGTCGTATCGCCACGGTGGAAAATAAATATCGTAAAAATATGCCAAATAAATGCAAACAATTCGGATCAGGCTTTCAGTCAGAAGGGTTTGCTCTCTTACTCTCGTTGGGGTCGTAAGAACGCTACGGTGCGTCGCCTTACCCCACAGTTATTATTTTCTGTTTTATTGGTTTCTGCGTGTGCCACGCATCCGTGTATTTCCACCCACCCTCCTACACAGACACGCATGGAACCCTGCGTTCTACAACGCCTGCAGACGTGCATAACGTCATCGTAAAAGCTTTTTATATTTCGATGCTCGAAAAAAAAACCCCGGTCGTTATTTGCAAATTCGGGGAGAGCACTGCTAAAGAGCTGCTGCAAAAATTATCGTTGCGACACTCATACACACGCACGTTCTGTCGTTCGTCGCTCCCGCGCGCAATTAGGTCAGACGGGTCGTTAAATGTGTCCGCGTATAACGGCGATCGTAAATTCGGCTCCCGATAGTGTCTCAACGATCGCTATAATTACTCGTTTCCGGCCCCAATAGCTATTCAATGTTTTCGTGGCGTTCCAATGAAAAAGTTCGAAAATGGATTGGAGTAGCGTGATCGTATACGCGTGAGGGACCGACTATCCAATTCCCGTGAGTATTTTATAGCGCGCAGACGGAGTTTTGAAGGTAATTCCGACCGGTAAGTCCCATCTCGCGAAATGCACGAACCGTGTCTAACAAAATGCATCCTATCCGTTTCATTGATAACGTTGTTCCACTTGTAAGTGAATTCTCTTTAACAAGAATGTTTATTTCACTTTATATATATAGGAGCGTTACGATTATTTGACGCAAATATTAATCTTTAATAAAAAGGCATAATTATTAAAGAACTTCACTGGCATAATTATTAACCTCCAAGGCACAATAATTATTAACCTTCCAACATTGAATTTTAAAGACGATTTTTTGATTGTAAATTCCGATAGATAATTTAAATCTGTAAAAAATAAATAAAATACAATCCAACTTCTATGACAGTAAAAACTTGTTATTAAAGCTTTTACGAGTATGTAAGAATTTTTTCAAATTTTCATACAGTCCGGAACAATATAAAACTCTGCATTGAAGTTAAAAGACCCTCGTTGCGGACGAAAGGTTATAATTTCATATTGCCGATGGAGAGTTAAAATTAAAGTAATATCAGCAAAAACATAGTATATTTCAGCGTGACACTACAGACAGATAACATTCATTAAAATCCTGAAAACTCATGGTTACGCGCGGTAACTCGTTTGTCTTACGGAAATAACGCGGAAGCTGATCGAAGCTCGCGCGAACGAGTACGAATGACGCATAGAAGGGTGAGAAGAGGCGAGTAATGCTTGTTGGGTGCCATATAAGATCGGCAGCACAAGCAGCAGCGAGAGAGCTCGCTGCGTACCTTTTGTGGGCTGACTCAGCGTAAGAATAAAACGGATTTGCCATCAAGGCGTTACTACCAGCATTAAATAAAGAAATATAGCCTCACTTGGCTTTCGTCCACTATGGCACATCTCTCGGGCGAGGCGGAGAGAGAGAGAGAGAGAGAGAGAGAGAGAGAGAGAGTAACCGCTCTCTCTAAGCATTCGTGCGTTAGCACTAAACTATATTACAACCGCAACGCCGAACGGCGAGCATCGGCGATGGCACCACCAGGCCGCGCCGTTTTCGCGTATACAGACACCGCCATGCAGGGGCATGACGGATGCCTTTACGAGGCCGTGATTTATTTTATTATTGGCGGTCGAGAGCGTTATAATCCTCGACTGGGAAATGAAGCGATTCACGAAGTGCGCCAGTCGGCCGAGAGCTTCTCTCGCTCTCCTACCGCAGTCTGCGCGCAGCAGCGAAAATTCGATCGAAACGCGAACACCCGCTTTATGGATCCCGCCGTCTCTCTCTCTCTCTCTCTCTCTCTCTCTCTCTCTTTTGCGCGTTTACGGCCGCGAATAGAAATTACTCTTCTCGTAAAAACGCCCGTATTCGTGGCCCGAGCCGGGCCCGCTCTCTTTCGAGGAAAGGGCTCTTTCAGGTATCGCGAGTCGCAACCGACAGGTTTTTTGTCGCTTGCTCTAAAACGAAGTAACCGTTTCGCGCGGCTATTCGCGCGCCCGAAAGCGCAGCTTCTCCTCCTCTCTTCCACATTTCACGGGGTCGTTGCGCACGTCTGCTTGTTTATAAAACGCACCCTCGTTCTCTGCAGTATCCATTTGTGAGGATTCGAACGGCGTTTTACCGTTTACTGCGACTTCAAATTCCCGAGTCTTACGATGAGGGAAGAGGCAAGTCGCATCGTCGAGATAAATTAAAAACTCTTCGCGTAACTTCGAACGACCGATAGCACCGAAATACAAGAACCTCAGGGGAAGCATAAAAAGCGTGGAAGTGGAAGATATCGGCAAAAGGGATAAAGTAAGAGAAATGGAAAAGATAGGAGAAGAATTGCACGTTAGGTTTAAAGATAAACGTAACGATAAACCTAAACTGAGAAACTCATATATGGAATATAAAATGGAATTTCATCTTGGGTAGATAAGTATAGCATATTTTTAATAAATCATAACAAAATGAACGTTAATCTGTGTTCATACATAGAAGAACGATAAATATTAGTTCTTTTACATTTTTTATCTATCTGTAATAAATTATTAATTAACACAAATGAATAAAATAGAGGCTCTTAAAATATAATTTTACGTTCAATATACTATATTAATTATCGGAAAAGCAAATGAGAAATGTGCAATTTTAATTTTTACTGATTCAATGAACTTTCTCTAAGATTGCGATACGTAGTATACTGATAACGATCGAAACAGAATAGAGAGTTAAACTAATTTTGTCCGCTCTTTTATAGCTGTTCTCGAAAGTTTTCTCAAACGTTCGGAAAATTGTTAGACCGACTATTGCTATACAAAATATATTTTGTTGATATAGCCGTAATGATTGCCATCGCAAAAAATTGCTTCAGTTTATTTAAAAAACCTTAAAATTTTCTTTGTTACAAAATATGTGTTAATGAATATAAGAACGATTGTCATTACAAAAATTGAACGAACATGAACAATGAGCATCGACAGAAAATAAGCGTGAAAAAGATTAGAGGGCACGAAAGTGTAAAAGATAACGAGAGAGAGGGGGTAGAAAGGGAGCGAGCACCCGGACATAAGACGAAGAGCAATCGCGTCGTTTTCGCGCAGCGATGATTCGACCAAGGAAGGAAAGTCGGAAGGCTAAAAAGAAACTCGTATTTGTGGGGATGAGATTGGTGAAAATGTACGTGGGTGAGTCGTGGGATGCTGGTGGTAGAGATGGAGATGCGTGAGCATCCTGGCCGCGATCCTTTCAAGATCCTTCGGTTCCTCGTTTTAATTTTCTTCGCGGCTTGATTTCACCCTCATTCCGATCTCGACACCAAGCCAAAGTACCAACCCCCGAGAGTGGAGCAGCCACGGAGGTTTCTGACTACGTCGGGACCCACCCCAACGTCGTCTCTCAAGAAGTGTAAAGTCTCGGCACCCTCGGCTTAAAAAATTGATCCGATATCCCGCCGTGTTGGCCCCGCAATCCTATGGGGACTGAAAGGGACAATGCCACGAGACGAAATACGAAGAAGAGAGGAGGGGTTCGTGTCAACGAGAAAAGGAGAAAGCGAAAGAGTAAAAGAGACAGATTCGTGAAGTAAAAAGTGGGACGGGAAGGGTACCAGCGAGAAGACTAGGAGGGATGGTCCTGCAGTGATTATATCCGACAACCACCCCGAAAAACTTCGAGGCACCTCGTTCTTTCCCCATCTTTCTATCGTGTCGTCGGTCTTCCATCAGGATACGAATAAAAATGTTTTAAGCAATCCCTCTTTTTTTGGATGCGACACTTATATTTAGCACGAGATGATGTTCTTTACACCGTCTCTTGGGTGAAAGGCGCCACAGTGGAACACCCAAGTTCTTGTAACACGAATAATTCTTCAAGAAATAATATTCTTTCAGGCAAAAAATAAAGAGACTTCAGAAGTTTCGAATGTATAAAATAATGAGAGACATGTGGAATTTTTATCCTTTATTTAAATATACTGTAAAGCATTGCACGTATCAACCCTTCACCGACATGAATTTTAACTCTTCCGTCGATAGGAGTCTTCGAGAAAGAACTTTTTTTTATTGTTCCAAATTATATAAAAATCTAAAAAAATTGTAGTATATTTGTCAAAGCTTTGACAAACAAATTTTTATCATCATTTAGAAATCGAATTTTATTTTATTTATTTTTTATAAATTTAAATTTATCTATCAAAAATCACAATCAAAATATCGATGGTGCCTTTAAGATTTCAGTTGCTGCGAAGATTATTTATCGCAGAGTACATAAAAAAAATATGGGTTAAATAACAAAAATAAATTCTATTGTATAATAATAATAATAACATTAATAACTGTGCAGAAAAATATTCAGCAGACTTAGTATGTCGATCGAAACCACGAAGATCGACCGAGTTATTAAATCACTGTAGTATTACTGCAATTTACGACGCAAAGGAGCAAGAAGGGTTAAACGCCAACGATATCCGGGCGATATTATGGATAGTAACGTTAATATCGGCAATATTCAGTAGAGTTACGATCATGCCGTCCTCGAAGTCGCGCGAGAGGAGCTCTTCCTCGAATTTAGCCCTGGGGACATTATGCAATATCCTACCTACTCCAGAGTTCTCTCCCGACTATCGACACAACGGCGTCCATTGGTACGTCAGCGACATTGTCTCATCCGGCTTGGATCCACCTTAAGTGCTCTCGAACAGGCGCTGAAATCCGAAGTTGAGTCTCTGCAACGCGAGCCAGCTCGATATCGTCCGAATTTCCGTTCAGCAAGACGATGGCATACTCTCGGTCATACCACACGATGGCTCAACATTGTACAAGGGAAGGACATAGTTGTTGTCCCCTCTCGCCCTGCGGTCGCGCTTTAATATCGGTCGAAGTGAGAACCCGGCTAGACGGACAAGGAGGATTTCGCGTAGGGATGAAAGGGAGGCGCATTAAAGCAACTCGATACGGTGAACGTCGTGCTCGAGACACTTGGGTCGATAACACTGGTCTCCTCTGAATGATACTAACCTAACCCAAGGAAGTAATATCGTCATCTTGACTGTGCTCGTCTAAATTGCTGTCGTCGACTCGTAAGTTACGTCGCATAAAAGCTCCGCGAAGGGCGAAGAGGAACGAAACTTGAATGTGTTTCAAGTCACGAAGAACGAGAGTTCGCGAATCGCATTACGGATATGAACGCACACGCGAATGAGAAAGAAACGCGCGGGAGAAAAGAGCGAGAGAAACTCGATTTCTCTTTCTTTCTCCTTCTATGTTTCTCCAGTAGGTGGTCGTTCCCCGGACGGTCGACGATATCCGGGGGACTAGGAAATTAAAATAGAGCCCGCGGAAAGAAAGTTGCGGGAGAAAGACAGAAAACCTGTGTACTCCGAATTTTATTGTGTCGCGGAAGAGGAGCGACGACGCCAGAACGATGCGGGAGAGATTTTTGACCTAAATGTTGAAGGTGATCTGACTGCGTTGGCAAGATCAAATTTCTGTTATAGCTTCAGAGAACAGCTTGTGTAAAATCCGTGTCTCACGTATACAGAGGAGGAATCAATTTCTTGCTTCCAAGCGAGCGACGATTGACCTCTTTTTGCGCAACATTCTCGAAATAGTCTCGTTGCGATGCTCAGAGGTTTATCGTATTTTACTGTTTGAATCTTTTTGTCTCAGATTGTAAATTCAATTACGTTCAATAGCAGAACGTAAAGAATTGAATTCGTAAACGTTAGAATTTCATACAATTCATTTAAATTAGATTAATTGATTCTAAATTAAATATATTTTTTTTTAATAAAAAATGATAGTTAAATCAAATTAATAATTCTTATATCAAATAAATATACGTTTAAATTAGTAAATATTTTGTTAATATTATTCAAATAAATATTTATTAAAATTTAGTTTCTTTTTCAATGTATTAGATGTAAGATGAGACGTACTCCACTCATATTCACGCGCGACACTCTGTTAAGTGCAATGCGCAATCCATTTGTCGCAACTCACAATTTAACACAAAGGATCCATACATCACAGCAACTCGTGTCATTTAAACCAAGAAAGTGCGCAGTATGAAATTTATTATCCCTTTCCAAGTATTCACGGAGAATTTTCAAAGGCGGGTCTCACGCAACAAAATGAATTTTATCATTCAGTATTATCACAAAGCTGGTTTCAATTCGTCAGCGAGCGAATCTAATCTCCCAATGTCTAACATTATGCAAGCTAATTACCTCTAACGAGACATGAATACTGTAAGCAATAAAGTACCCAGGTTAATTACTAGCGAAGGTTTATGAGTGGAACACACGAATCGAGAGGCGCGCGAGTAAGAAACGGTCGAATGAAAATTTCCCGGCAAATTATCCAGATAACATTTGAATGAAACGTGACGCACACATCAAGCGCGAAAAATTCTTAGTGTTTTCTAATGAGAGGAGATACGTCAGTAAAGGGTACGAAGTACTTCTAACTTCTCTTTCACTTCTCTATCGTAACCGGAGCGTTACGATGGGAGGATAGAATGCATGGTTCGAGAGTTCTCTTTGCGAATCGAGTAATTCCGCGTGTGCGAGAATGAAGAGGAGATGAAGCGGAGAATCGGGGAGAGAGACGCAACGAATAGGAGAAAGACCGACTGGCGCCACTTGGTCAAACACACTTACCTTAACTCTTACTTAGCACCTTATTTCCATACGATTGCAAAACCTGACGAACGCGCGCTTTTATCCTGATGGGTGGGCGTGTACATACGTGTTGCGCGTCGCGTTGTAAGTCGGAGTCATAAACGTCGAGGGATTTGTTCGGAGATTTCGTTTCCAGACTGCAAACCTTTTCCTCCTTCCAACCTTTCTCTTCGTCTTTCCCCACGCAATGTATTCTCGTTTTGCCCATCTTGTACAATGGCATGTAATAAATCACGGTGACGGTCTAACGTGCAATTATAGAAATATTTTTATCTAATCATAATTATGTGCGTCCGCCTACTCGTTGGCGATGTTGCAAATGCAATGAACGCTTCTAAAGCAATCGCGCACCTCTTGGTCCTAAGTTGATCCAGCTTGATCTATCGATCGTGCTCGTAAGGTCATCGCCGTCATCGACTGCTTTATAAGCGCAACAAATTGTATCGGCTATCCATCTCTTTCATGCGCATAATATCTATTCAGCGTGGAGAACAAAAACTTCTTGCACTAGACAAACAAAAATAAAATCGATGTCGTTACGTTAGTAATAGCATGCAAGTAGGTTAATTGACTTGGCAAGACGCGAACCAATACTCTGACGATTGCTTTTATGTATTTGTGTACGCAGGCAATAGTACGTATTCATGGATAGACCATTTGGACCGACATATTGACGCTAACGTCGTTATCCCGAGTTTGCAGCTTAAGATGATTCTATAAAATACGATCTGGATGGACCGGCAAGGAGATCTAATTAAGCGAGTATCCTAAAAACGCTATCCCGCCTTCGTACCCTCCTCGGCAACAATGCCTTATTATATCAACCGAAATGAAATGGCGCGGACATAAAAAGAAAAGCATAATTACTGTATAGGGGTTGCTATGGAACGACCCCTGCGTTACAGTACACCAGAAGTGCCCCACGGGACACCGGCGGGATTAGGGAGGGGTACGATGCAGGCGGGGCTACCAATAAGAAAAATCGTTTAATTTAATAACCCATCAAAAATATTTTCATCGCTCGCTGACGGGCGAGCGCGGACGCTCGTAGAGAAACAGGCGACTTATCAACGAGAGAAAGAGAGGGGACGAGGGACAGGGGAAGAGAGAAAAAGAAAGGGAGAGGAGCAGAGTCCGGACGGTTAATGCTAGCTGCCTTAAGCTCTTAACGACGGCCAATTATTTCCGTTAAGACGACCACTCGACGAGTAGCTGCTAACGAGACGTACCTACCTTCGAAACATTATTCCTTCGTTTTCATGCCTTAACGATGAATCCTATAGTCCGCAGACGGAAGGGAACGAAGGAGAAAAAGTCGAGATAGTATTTACATAGTCCCGGAATAAGGACGCGCGAATTATACGTGACGAACTGAGAAGTACGTCTTGGAGCGCAGCATCTATTGGTCGAGAGAATGGCGTGCGATAACAACGTAAACAATTCGAGTGACTTTTCCACGAGCGGGAGTCGAGTCTCGAGAGCGGCAAGAGTCGCGCGTTATCGTTTGAATCACGCGAGTCTCGACAGGGAAGAGGATTATCCCCTCTCTAGGTATCAATTAACTTAAAAATTAATTACCATTTCGCAAGTGGCCCAATTAAAATAGCACAATGAGACGGTCGAGGCCGAGACGCGCTGAAATCGATGACGTAGATGCAGACGAGGTTGGAAAAATCGGAAAATAAAGAAGAAAGAACGAAAAAAATCCTATGGCATAATTAATGAACTGATTTAGAATTTTCTCACGGTCTGGTGATAAGGGGCCGACGCTTTTAAAATCCAAAATAATCCTTGTAATTATCAAATCTCAGCATGGCATTCTAAAGAGTATCCTCGAAACGATCCTGACTCCTCATTACCAGTACCGCTGTGGCATCAAAAGGACCTCTTTCTTGCCAGTCTCGTGCCCTCTGTCTCCATCGTCCATGGTGGAAAAGAAAGTCGTAAAAGGGCCGCGTCGGAAATAAATGCGAGCGACGAATGACAAGTCCGCGGAACCGGGTAGTCATGACGACTACAACGAGGATGTAGGAGCGACCGCTAACCACTATGCTAAGGTGGATCTGCGAAAAATATGGGAGAAAGAGAAAGAATTAATAGTAACGAGCGCTATCAAGACGAACGGCCAGATCTAGACTTTCGGACGAGTTTTCGGCGGGGGAACAGAAGCGTTAATTACTGAAGTTTACGAGTCCGGGAGGAGAGGGTAAATTAATATGCTAATTTTTTCAGCCGCGTCCGCCTTTTTAAATGTCGGCAGACTTTTACGATTTTTGATGATTTTACGCATTTCGTGTCGAGAGCTATCATGTCCTATTTATAAAAGAAACACGTTTAACTCTTCATTACTCGCGTGGAATGTCTAAAATACTTTCGCCTTATAAATTCGCTAAATATAGAAATACTATTTTATATATGCACATTATTATTTTTAGCACAAATTATTTCATTATAAGAAAATGTTTGCATTTATCTTTATCTAAATAATGTGCAATTAATTAAAAAAAAACAATAAAAATTGAGATGTAATATTGGAGGGTCAGAAATATCCCACTCATTATTTATTTAAATTCCTAACAATTCTAATATATCTAATTCTAAAATAATTTCCTAAATTTTTTGAATTTCTCTTTTTAAAACGGATCTTTAAATATTCCTCAGTTATTGATCTCGATTGATGAGTTAACGATGGATCAACTTATACGCGTGCAGAGACCGACCAAATATTAGCGATTCGACTGAATTAACGGTCGACGTAACATCGCGTCGAGTAAATAGCATGGTATCAGGCATAAAAGCGATATATAAACGCCGACTGGCGGCTTCATCCAGTTCGCTTTTTAGCCCGTTTCGCCCCCCGCGAGCGGCCAACGCTATCTATTGTTTCTGCCGTACACCCGCATATCCAGCGCGATATATCTTTTCGACCCTCTTATTGCTGGGGGTAGTTTGTCATGTTAATTTCGCGAGTCGCGCGAGGGTGGCCGAGTTGGGCTTTTAACGCGCTGCCACCGTCCCAGCGGTAGGCGGGCGTCGCTTCCTCCGCTTCCATCCGTCCAAGCCGTTGCCGTCGCAGCGAGATGCAAATCTGCCCGACGCCGATGAAAGGGTTAACTGAACTGCCGGCCATTAATATGCTAATAGTTTTCGAGTCTCGCGATTCCGGCTTATGAGAGTGATTATCGCCGCGTAATGACCCAGAAACGCTTTTTCCGGGAGGGTACTTCCATCCCTCCCTCTCTCCCGAAAGCGCATATCCACATCTATATATCGCTTGTCGTTACGCGGTTTTCCAATGCGATGGTTTATGACCCGCTTTGAACCGCACACGACGCGGATTATTATTTAGGATGTTCCCTGGGAGAGAATGGTCGTCTACGGATGAGTTTCTTGAAAAGATCAATTAAAATTAATCTCGTGTCCGTCACGTTTTGTTAACGAATCAAATATTTTCATATTATTTACGATCTGAAGCACGCTGTCAACTGACCACCATTATGCCGAAGGCAGATGCGGGTAGCGATAAAGATCCATTGAGCGTCAGACACGTGACATCGCACACGCGTGACGCTATACATCACAATAGCGCATTCTAAACGTTACAAAATAATATTTAGAGAGGCGATTTCCTACGAGCACCCATATTGCACTCGGTGGCTGACCTCGTTATCGCGCCTATAAAATTTCACGATCGATTAAAAAGATATGGTTCTTTGAGAGTTTCAAGTCTTTCTCTATATATATATACAATATCTCTCTCATCTTTATCGCGAGAAAACGCAGGAGCTTTAACATCCGGCCGTAAAAAAGGCGCCGCGGACGATCAAGCACGTTGAGGTGCGCCGTAATGCACGGACAAACTGTTCGGCGCAGCTCCACAAAATATCCACATCGGCTCGCAACCGATACGTGATCTCGTTACAGCGACGGCTTAAAACTCCGCCATCGACGCCGCAATTCCGTCAGCGTGGCGCCCAGGATCGACGATGGGCAACGAGCGATGATAAAGATCCTTTTCCCGAGTTTAAGCCCACCCCTCCCACCTTTACTCTTTTTTTTTACACACGCAGGCGGCGTGAAAGCGATTTACACTCGGCCACCGGTGCCGATCTTCGGGGATGTCGATCTTGAAAACTCGTAAAGCCGAATGAGATTCACGCACTAAGCCGACAGATGATTAAACCTTGGTTTACTGCCGCGTTGGTATTACGATGTTGCGAGAGGGGTTTGCGCGAAGGGCGCAATCGGAATTTCTCTCGGCGTGCGTGCTCCTCCATCAGTTGCGTTACCAGCGGTAGTTTGTGCGCTCCATCGATCGTCCATCGTACAGGAGAGTTTAGGCACGTACCTACTGGTAAATCAATTGTTGTAAATTGTAGTCGCCAGTCAGAATATCGAAATCCTAAATGTTTGAAAAATTTTCTTGTGATGATGTAGAAAACTCCCAAATTTTTTTCCTAACTTTATACCTACGGAACTGTTTGGAAATATTTCTTTCATACACAATGATAATTTTGACACGTGAAATGATTTATTCAGATTTTATGTTAGGGTTGTCACAAATTTCTCATCCTAAAATCCATAATTTTTCCTTGATTTTCATGATTTCCCCAACTTTCAATAATACAATATTTTGAAATTTTAATATGTATTTTCGTTCTGACTTGAAAACCGTTAAATATTTTATGAGAGTTCAATTTAACATAGCAAAATAAATAATTATTAATGTTCCTGACACTGTTTACATTTTTAATTGTTAAGTTGATAGTTCCAAAACTGCATAGATGTAACATACGTATATAAAACTTCCTTATACAGTCAAGAATTTTAATTTTTCAAAAAAATTTGCATGACTTTCCTTGATTTTCTTGACAATTTTCAATTTCCCTGACAATTCCCTGATTTTCAGTTTTGTGACAACTCTCATATATAGCGTATAATTTATGATACTGAATATGAATTTAATTATAAATGACTCGCTCGTGAATACACGATTCCGCATTTTCGCGTCGAAATTTCACATGGTAGCGCGCAATAATCACTCTGAGGACAAAGCGCTGTGCGATCACCGCGATTTTGCAAGGTATGAATACTGAAATAGACTCTGCGAATGCGATGATGGTGGAACGTAAAGCACGGTACGGCACATAAGTTGCCTATCTTCTCTCGACACTCGGTACCGACTTTATGCGTTGGTCATAAACACGAATTAATTTCAATCGTTCTATGCGCGCACCTACGTGAACACGTGTGCGCCGTGGCGCGTATACGTGTTGTCGATATGCCTGCGTGTAAGTGCACGACGAGGGGAGGCCAAACATAAAACAATAATGGCGAAACATAAACGACAGAGCACTTAACACTTGGCACTTAAACAACTGGCAAATTGCTCCCTTGTCAGTCCAGCCTTAACCGAGAATTTAGGTGCCGGAACTTGACGAACGACCGCGTCCTAAATCGAAATAATCATCCGACGAATCGCCTATTGTCTTTGTCCCTGGTCGACGGTGTGGTCAATCTGACAAATATACCCGAAACACAACAAACCACGAAACGGTAAATCTCGCACGATGTTAATGCGTATCCAGTTTCACCACAGGGTCAATACCGACCATTGTTTTCGCAGTTAAATACAGAGAACAATTTAATTAATAATGCTTAAACGAGTTAAGAAAATTAATATCTAATTAATTAACATTACATATTGATGAAAAGTACAAATATAAATTTGAAAAGGTATTTGTTCGAGATTGTATTTCATTATCTAAAACTTTTAAGATGCAAGATACAAAAATATGAATAAAAAAAAATACAACAAATTACCATAAATTTGTTGTGCACTGGTTCATTAGATTCATGATCATGGCTTGTGTTATTAATTAATAGAAAAATATATGGGATCGAGGGTTACCGAGGAATCCTGTCGGGAGAAATCTGTTCGATAAATTTCTCTCCTTTTATAAGACGTAATGAAAGTCAAATAGCGGTCTGGCACCCCGCGCAGTTTAAAACGTTTTTCCAGGATAGCGAGGGGTGATGAGGGGAGAAACATGGAAGCAGAGGGGGTGGAGGGCATATGGTGTGTCGCCGCCCTTGTCGCGTATATGCGATGGCCCCCCACGGAAACTAGCACCCTTATTATCACCAGAGAAGCCGAATTGTCGGTGGGGTGTGGAGAGCCGCTTTTTAATTTTACAATATCCCCATAAAATATTCGCCATAACAGTAAAAGTAGACGAAGGCTAAGCCGTGATTTGCGAGCGGACGATATTGCGGTGTCCCCTTCCCCCTCGACTCGATTCTATCGTTTCATACGTTTCGTCTCTTTGCGCGCGACGAAAGAAATCTCGCGACGAAAAAGAACCTAACTAACGACGGATATCTACCGCTCGACGAGGGGACATCGTGGCCGTTCTATGGGATTTAAGTGCACATCGTTGCGAAGTCTGAAATCCAGATCTGAGCTCGGGCACAAACGGCAAAATCTCTCTGCCGGATTACGGAAAGCGCGAAACGGCCCAGGCCAACTGATCAAACAGACTCGGAGCTGTCGATTAAGATGTTTGCACAGCCACGCCTTCGCAGATTTCTGTCTCGCGATAAAGTACATAACTTCGGAGCCCCACGTATAAACCATGTTGCTATCTTCATCCGAGTGAGAACAGCACTTTTCGTATCTGTTTAAAGTTCGTTTATCAATCAATATTTAGAAGCTCACGTTCTCGATAAAACGTATCGAAATTTCATAATATTTTTAAAATAACTATAGAAATAACTTCGACTTTGGTGAAACAGGCATCTCGTTAGAAATCTTCGGGATAACGAAACAATCTCCATAATTCCACAGACAGAGGCATAAAGATGCACCGATAATGAAAAATGTATAGGAAGACATAAACGGGAGGCTCGTAAAATCTAAACTCTCTCGTGCGCGAGTGGACTCCGAATCTTCCGGTATTATCGATGATGGACTAGTCGCGCCCGTCGATACGGTATCGGTGTCGAACAAGACAAGACTCTACATAATATCCGTACGAACCGGTCATTACGCGATGGACGCGCAATGGCGAAACCGTTTGGCAGGAGCGAAGAAACGAGCGAGTGAGCGACGAGTTAACCGTTTTCCAGACGCGCATTACGCAGGCGGCTCCGCCGTGCTCGAACGAGGAAATAAAACAAACCGGGGGATTTTGTGGCGTACGATAGTACTACGCCACTACACATACGCGTACGTACACGTATATGAGTGGCTAGGTACCGCTCCGATAAATGCACGAGATAACGGTACGAAGGTATATCATTATCTCGTACGGCGGTAAAACTTTCCGCCTCGGGCGTCGTATGCCATTCGGACGCAACCCTGCCAGGCAAGAGGGAAAGGCTGACCGTGAATTTTTAATTTTTATTGTCCCGGGAACGACAAATCCATTCCGGATCCGAGATCCGAAGTACAGATAATATAATGTATAGATAAAGGACAATCCACCGCGGCTGCGAGCTTTTATTGCCGGATAGATCGCGATTCCACCTCGAGGATGCATTTTCGAGAGGTCATAACCCGGTCGAAAGGACGGAAAACGATCGTTAATTTTTCATTCTCATCTTCGCTCCTGTTATTGTACAGAACGCACGACGAAAAAGATACTCTTTCTAGATACGAAAAGATTGCTTCATCGCTAAAATCACTCTATTTTAGCTTAATTGCATTTCAATAAATTAATCCTTCGCTGGCAATCTAAATTTTAATTATTGTGTTAGCAATAGGGGTTTTCAAGAAACAGCAGATTTATTTTTTTGTTCCGGATTGCAATGTAAGAATTTGAAAAATTCTGTTATACTCGTACTAGTCAAAACTTTAACTTTTTACCATCATAGAAGTCAATTATATTTTACTTATTTTTTACAAATTTAAATTATCTACCAACATTCACATTAAAATTCACAATCAAAATGTCGTTGGTGCCTTTAAAAATCCCATTTGCCGGCGGAGGATTAAATTACATTGAAAAGCATTAATAATTCGTCAATTATATTGTACATATCATACACAAATAATAATATCGACTTTTTTATTTAATTTCCGATTCTATCAAATCTGCTACATGTATACTAATTAAACATAATGAATACTGATCCACTTGTAAGCAAACAATTGTATTGTTTCTTGGTTTTAAAAAAAATTATCTTATTTTTATTATTATTTAACAGCGATGTGTGGTACGTGCTACAAAGAATAGCATTTACGAAACGCGTCGGTTGCACGACAACTTCTGGACGATCGGGGGACGATTGATGATCCCGGATGAGTGACGAGAGACGGATCGCCTCGTCGAGATACCACGGGGGAGGCTTAAACGAGTATTTATGTCCGTAAACGAAGGGAAGAGTTAGCGCTACGTACCGCTGGAAAATAAATAACGTCGTGTGTGCGGGAACGGGAAAATCCTGCGGCGCTTGCGTGTTCTCCAACGGTACGCAGTGTGTAAAATCTCTTTCTGCTTCGTGTCAGAGATTAGAGAAAACGTACACAAAGTGGAGATACGAGCGTACGCGGATGAGTGCAGGTTGCTATAAAGAATTATTTGCAATTCTGTGCACGTAATATAATATCGCGCTTAAAAATTTTTCCATTATGTTCTTCAATTAAAGATAGTCGTTGATAGATTTAGCGCCGTAAATATAAGATCAAAATATCAAGTATATCGACATATTTGATACATTGCAATTAAGGTAAATGTCCTAGTAGCCGGACGTTTAAGCGTTCTCATAAATAATACAATTTATAATATCAAAAAAGTTTTTAATATAAATATTTGTATTCATTTGAAAACTCAAGGCTCTCTTAAGCAAGGAAAAATTATTTGAACCCACTTATAACAATTATTAATTAAAATATTTAAATAAATAATAGAATGCGTCAATGTACCAGTGACCGTGAAAAAGCCGGTCGGACACTGAGACGTAATTATTCCAGTGTTCGACCACAATTGGAAAATTAATATGCTGACGGAAAATAATAATATAAATAGATGTTTAATGAACAAAAGCCAACTAATTCAAATTTCTTTAAGATAAAAAAAGCATTTGAGATTAATATTAATATAAATAAATAAAGTTTTGTATAACTGTCCGGACGTAGGTACTGTCCGATCCCAGTGACTGGACATGTACCTATGTCCATTTATATAACACTTTATTTATTTAAGTTAATATTAGTCTCAAATATGCTTTTTAAAACGTAATATTATAATTTAATTGTAATCTTTAAATGCAATTAAATTATAATACTGTAATAAAAAAAGCATTTGAGATTAATAATAATAAATTTTGTGTAAGTGTCCGGACATAGGTACATGTCCGAATACTGGGATGTTTACCTTATCTATAAAATTAACCTTCAAACCGTACACTAGTGCGAATTAGCACCACGAAAATTTTCAATTTGCTGACAGTTGCGCATGAACAGTTGCCGCGGCTTATCCCCACTACCTTAAATATGCTTTTTCATTAAATTTGAGTGATAACATTGGATTTGTGAGAAAATTATACCCCAGGAAAGAGTGATGTTTTAAAGAAATTTCTGTTGTCCTCAAGAGAGACTTACAATTAAAAATGTCAAATCCCAATTCGCACCTGTGTACCATTAGTAGGTGCTCAAGAGAGGTGTACGGTTTGAAGGTTAAATCTATCTATTTTCTTTTCTTCGATAAGCAAAGGCGTTCTTCAGATATTACAACAATTTGACTGTAATACCGTAAAGATTGTGGACACTGACCTTCGTACGTTACGCAGCGAATATTTTCATCGCGATCGTCGGTGCGCATTAACCTCCACCCCTCTCTCAATGATCACCAGGGACTTTCGTTTCCGCGTAAGTATTATGCACGTGGACGTCATTAAGAGCCAGGCTTTAAAACAACCTCTTACGCTTTACGACTTTCTGCGAGCGAGCGTGTTTCTCCTGGTGTAATGGTCTTGTGGAAGCGCACGCGCGCGCGTCAGAAGCCAAACAAAAATCGACTGCTCCGTTGATTTGTTTAGATCAACGCAGATCGCTAAACTACGCGTACAAATTGGCAAAAATTACCGGGCACGTTTGTAGGAGTTAGACACGCGCATCGTTATCAACGATGAGATCGCGCAATTGTCACAGTTTATGAAACAGGATTGCATGTGATAATTCACAAAAAATAAAGGGTATAGTCAAATCCATCATCCCTCTTAAGCGAACCCCATTTATTTAGTAACTTTGTACTTTTTCGTGTCAAACTTGCATTCTATGAGAGCAACCCCGGAAATTCTTGGGAAGAAGAAACATTGTCGACATCTCTAGTACCTGTAATTAGCTAATTCGCATTCTGCGCATCACATATATATATAACCCGATTAACCGCATTAAATCGTCAGCAAAAATTTTCAGTAAGAGGGTTTAAGGCGGGACCCGGGAATTCTCCCACCTTTGGAGAGTAATCATAACAAGAGGGTAATCATAATTCCTCGCTGGGCGCCAGCCAAAGAGACAATATTAATTATACTCCTGTAATAACCAGATGCACTTCGTATGAAGTCTCCCCCTCCTCTGTCTCTTTCTCTCTCTCTCTCTCTCTCTTCCTCTCTCTCTTAACGCTAATATAAATGGTATTCATCAGTGGAGCGCATTATAAACCATATATAAGATTCCATCAGCATATATCTCCCGGAGAATAATCCGCGGAGTGGGGACCTCGAGGGATTAAAAGGCGGGGTGGTATGAGGGACCGACGAAAGGGGGAGGCCTATTAACGAGTACATTAAAACGTATAAACCTCGCGATGTTCCCCGAAACGAGTCAGTCGCCGCAGTGTATTCTCCCGTCAGTAATTTACGAGGTACCGGAGACGTTTCTCCTCCCCCATCCCCTTTTTTCACCGCTCTTTCGCCATCTTCTATACCCGCCGGTTCCATTCGTTCTGTCCATTTTTTATTGTTCTTCCAGTTGCCCCCGGCTTCCGACTCCTGGTTAGGCGCTCGTTGAACGCCTCCACCTTCTCCTCTCGCGAATCTCTTCAGTAAGGCGGTCGGTCGCCTGTTCTCTTTATCCCGTCGCTCATTCGACTTCCTCGGTGCGCCCGGCAAAAGAATTCGGGAGCTTTAACGATTCTCCGACCGGCAAACGAGGCCGGCTTACTGCGTGGGCTTAAAGGATGATTTCCTGCGCGTGATTTTCAGGAGCAAAAGGATCAGACGATGCTTTTCGTCCTCCCGTTTTTTCGAGCGGCATTTATTTCATTTCGTTGAACTGCTTGGCGCGTCAAGTCACTTCTTTTCTTCTACCTTTTTATTTACTATTAGTATACACGATAGCATTTAACGATTGTAAATTATATATAAATCTTTTTATACTTATATTAAAAAATGACCTTTGTGAACATAACTTTTTTATTAATTTTAATATTGGTTCAACTTACTCTTCATCTTTTTCTATTTGTAAAAATAAGATTAAAGTTAATAAAAATATATATATTAATGAAAGTGGGTATCAGTCAATTAAGCTTTTTTTTTTTTTTCCAGAACAAGCAACTGCAAAAAAGCAACAACTTTTTATACGACAAACTGATCGTAATCGAGAACTGTCCGAGAGAATTCGATTGCAGTCTGTTTTCTGATTGATCGATCACCACGAGGTGCACGATTATCTAACTTAATTAATCGATAAGCGGATGTGGAGCGTGGATGCGAGCGGAGGGATATCGCGTTGGTGGCGATGGCAGCGACCGCGAAAGGCACCTCGACAAATCGCCGATCAGATAGAGAGAGGCGGCTACACTGGGCTTTGCAGTTTTATACACGGTGGCGTAACCGCAGCGAGACGGTGAAACACCTGCGCGGTCCCACACCGATGCGGATCTACTGTGAACGCAACCGGTCGTAATGGTGATTTAATTCCTAACACGTGAGATCGTCGTCGTAGATGCCGCGCTTTTTAGGTGGCTTAATGGCCACTTGACACACGCACTCAGGGGTACGAGTGTCAAAAACCCGCGCAGGTGCTCTCAGGATACGTGGAATGACACATCAAACACGCTCGCTCGTAATTTTGTCGAACGAAATTAGCGTGGCGATGACTTTTCCGGGCCACATGCACTGAATACAAAGATTGATATCTAAATAAAACGTATGAGCTTTGTAGAATTTAGGGTGTTCGAGGGTGACACCGAGTATGTACCGAATTAATCTTGTGAAGTTTAATTCGAGCGATTCGGCGGTTTTATTCTTCCCGCGTGTACACATGTGGGGTTGTTCGGACTGGGATGAAGCACGGAATCAGTGGCAATCAGTACCAATATTTTGCCGGATATAAATTACGCTTAACTGGACAAGTCAAACTCTGCGAAATCAAATAAAATTGACGAAGTCACTATTTTGAACCCTCCACTGGCAACATAAATTTTAACTCTTCTGTTAGCAATAGGGGTCTTCGAGAAACAGCAAATTTTTTATTGTTTCGGATTATATAAAAGTATGAAAAAATTCTGATATATTTGTCAAACGAGTTTTTATCACCATAGAAGTCGAATTATATTTTATTTATTTTTTACAGATTTAAATTTATCTACTAAAATTTACAATCAAAATATCGAACGCGTCTTTAAAGAAAAACTCCAGTGGCCGGCAAAGGGTTAAGTATCTAAATTTCAACGTCAATAATAAACAAAATCTCGTCTCTTTTTTATTTTATAATTTCGAAACTTATCTTATCTCTACATAAACATTACAAACTATCTTATCTCTGCATTGTTTCAAGCGATCATTGTATTGGTTCCAAATGAGTTTTTAACTTGTCCAACTTTGGTACGAACGCATATTTATTACACTTAAATTTGTTTCATTACAATCGTCCGGGTTCCTAATTGTGCCCTTCGAGCGAAATTCAATTACATCTCGCCCTTCCGTCGCATTCGTCCATCATATTTCACGTTCCAAACGGCCGCCGGATACGAGGAGCCAGAAAAGAAAAAAATCCAACGAGAGAACGAAAAAACGGTAGGCGCCGGACGATTTCGCGGAGGAAAGTGATTATGAATGATACGCGGCAATATCCACCCTTACCCATCGGGCAGAAATTCACTTGCCGAGGAAATTAAAAACAGTCATCCAGCGCCGGGCCCGCTAATGGCGGGCATCGTTCATGTCAATATGGGCCATTGCCCGTATTACCATATTACGCTTAGGATAGCACCGCCGGCGCGTATTTTCCTCGTCGGGTATTGCTTATAAATACTAGCAATTACAAAACAGGGTAGCTTCTCTTTCGCGCTCCTCCCACGCTCTTTCTTTCTCTCGATGTGGGATGGAAACTCGATTATATATAGTACGCACTCGACGTTCCCTCTCGCAATCTCGTTAACGTGCGTGCGAGCTTATCTAAGCGCTTTTATTTTATTCCTCGCCATATCCTCGCGTCCATCGACAATCTCCATCGTTCGCGGCCTTAAACCGTGTATCGCCATATGCGATTAAACTCTGTGAGTCGCTACCAAAATAACGTATAATACTATTTACGAAAATGAAACGGTAATTGCGGAAAACGTTTCGCAAAAAGTCAGACTTTAATATGTTTTCGTTTCATTAGAATCTAATTAATATTACATTTTGATATTTTTCGACGACAGAGAGAGATGCTTCTATGGGTTAATAAAACGGAAAATTTAAATTATGTGTTCTTTTGACGAGAACTGTCATTTGATATCGTCATTGCATTAAATGATATGTACAGAAACAGAGAGGAATCGCGGAGCATAATTGTATTAGCATCAATATACATTATTGTACGAACAAATACGCGTTTATTCGGCGGGCAAAATCGAAACGATCGCGACGCATCCGGGCAAATAAAATATTGCTCTGCATGCGCGAGCGAATGCTCTCTGCCGACCTGACATCGACTCGATTTTGTACAGATCGCTGCAGAGCACAATGGCAAAAACGGCACGTGCGGGGGGGGGGGGGGGAGAGGGGCCTCAAGACTTCCGATCAATTAACTCCACTTTCAATTCGTGGCACGGTTAGGGACGCGTCATGCTCTTATAGTTGTTAGCCGTGTAACTATCTCACCATTTTTCCTTCCCCTCCGCACCGCCGCGCGAGTACGCCACCCTCTTAGCACCCCTTGTAGGACAGAGAGGATCGAAGCATATTGACGGCCGATGGCGTTCGACCGTGGCACGATACACGGCTACGAGGGTGCTCGAGGGATGCGAGAGTAAATATTAAAGCGCGTCGCGCGGAGTCATCGGACCGATAATGATTGTCGCCGAGTAGACATACAAGCGTACTCTTATAGCTGAGGAAACGAGGATTCGACAGTCATGGGAGACACTTCTAATGTGTCTGTAGTTGTTCGAACGACGAGAATCATTTCATTCACGTACAAAGGCAAAGAAAATAACTCTAGCTCCCTTCGTCGTTCGAATTATGTCAAGATTAGGAACGATAAAAAGATATCGTATATTTATTTATTCGATATCAAATACTACAAGTATTTGATGCTTTTCGATGAAACGTATATTCAAACAATAATGCAAACAAAGATATTTTCTCATTATTGTTATAAGTGGAGTAAAAGCATTCAAGATCTTTTGAAAGTTTTCAAATAATTCAATCACCGAAAGAAATAACACTTGAGAATATTACTCTATATTAAAGATTCTTTAAAGTCGTGAAAATTCTAAATATTCTTAAAACCTCGTAAGTTTTATAAAATCTACTTAGAATATGATTAGAAAAACGCTCAAGACTTCAATATAGAGAGAGAATAATCTAAAAGATTCTGGAAAATAAAGGTAAATCATGGTTGTGAGTGGCATCGCAGCGAAGTCAATTAACAGCAACTATCGTAAATTACAGAAGGATATAAGTACGACGGGGTAATGGACCGACTCTGCTTCGCGTATGCATTTACATGATTGAATATTCATGGAAAATGCATGGAAGCGACTGGCCGAGTCGTCCTTGCTTGTGTTTGCATAGAGGCGAGAAAAATTTTAATTCCGATTATAACAAGTATCAAAATAAAAATATACATACCAAATAATCACGTATCTGCAAATAAAAAAGTATATGGGTTGAAAGTAAAATGCTATGAATCATGTGTGCGCGTGTGTGTGTGTGTGTAGATTTTGTCGCACGTAGAAGCTTTTAATATTTTTCCCGGAAAAAGATCAAAATCACATCTCACACTATTTAAAATTTTTTTTCCTCTGGCGTACCTTCTGTTTTATCATTATTATCAAAGAATGACTAACTGCCGTTTATAATGCGAACGTATATGATGCGTGCGGAGATACGCAGGTAGACACGCGTCCTGTGTACATGTGCTCCGAGAGCGGCCTTAATAACAGCATGCGTTTCACACTGCGCCGCCCGAATAAACTTTACAAAATATCACACCGAGGGGGCCAAGCATGGCCATTCTCTTCGCGAGACGCGGCCAACAAATGAATCAGAAAATAGCGGCGGGAGCTTCCCACACGTGTCGAGTCACGTGTTAGATAATTAGATATTCTTTAGGCCGTGCGTTAGATCGCGCATAGTGTTCCATTAGATCAGAGTTAGACTCTACGTCGATCGAGTCTCTCATCCCCTCGCGATTTTTCTCAAAAGTGCTGTTTCCTTATTCGATAGTTCTAATGGTCGGATAGCGTGTCAGGTAGAAACGAGATATCGTTTGACTCATCGGCTCTTAACGGAAGTCTTATTACGAAGCATCTCTTGTAAAGGAAATAGCGTGAAATTAATTAATTACGGTGATATATATAGTTTATCTGAACATTTAGTAAAAAATAATTGTTGGTAAATATAGAATATTATTTCCAGATGAAAACGAAATGTTATACGAAATTGTATTTATTGTATTATTGCAATCCAAAATAACACTCGTATATTTGTGTTATATATAAAATCACACACAATCCTAATGCATTATCGTGATTATTCGGTGATTGAAAAGTTACCTCAGTTAATGAAAACTCGACAGGCATCATAGACAATTAACGTTTTGCGCGTTGATTACAAAATGCGGAATACAGGGAGAAAATTATAATCTGATTTAGCTTGAAATAACTGTTGATCATATAAATGAGGTAGAGATAAATTATGGCGAGACTTCGTCCATCAGAAATTCATATCGGTCAGTGAAAGTATAACGGACCGTCAAAATAGACGAAACGCGTGTACGTAATATATACATATATACGCCATCGCGATCGTGTAAATCGTCGACCGTTGGATACGTTTGACACTAGCATGGATCGCACCGTTAAACGGTATGATTCGGATTAAACAAGCCCGATGGGTGAGGTAAATTTCGGTTGAACGGTGTAAAATGGCATTTTGTAACGGCGCGAACGTTGTGGTGCGGCCACGACTTGGGGATTAATGCATCCTGGGCTTTACATTTCATTGGACTCGCGGGTTCGACTCCCGTTCGCGTTTATACGCACATAAATGGAGGCGTTAAACCGACTGCCTGACAACTCTGATAATTGCCTCGCGCGTAAAACCCGTTACGAGCCTTGTTTGTCAGTTTCGCTAACGTATATTACGCGTTGCCGTACACCCTGACCCCTTCCTACCCTCCTATCCGCTCCTGTCGTGCTTCTCGCATTACAACACGCTCTGTTCGACTTTATTGACTGTGGAGATGAGATCGAGATTTCTTAGACCAATTTCCGTTCCATCGATTCTTTCAATAAGGACTAACGAGATGTCTGTGCGATAAAATAGTAGCGGTTACTAATATAGTATCTTACTCACATTCCTCGAGATAGTACGAACTTAAAAAAGTAATATTATTGCAGTAAATTGATTTATTTTTTAAATATGCCAGCAACAATATTCTTTCGTTTAGATGCAAACTTTACTATCTATTACCGCTTCCGATTTATGATTAGATTCTATTTTCTGTGTAATTGTACGTGATATAACAAAGTGGTAAATGTCTTATTTAATTCGACGAACTTCAATTTCAAAAGTAATCAGGTTACATGATTTATCATAGATGAACGTTTTTCGTTCATCCATCGTTTCATCCATTGACGGTATTGTATTGTAGGAATCCATTTTCCAGCCACGCGCGCAATTCCATTGAATGAAGACGGCAGCGTTAATTTATCGACGCGACATTTGCACAGTTCGATTATTCCACGCATTGTAAAGGCCAATTACAACGTAATCTCTCTGCTCGTTGTACGCCGCGCGTTGTGCGTGCCGTAAACTAGTGACCGGGCCAGTCAAACGCGACCGGCGCGTAATACAGGAATAAATACAACAATTACCGATGTATTGCGGTGCCGTGACGCAATACAAATTATGCGCTTTCGTGTCGCATTAGACGGACGCGGCCGTTCCCGAGCGCTGTCCCGCACTTACAAGAAATTAATGTAAACACGCGGTAGTTATGTACGTGTACGCGTCCGTCTATTATCGCTGTCGGATGCACGCGGCGCTCGTCGACTCCTACGTAAACAGTATTGTTTGGAAACGATTACGAGAAGAAATCGAGACCGTCCGATGAAATAACAAACGCACCGCAAGATTACTCGACGCGCGCATGCGGTATTACATCGGCACGTGTCGTAATCTGTCGGGATGATCAACTACCAAAATAAGCCAAAATGTACTCATCGCACGTCATTTTACGAATGGCTTCTGGGCACGTATTATAGAACTATTCGGAATGCATTCCGATCGAAATTGTTCAATTATTCCCTAGATTTCTATAGTGTTTTCTAGAGAAAATGAAATAATTCCGATCGGAATCTATTCTGAATAGTTTCATATAATGCGTATCTGGATCAAATAATACATGTTACAATTCCATCAGAAATAAAAACAATCCAATTCTAAAGAGCATAATGTAGTCAAATCAGATGCGAATGGAAGCGAAGCGGATGCACAATAATTAAGTAAATGTTAATTGATTTATTACACATTTATTTATTTTGCGCATGTACTTATACTGTTATAATATCCTAGGGAAGGGTAGAAAGGCATCTCGATGTTAAGTGAAAGTGGGTACGAGGGATGGTTTCCGGCTAACCGCCACCGACTCTCATCCCTTTCAACGAACTTCCACCCACCAAGTGATTAAAAACAATTACCGTTTCATCGGACCCTTCTAACCTGCGTAATGAGCGTCCTGTTGCCGGTAAGAGAAAAGAAATTGTGACAAACTTTCTACAAATTTATAAAACACTCTGATAATGCAGACGCCTCTAATTATACATCAAGATAAATTAATTGTAAATTAAAAATGTAAGTATTTAATACACTTTGTGGTCGATATACTTTGTTCGCGTTTCTACGCAAACATTTCTCGTAGATACGATATTCATGCGAAGGGTAATCCAACTTCCGTAGTGAGAGAAACGGAGGACTGAATACTTGCGCAAACAAGGGTGGCTCTCATGTTAAATCACGAGGTAACTTCGAGAGCCAGCGAGCTAGCTCTCGCTCGTACATCGTCGAATCAGAAACTACCGTGTGCCCCCGAGAACATTGAACTGAATGGATTCCCGCGGAGTTTGGAAATGCCTGGGCTAATTAACAATTACGACGAGGGAGGCCACAGCGGTTATTCATAATCATAATCGACGGGCCATGGAGACTTCATGGAGTCTATTGTTGGTAGTTTCCGCGGCGTCGCTTCTGACAAAAGACTATGCTGTGTCTGTGGTTATCCACAGCGAGTGATGTGCCTTGTCTCGGTCTTTGTTGATATGGCTTTCTGTCTGGGATATCGCAATGGTTTATATTCACATAATTTAATACACAGATCTGCTGTTTCTATAAAGGAATATTTCAGCATCTCGGATATCTCTGAAGGCATGAAAAAAATAATATAATAAATTGTAATATTGCTTTCTAAATTTTATAATTTGAACGAAATGACCGTGGAAAGCAAAAAGGAAATATAAACTTTTTTAACATATTTTGGAGAACGTTATTGTTATTATGCCAAAATAATTTCAGGTTGAACATCATTTACCGCCACTGGAAAATATCCTCGCGAGGGACTTTAATGGATTTTATTCAATTTTGAGAGAGCGGTTGCGCATGCAAAATATGACGCAGCGCGTTTATATAGACCGGCGAGTGATACGCGAATAGAGAGCAATCACCCTGGCATATTGATAGTCTCTCAGGGATGCATGGAGTTTCGCGATGGATGCTCAGTGTTTACAGGGAAAAATTCGATGTTTTCCATTAAAGGAGGGTGCACGCAAAATGCGGTCCACTCACGTTTCACGCTACAGTTTCCTCGTTTCATGCTAAACGCATCGAAGTGTTTCACATGTAACATAAGAGCCGCTCGTTAAACATGATGATAACAGAAAAAGAAAGGAAAGAAAATGGTAAAATTGATGAAGTGGCCGCTTTTCCGTTAACGCAACGCGTATCAATTTTATATAAAAGTCAATAATGCACGTACGCGATAAAATAAAGTGCCTTGAAAAATAGACTTCGGAAAACTTTGTTCTCTGTTTAACTTGATAAATATTAGAGTTAATCTATTTTCTAAGTTTTAACGTGACTCGTTCTCCGTCTAACGAGAAAACGATGCAATATTCGAAAAGTTGAAGGAAACCGGCTGCGACCGGCTTCTTTTCAATCTTCACCGAAGCGATTCCATGGTTTAATCAATCGCACTTGGCGCAATTAAATTTCTTTAACGAGGCCGACAGTTCTGGGAAATTAACGAAACCGAGCTCGCTGTCCACATAGATTAAAATCAACTTGCTCTGTTCGAACGGAACTTTGTGTATTCGCTCTCCCCGTTACCACTTTCTCGTTCACTTTCTCGTTCTTCGTGTCTCTCGCTTCTTCGTTAAAATCACCCCCTTATCCCGCCGTCTCGGTCCGAATTTCCGAGCCGCCACCGCAGCCCCTGGCAATATCGTAAGTAATTAAACAATTTGCCTACAGATGGAGTTTTTAGCCGAAGCATTTCACGCTTACTGTCACTCGGCCCGACCCGTCTGTAGTACACTCTCATCACTATGCATAACCGCATTGCTCCTATATTAGAGCGTCCGCTAAAATGCTCGCGTGATTAAAAATGCTGTCGCGGAAATTCCGACATCAGCAGAATGTCAGACACGACTGCCCCCTCGAGGGTGGAGTAGCCGAGACCCTTTACAACGTTCTCGCACGTCGACAACCTGTCGCGCGCTCGCACGCATCCAGAAACCTCCGATAATTAATCGCGGATAACGAAAAGTGCAGTGAAAGAGAAAGAGAAATAAAATAGGAAAAGATTGAATAGCAAATATATATCTTGTTTCGAATTCTATAATTTTATCCTTTTAGTAGGCTAGAAGCAAATTATTGTTATTAACACGATTAGATCATGTGAAGGGCGAGCGTTTCTTGAAATTAAAGTCGAAAACAATACATGCAACGCCGTCTCTCATTTTAGGACACAATAAATACCTACTCGCGACGAAAATACAATATGTGCTGCAAACATACCCTGTGTTTTGTCGTACTTATTCCGAAATGACGACCTAAAAGATTGCGACCAGATTGTTTCCCCGACGCTATTACTTTTATTACCCCGTGTTTACACCTCGTTTCCGCAAAAGTTGATGTTTATCTGTATTCGGCGCTAAAAAGTGCGGAAACGCCTGTACGACGAAGTCCATTATGCACCTGACGGTGTTCCATTGGTTAAAACTCTTCAATGCCACCCTATGTGATGAAAAGAAACAACCAGTAGATTAGATGGAAGGAAATCTTGCGACGAAATGTCACCCTCGTCGTCACAAACGTTGAAACAAGAGACACGGGAGACAAGGGGCAAAACTTTTTTTTCGTCTAACCTGTCATACAGTAGTTAGCGTTCAACCACGGGTGTTAAGCCTCGCTACAAAATGCCACGTTATATAGGGTGCGCCTTTTCCAGTGCTATCTGAATCTTTATGGGGTAGCTTAAACTACGGGGGTAAATAGCGAAGGGTGGCTTGGCTAGTTGTAATGGCGATGTCCAGACCGTCGTGTCACTTACCACCCCTTTCCGCTACCTTTCGCCGTCCGGAAAGGGTGGTACAATTCGCATGTAAATCGCGAGTACATTCTTGTCGACGTCATGCGAGTTGAAAGAAGATAAGGGGCAACGATCGTCTGCTAGGTCTTTTGAATGTCGCCTGTCTTTGTTTCGCGAAATCTATTAATTTTCTCTAACATTGTAAACACAAGCTTACATATTATTTCTTACGTAACAGTGATTTCGCTTAAGAGATGCAATTATAATTACTATGCATTGATAATACACACACAGAAAGAACGATTTTGCTGAAGTATTAAAAAATTTGGATAGATATAGTTGTGAAAATAATTTTGTTTTTTGATTATCAAAATAATCAAATTATGTAGGAAAATTAAGCATGATGAGCAATATCGTAAAAAGTTTTATATTCTAGCAATTAGTTTGAGCGTAATTAGTTCTTTCCGTACACAGATGATTTTTAAATTATTCGTAATATACTAACATATAATAACAGGATAATTAGATTCTATAATAACGTATGAATATGTAAAATGACACGACGGATTAATAATTTGGCGAGAATGCAAATATCGTTTTTTGTTGACTTGATTAACTGTTGTTCGCGACGTGGGATTTATTCATGTCGTGTTATCAACGCATTAGTATAATCGTGTCTCGACGGCACAATCTATCACTAAAACTACCAGCACTCTTATGCGTGTTCAGCGTCACTCCGTCAAATGCGTCGCGGCGCCGTTAGAAGGCGTAAAAAAAATAATTTACAACCCATGAGCGATACGAAGCTTCGCGCTTGTATCAGTTACACGGTCTAGGGAAAAAGCGCACACCTGACATGACAAAGAACTGAAGAAAATGTTTCTGTTGTCGGTTAAGATAAAAAGGGAGACAAGAGAATGCTAACATCAGGTTTCTTACAACCCCTTGGCACGGAACTATTGGTCGTGACTATCCAACGGCGATCATAATAACAGTTGTATGCGCTTTCCTCCGTCTTAATCTTTTTAGATTTGCTACAAATGGAGATATAAAAAAATTTATGAATAAATATAGAAAAATTGAGGAGCCAACTACGTTATATGTTTTTTACACATAACAAATTCAAAAATTTCAAAAAATATTTCATATTGCTAATATTTGACAATTCCGGTAATTTAATTCTACTCAGTGTATACGAGACTCCCCTAATCCATGTAATTGCAAATTTTCCTTAACATTGACAAAATAAGGTATGATTGAAATTTACCAATCAGGCTCCGCTATTCAATAAGGTCTCGAGAGATCAAAGGAACCGTTTTCAATGGAACGTCGTGAACCGCCTTGGAAACATTATATACCTATAAAAATCTCAGACGACATAAAGATGAAATCCCAAAGGGGATCTCGTTCTTTTAGAGAAATATCTCATCCCGATGAGGATCCGCTTTTGATGATTTACTGTACTTAACATCGCGTGATTTATACGTCGCAATTCTAAAAAGTTTTGCCTCTCGTTTCACGACTGATTAATCTTATATCGAGTATAAAAAAGAAACGATTGTTTAGCAGGAATATGTGTACGACACAGGAGGACGAAGCGAAAAAAAAAATGAGAAACTGTGTCCGCTCGTTAATCATTAAACGAACGGTGAATTATGAGAAATATATGGAGTGGACCGGAGGGAAAATGACAAACTAAAACTCTGTCGACGACTGGCGCGTGTTTTAGAGCAATTACTGGCCGGTGACCGAAGACAGATCAAAAGGGGATTGATCACACGGAATATGTTATAGACGTTTGCGGACCGTACTACTGCGTGCGTGCGATATTCTCTATGAATATCGCAGAGCGGTAACGTAACCATGCCCACGGCTACGAGCTCGTCCGATCTTTTCAACAACCGAGAACATACGCGGTCCGTAAACAGAGCTTTAATTTTCCTGTGCAAATACAAACTGTAGCTCGACAACGTCGATGTGTTTCTGACTTTGTCCATCACTGTGCATCGTTGATATTCTCTTTTTGTATTAATATCTCGCTGAAACGTGTAAATAAACCCGTGGTGCGCGATTTTTCTTTTTTTACACACGATAGCGGTCGCACATTTTCTGGTCGTCTTACACAATAAAATAGACCGGCGACCAATTTGATATATTCTGTTTTAATTGCTCGTTTTTAACGAGAGAAAAAGACAGAAATAGAGACAGACAGAAAGAGAAAAAGGAGAGAGAGAGAGAGAGAAGAAAAGAAAATTTATAATTTATTTATAAATTATTTTTATATATACAATGTGGATTATATACATATATTGCAGTATAAAGTTATTCCTACTGACGTAAGTCCATCTTACAAAATTAATATTAAAGTATAAATCAAAACTATTACAATGCAAACTGCGAATATTCGTTTGAAAAGCGAGTGAGCACATGGAGAAAACGTTACATTCATCCCTGATGATATCAATATCAAAACCGTTATTCGATCATGACGTGAGAACGATTGAAAGAACGAAGGAGAAACGATTTATCACGACGCCGCACGTGTGATATCGGCCATCTGACTTGCAAAAGCGTGCGCGGTTCTTTTTTCCGAAAATACAAATCATCCCGCGACTCGTACGATGCTCTCGGTGTCGCGCCGGAATAAATTGAGAAGAATGAGCGGGAGACGGAGATGACATTCAAATTCGTGCGCGGAGAAAATGACGAAAATATACATGTGACACGCACCCTTCATACATCACGCGTAATTGGCTGGTATTCAGATATCGGGGAATTGAGTTTCGCCTTCATCCTGCGAGCCGACGGGCATTCGCCTGTGTGAGTCAAAAGATCCCGGTCTCCATTATCCAAATATTTCGTTATTATGTCGCACAACCCCAGGATGACTAGTCTACTAGTCTGACAGACAATCGGCTGGCTTCCAACCGGGGATTTTGCAAATAGAATTCACAAAAATGGACGTTGATAAAAATCGCAATCTGCCCGTTTGTCGCCTTTCGCGAATATTCGTCTCTGTGTTTGTCGAGTACACCCCAAACTACTGTAAATAGAACCGAACTGCGTCCAATCGTGCAAATGGCGTGCACCGCTTAGTACCCTCGTTAACATCTTGATTGTGCTCGACAAGCGTAAAAACCAAACCCTTCAACAACGGCCTTAACCCTCACACCTTGCCAGAAAGTGAAAAGACTATCGCGAACAAAAGTAAATGATGATAAAGGTGACAAAGATGAATGACATTTAATACGGTTGTTACTAACCGATCACGTTTAATGGCAAACTGACCACTGGTCAGTTCCCATAGAGTAGGAAGAGCTAATGTTCTCTACGACCGACAATACACGACCAACCGAATTGTTGTTTGGCAATCACGAGAGACTGGTCGACAACAATCAGCCTGCGATAAGCCATTCCTGGAACAATCCTAAGTACCGTGAGACGAGTCCTACCGACGTGTCTTAGCGAAACCACGAGATTGGTCACGACTAATTGACGCTCGTCAATTTACGGAGCCGGCTGTCAATAGGGTTTTCGACACGAATATACATGAAGCACGCACGATGGAAATGGTCATCGCGAGATAAATGGAATGAATAGAACCGACGCCCGACACGTGGACGCTGTCTATCTTCATTTTCTGGAGATGGAGAATCCAGCTGTAGAGAGAAAAAAAGGGATCGAAAGGGAACTCGTTCCCAGGTGAAACTCGAAACCGGACGTATAAGCAAAATCAGAATTCAGAAGTTGCGCGTGGCAGCCACACGAAAGAATGAATCATTAGAAGTTAATGGAATTGGATAGTTTTAAGAGAGAAAGAGAAAGAGAGAGATAAATCATTCGTCTATTCATGTTATAGTCAACCTCACATCAATATTGTATTAGTATGTATGCAAACATAAAAACAGATCCTATAGAGTGTCATGAAAAGATTTAGATATATCCAATTGTGTGTGCAATAAATAAGGTACGCTACTGAAAGGAAGGAACGCTCGGATCTCTTCACTCGGAATCATTATAAACAGACGGGAGATTCCAGGCACGATTTTCCAGATTCCTTTCTTCCGAGTGACATGTGGGGCTCAAATTGACCAGTGTATACCAGCGCGCATCACCCTTGAGAAGAGCCCGCCGCCGGGGGTAGCCAAGCAGTATCGGCTTACCCCAATTTTACCCCAATGATTTTGAAACCCAAAACCCCGTCGTATAACCGTTCCTTTCTCTCTGTCCGCGTATCTTTATGCGAATGTTGATGATATTGATATCGGGAGGAAAGAAAAAGATGAAGGGAAAAGAATCGGAGAGAAGCGCTGTCCACCGAGCCTAGAGTAGCAGGGATTTGACAAATCGCGGCGCGTCAGAATTTTCGTGCATCAATTTTTCACGTCGGCAGAAAGGCCAAGAACAAGAGGGACTCGCTTCGAGCATTTTTCAAGCAGTCGTACGGAACGAAATCGACCCCGCGAGATACGCTCGCACGTGTTGTGTATTTGCCGTTGCATCCAGAGTCGAGAGAAATCGTTGGCGATTTCCTTAAACTAGCGCTTCGACGTCGATAATGCGATTGGTTGGTCGTGCCTTGTCGCACGAGGACCGATGACTTGCTTCGCTTGATTTACGGATTTTAAGTTCACGCTATGAATCGTCCGAAAGCTTATTCGTCTTTGACGTCGAGATAAACAAGAGAGAAGAAAGATTTTAGAATTAGAATTAAAATAGTTTAATATGAATATTGTAAAATTCAATTGAATACAGAGATAAAGGATGAAAGTGATTCATCACGCACGAATTCCAGTTAGGAAAACTCATTAAGATATGCTTTCACAATTATAGTTCAACTGCAAATAAACACTCAGTGGCAGGAACGTGGTTTTATAATTTTACGCCGAGGCTTTTACACGCTAATCTCTACGTTGATTCGTTTATGAAGACGAAGTCATATCGCGTTAATAGGGAAATGCTCTCAAAGGGGCAATGGTACGATAAATTAATTTGTGTTTGCAATAAAATCTATCTGAAGAGAATCTAAGTCTAAATCGTACCACTCATGAAATATGACCTTCGTTAAGGTACACATGGTAGCGTGTTCGTGATACGAGACGACAGATAAAGATAATTGGATCCTAAAATTTTAATTACTGATACTCGTCTCAGTATTAATAACAATATTGGAGACAAGCGGAACGCGTAAAAACATCGGTAGGGCGGTGCTTCGAGAGACGTCTCATCTTTTTCTCGAGAATCGTAAAACAAAGTAGACACACGAAGACCGGTCTTCGCTTCTTTCGATCCCATTTATTGCGCCGAGTATTCGCTGCGTCCGGTGGTACCGATCGCGACTTCGCGCGGCGTATGAGGCCAGGAAATGCAAATTAACGTCTCTAGTGCGCCCAGGTAATCACGCCCCGACGATAAAAACGTGATAAACGAGCGGAGCAGTCCCGGGAGCCGCGATGCTTATCGAGCATAACTCCCTTTTTCGTGCCACCGAACCAGCCATAGAAAAATCCCGCTCCCGTGTTTATATCACTGAGCTCACCCTCCCGACGTTTGCACAGGCATGCCCATTTGCGCGTTACGCACACGCAAACGTGTTTCATACGTGTGTTGGTTGAGTGCAACCAAGTGCATCCCGTGGAGCGCATTAAACAAGCGTCATTTTCGACCTACTCCGACGGAAAGGCTTTCCATGTCTCCTCTCGCCGATGGTATCTGCCTTGAAGGTACGAAACGAGGCCCCGGTCGATCGTTTACCTGGCTGTATTATGGCATCGCAATCCTGAATAGACGCCGCTTGTTCTCCTCTCATTAACGCCGGGATGAATCCATTCATCGACGATATCTTCTCAGATGCTAGTACCGCGCAACCCGCAGGAAAATGAAAAATGAACAGAGATTAACGCGTGGTCGACTACCGTCGCCCGTTGTACCAGAGTTAAGCGCTATATATCCTATGGTCGTTTATTCGCTTACCGTGCAGGTATAAATTTTTTCTTTTTTTTTTGTCGAGAGTCGACGTCAAAGAGTATGATAAATTTCAAGAGTTTATGGAATGCTAAATGGCGATTGAAAAAAAAGATATAATGAAACGTTGATTAGAATAATGCATTTAATTGGATAATAAATAGAGTATTATTAATTTCATATAAAATAAAATTATTAACATATATCAGGAATACATAGTGTCGATTCATATTTAAAAATCAAGATTTAAATGTGTGTTGAAAGTTTAGTCAAAATTTAAAACACGATTTTGAAAGTAAGATATGCTACCGAATCTAAAGTATGACTTGCAAAATTGTTACGGACGTAATGGAAACTCAGACTCAGCATGTAAACGCCGATGAGGACGAGCGATCGTAGACACACAAGCGGAGGGTTTAACGAGATGCGATCTCCGGAAATAGCTCGATGACGATAAGGGAACTGACTCTCCCGTCGGAAGGACGTGAGTGCAGACGTTCTCCCACGTTGATTTTAATAAATTAAGGGAAGGTATGACGCACAGCTCACAGGTAGGCGTGCTGCGGAATCGGTATTACTCGTTAATGAGTGAGCGGTGGTTGCTGGTCACACCACCGCGTCACGCCATCGAGGCAGTCAGCAAGACCCCATCGTGAGAGCATCTCTGTTCCGTGAAACACCATAGAGCCTATTCACGATGTGGCGAATGGAGGGGTACCCTCATATATAGACGCGGGGGGGATTGGCAGACACGTGACTGCTTTATAGCGAAGCGACGAAGGGGCGCCGATGGACGGACGATCGAAGGGACGGTCATCTTTTGACCTTACGCGCGTTCCTGTTTACCCGTGCTATCCGGTACAGATCCGCGGACGAAAGTTACTCGTCCAGTGAGTACCATGGTTATTGTGATGCGCGGAACATATTTATACCGAAAGCGCGTATTGTTTCACTGGTCGCGACACAGCGTGTACAAAGGATCGACCGACCGCCCGGTGTCGTGCCCTCCGCGTGCTCCATTCTTTTTGTATTTTTCACTCTCGAGATCGGTGATCGGGCAGGGACAAGGGGAACGCTGTAGCCAGAAGCATTACAAAACGCAATTTCCGGACGCGGCTGCTGGAGCGATTTTTCGTACGAGCGAGAAGCGAGGGTGGCCGAGCGCGGGCGTTCAATGCGTTTTCAGGTCGACATCAATCGGCTGCCGTGCGAATACAAAGGGAAGGGAGTCGTTAGTATCAGTGACGCAAAACGGCTTCCGTGTAATTAATACATGAAACGCGGGAAGAGAAATCGCGAGTGGATACGTGACATTAGCCACTTAATATATACCGCGCTGTTTGTAATTTAGGTTGTGCACAAATTGAGATTTTTAAATAAAAAATAAATTAACAGAAGCCACATCGCTATAAATTAACTTGAATGTTAAATATTTTAAACGTAGTTTTTATACATAGTTTTTTCTTTTATATATCAGTGTATTTTTATACACTGATTACTTTAATTACGACTAATTTTTATGATGATATACTTCGTTTGTCTTTTTGTAATTCGAATGTTATTAAGTTATACTTTATAGTTTATGTCATTAACAGAACTTACATTATGATCGATTTCCACCACACAAGATTTGTAACAGAAACTTCCACAAATGACTAATATTTCGAATAACTGAAGGTTGCACCATCTTTGACGATCAGGATTATTGACTAAGAGACAGGAAACTATTTTAATACAATGGATTATCGACTAATAGACAGTAAATTATTTTAATCTTTTCAATATCTTTATTTTTATTTCTTACTAACTGACTTAACTTCATAAAGAAACATCAAAATCTCAAAAAGGGTGGTTAAAAAAATCATCACAATTTAAAAAAAAGATTTTTTAAGGATTGTGAATTGAAAATGAGAGAGAGAGAGAGACAAAAATAATTTATTTGATTATATTAAACTTAACTTTTTGAATTGTGTTACTTTTGAAGCAGATATTAATATTATATTGTACTTCTTTCATGAAAATATATAAATGTTCTAATAGACACATTTAAACTATTTCAAATAAAATACCGTTAGATTAATGCTGAGCACTGTACTCGTTTATACTGTGCTGTTGCAGAGTTTCCTAATGGTAAGCTGTCACGTCGCATTTTCAGACGCACGTCCTTATGAAATATAAGTACCCCTGCATGCGTAATAGCGCAATCAAAACATCCAGCGCACAATTATCATGTTGTACGTGTGCATCGCAGGGCTTCTCTTCCGCGGTTTCGTATAACATCCTTTCTATGTAAAAACGCAATTATATACTGCTTTACTCGCAACTAATTTTCCCGTGTAATAACGACGGCAGATCAGGTACACAAGATATATTTCGTAAATTTAGCGTCCGACAGGAAGGTTTCCTTTGATTAATTTGAGCCGAGTCTCGTCTTTCGAAAAATTTTTAACGGCTTGCCGCTGAGACCTCTCTTGTCCAGATTCATTATAGTTTCAACAATTTTGCTGTTAAGTTTTACTGTCAAGTATCGAGATATTCCGTGTATGCGCACATAAAGGGGCAAATCAAGCTTCTATAGGTGTGTATCATAAAAACCATAATAAAAGGAAACAATAAGTTGCACGTGTCCAGGTCGTTTGACTCAGCAACCATGACTACCCGCAGAAAAGTGACCAACGAAAAACGTGACAGGACGTGTGTTGCAGGGTGTGTCAGATTTCCCAAGCTACTCTTTCGCTACTCTTTATCTATATTTACACCGTGTATATTACAATATGAGGGACTCTTACTTTTCTAAATACGATTAGTCACCTTTATATAATAGTTATTGCGACAAATTCTATATTGCGTTAAGATAAATAAAACTAAAATCGAGCATTGAAAGACTTTTTATTTTTTTATAAATAAAACTGTAAATTCTGAATGAAAAAAAATTCGAGAGTTAAATACAAGTATTCCAAAAATCAAATAAATTAAAATAAATCATGAAAGAAAACATTGTCCGAAAGAGGAAGAAATGATTCCAAGTTAATCGAAAAAACCCCAGGTGATTTAAAGCCCAAGGCATATAAAAATATAAGGCATTATGGCCCGGTTTTTCATTACCTGGTTAACTTGTGGTTAGGCTTAACCTGATGTTTTATCCAATGAGCTTCATCTGTGATGATGTCATGGATGAAGCCGATTGAATGAAACATCAGGTTAAGCTTAACCACAGGTTAACCAGATAATGAAAAACCGGGCCTAAGACATATATATAAGCAAATCGCCAATTACAGTAGAAAACATAAAGTTATTGCCATATGTTCTTTATTGTGATTGGCCAATTCGCTTACTGCTTATGTCTTATTGCCTTACTTTTTTCTGTCTTAAGACGTCCTGTATGCACGAATGCCGTGGGGATCTCACGCAAAATCGCCGGCGGAATTATAACGTATTGCGACCGCGATTGACGATAAGTATACAGTATTATAGTGACTGACGGCGGAAAACGGAGTCCACGCATTGCAAAACTGCGTCACGACGGACAGGAGAACGGGTTGCCGCGGGTTTCGCGGTGAGTTATGGCGACCGTGGATATGTGTGGGTGCCCCTGCCACGATACGTTCATGCGACGGGGCAGGAATAATAAAATAAAAGCACAGATGGAGGGGAGTGATGGAGAAGCTCGCGTATATTTGGCCGCGATAATAATGGCCCGTCGCGAACGCATCGATCCTCCGGTAAATCGATCGCCGGCGCCATTCGTCGATTGCCCGTAAATCTCTGTTTCCATGTCATTTGGAGGCCCCGTTAAATTTGCCCCTTTTCTCTTTCGTCCGATCAGACACGGCAAACAAAGCCGATTATTAGAGCGTTAAATATTAATTAATCGAAAATAATAAATTCTTATTGCGCAGCGATTTTATAAAAGTAAAAATAATGTTCGATGATTAAAATTCGATTATTGCGATAAGTAACGTCGAACCTATCAAATGCAAGGATTATACTGCTAGCGAATATCAATTAAAGTCTTCATAATTCATTCATGTAACTACATTTAGTTTCTCTTCCATAGTATATCTTACATGTGAGTACTACAATCTAATAAAACATTATAAATACGTCCATGAATCATGTGTTCGTTTAATGTCTCTGTTTTATTATCACTTGCTGAGAAAACAGTATCAAATGTGTGATGTTTTCTTAGCTAGTGGTAATAAAACGAAGGTATTAAACGAATGCGTGAGTCAAATATATTTTTCAAAATTGATTATAATATTTCTCCTGATATTTGATGTACATGACATTCGGCAGGTGAACAAGCGAACGCGGACGAAAAGGATGTAGCTTTCTCTCTTTTTCACCCCGGAAACGTTAACTCATTGAGTTTTCACCCCCGAAAGGTCTGCAAGGAAATATTTATTAGATTGGAATCTAAACGCCCTCGTGGGCCTAAAAGCGTATTTCCTTCGCCGTAGGTGGTTTCGTAGTACGACGATCCCCCTTGCATCAAACCGGTCGATTCTTCCCGTAGGGTTCTAGAGAAATTAGCCGGTGCAACTTTATTAACCTGCATCACGAAATCGCCGTCGCTCTTCGCAGCTGAAATCGAAACGGTCCTAGAGGGTTGTGCGTAACATTTGCGTCCCTTTTCAGCGCAATAAAATAATAATTGCCCTTAATCATGGGCGCAAATGAAATTTATTGCCAGCGCGATAAGCAGCTTTTTTTCCCGCGTATCCCGACGCGTGTAATTACACGTTTCACTGCAAAATCGGTCACAGATGTCGGTGACGGTCGAATAATTTGATATATTCGGCCGGGTCAGTGACCAACGTTTATCCGAAAATGCATTACCGAACAACATGCGCGTAATACTCGTCTAAACAGTGACGTCGTTTATTTTACGAGGCTCGTGACAGACATCGTTCGTTTGTCAAAACTTGGTAGCGTAGACGAAGGGCGCGGTGCGCCCTAATCGATATTCAAAACGTCGTCAGATATCGACTCGATTCGAATCAGCGAGCACGGATGGCAACACCTTTTCACTGAAAGTACAAACATCGGGACGAATCCCGTATTCTCTGAGGGAGGCTGAGCGAATCGCGCGCGTGAGATAAATCAAACCCCGTCGTCGGTTCATAAACCGTCATTTCCCATCATTAAAGTCGGGAGTCGAGCGAGCATGTCTAGCCGACCGGAAACTGGCGTTTCAAAGGCCCACGGCGGTATATCCGTTCTGCTCAATTTCACCGATTTTCCGTCGCCTTTGTATCGGTTTATCGCTTTCGAGAGCCGATCATTAGTATCACCGTCAAACGACGGGCATTGTCGCGTCGTGCATTTATGGCGTATCTACCTGGTCTCTCTCTGTCGCGAAAAACCCTCGCTTTACGCGCGCGTATCTCCGATAGAGTACCCCGCCGGTAGCTCAGAATGTGTGTCCTCCAACTGTTATTATTTATTATACACACGCTTTACCGGAATAAGAGACTCGTAACGGTACGCGACTGAGTTTATGATCTTTCGGCTTCGTTTGTATCCTTTTAGTTCCCCGCGCTCTTTGACAAATGACCCGCAGCATCGACTACCGCAGGAAGCCGCGCGCGCAGAAGGATTCGTTCCAGGAGATTTATTGTAAGATCCGCGCCATTCTCCCCGCGCTCTCGCGATGGCGACGAAACCTGAGATTATGGAACGATCCAGTGGCAAAAATGGCATCTCTCGCGCAGAATTATATCCCGGATATATCGTGTACATCGGCTGGATCACGCCTTAATCCGCCTCGCCGCGCACACCTGTACTTCTATGATAATTTACCGTCTACAATAACTAGCGATAAGTGAACGGTGCCGAGCGCGAACTAACTTCTCCGCGATTCAATGCGATCTCAGCGTGTCGTTGCAATTAGTTAATGCTTCGTAAATCGTTGGCGGGTAAACACCGCCCTGACGTTTCCCTCAAAACCGTTTTACGCCCATCGGATAGGATTACTTAGGTCGGCGCGACGATGGAAATTATGTCGCTAATAAATATTAACAAGTAGCCGGATAATTCGCTCTAAGCTCTACATTTAACTCATACGCTCAGCTTACGAGAAATCAGCTAATCCACAGTAAATCCACAAATAAAGTGCAAGATCACGTGTTGGAAAAATGACTACATTCAAACAAAACTAACGGATGAAGGAGACGATACTGCTAGTAAATATCAATTAATCTTGTATCCATCTACACGACCAGATTTATCCCTTAATAGTTTCCGTAATATCCTACATATGATCTACAATCTTATAAAAATATTACAACACATCAACAATCGATGTAATGATTTCGAATGTATTATCAAATATTACGGCCAGATTGGTTAATTCATAAAAAAGAAGTAGTCGAGGAGAGCAACAGTTCTATTTTAAAAGTTAACTATAATTATCAGGTAAATGAAACTATGTTGCTAATTGATATTAACGATGATGCAGTCATTTCTATCTATACTTATAGATGTCCCTCCCTTTTCTCTTTTTCTCTTTCTCTCTCTCGCTATTGATCAATCCATCTTTCAATTTATCTTGCTTTAACAGACCAAGTGTGAATGTAGCAGTTTTATAAAATGCTACACCGATACAGATCACGATGACGTCGACGGTCATAGCGCTTGATTTCGAAATGCATTATCAGACCGTAACGCGTGTTCGCGTTACGATGAATTACCTAATCTTCCAGGGCAGACCGTTTAAAGAAAGGAGAGTGAGATCGGACTGGCTCTCTTCCGGAGAATCACGGGTCTTTCAGGTGAGGCCACCTGGTCCGTCGAGTGCCGTGTGAACCTGTCCCTGGCGACACGACGTCGCCCGAAAAGACACCCAGAGGGTAACTGTTTGTACAAGCGCCCTGGTATTTTTATCCGAATGACGATGACTCATAAAGATCGGAGCTCTCTCGTCCGCGTACCCCGGCGCGCATGTTCCCTCTTCCTTACACATACGAATAAACTGTGCACCCACCACGCGTCTATACACGCGTGACACCGTTACCGATGCACGCGCAAGCGTGAACGCGAGAGGAAAGCGGACGAGAGGAGGGCAACGGCGTGCTTGAATGTGTACTTAGCGGCAAGGAACACACTCGCCTCGCATGTTAGGATAGAGATTATGTCGTCCAAGGAGTCTATAGTTAGTTAAGGCTACCATTCTTCGGCCGGGTGGGTCTTTGAGCCCACCGCCGAAAGAGATCGTGGCAACAACGCGTTCGTCGTCACGCGCACCAACAATTAGATATTAATTCTATTCAGGTCTTGAACTGCCTATAGCCGGGACAGCCTCTACAAGAGACGCGGGCGGATTAACCTCTTTCGATGTCTGTCCTCTTTTTTTTTTCGGGAATCCGATTCCCGCCGTCGAGACCAGCCAGGAATCACCGGGACAAAGCCGAATTTGTCCGTCGCCTCACAATGGAGTCCGCAAACACATCGTCGGATTAGATAACTCGATATTTTCTTTGGAAGAAAATATCCTTCACTCAGCCAGTAAAAATTCTTTCATTATCCGGAATCGTTTATTTAAACATTTATATATACACAAATTGATGTTTCCTCGAAATCTACCTGACTTTAATTCTTCAGAGGTAGTTTCTCCCTCACGTATATTATGATACAAATTAATATTCCTATTTGTAAATGCCGTAATTTAATTAAATCTTATGTTACGTGTTTAAGTCCGACCCGTAAAATCGTTTAAGTCTCATCCTGCCGCGAGTCATAAATAATGCATCGCAAGGAGTTATTACGTGGCAAATGTAACTGCGAAAAACATGATTAACGAGATTCGTCAATTTAGATAAGAGGCTTTCATTCACAGCCCGATTAAAAATTTCGCTCGTGATCCTCGAGAGCCGTAATATTTCAGCACAGCTGCGAAGATAATAACCAGACTGGGCATATATAAGGCGGTGCCTGTTCTGCGTCAACACGTCCGCTGGAAACATCAACGGCTGTTTCGCTTTTCTTATCTATACGTGGCATAAACTGCCCCGGCATAAATGGAGGATGATACACCGCAGCGCGTAAAGGAGAAAAAAATATCGCTGAAACTCCCGTAACACTCGTACGCCAACCGCGGGAAACAGCCAACTCGCGGAGCAATTTTTATCCATTTGGACCCCGACCCTCATGAAGACGGACGACGATCCGATGGCGGCGCGAAGCGCCTCGGAAAGGGAGGTGGTGACTTCTCGTCAGTGGCAATTTTTTTGAAAAACGAGTGCCGGACACATGGCCCACGTATGAAGGACGACGGTGGCTGTGAAAATGATGCGTTTTATGGTTTTATAATGCGAATGGTTGACCAAAAAGGGGATCTCGGGATGAAACTGTAACACATGGCTGCTCGTGTGTCCACCGCTCTTTCCTGATCACACGCGTACATGTGTGTGAGTACGATGTACGGCAAGGGGATGGCCGCTCTTCGACTGTCCACTACGAAACTGGGTAATGAGCCGTCACGTAGACCGGGTTTACTCCCCAATAAAATCTATATCAGAATTCGGGGGATGCTTCTTTTTATCTTGGCACCGCCATACATCATCCTTGAAGCGTCATCGTCGACGCACTACCACTCTTACTTTTCAGTTATAATTCCACCGCAGTCTGCGAAAAGTTTGATTTATTGTAGATCCTTGACATTTCAAGGTATCATTCATCGTGGACACGTTTCCGCATTTTTCGCATGCTTAAGAAAGCGGCTCGATCGCAAAGTATAATATGTTATATCAAGATGCAGATAAATGATATGCGTATTCCCGATTTAAAATATCAGAATCATGGTTAATTTTCCGCCTACAATTGGAGTCTTTCGAGACATCGATATTTTTTTTTATTATGAATTTTGATATAAATTTAAATCTGTAAAAAATAAGTAAAATAAATGAAATTATCGACGTTTAATTTTATCTAATACTCAGAGATTTATATAATATTGTTTTGTTCACATTGAAAATGACCCGATCGGTGTCGAAACGTTTGTACGATTATTAAATATTTTACATTATAATTGGCTCGTAGCCCTTCTTTTATTTACTAAAATAAATCTGATTTCTATGATGGCAAAAACTTGTTGAAAGTTTGACAAGTATACTAGAATTTTTTCAGATTTTTATATAATCTAGAGTAATAAAAAATGTGCTATTTATAATTCTTTTGAGACTTTCATATAGAAACTATGCGTTTCACGAGTTATCTCTATGTCCCGATCCATTATTAAAATGCCAATGTTTCATGAAGTGAACTGCAATGTTCACGAAACATTGGCATTCTAATAATGAATCGAAATACGGAGATAATCCACAAAATGTGATGTTTTTTGAAAATTTCTATTGTTGACGGAAGTTAAAATTTATATTGTAGGCGAAAAATTAACATGTTATTTCAACTACTCAAACTTTATTGCTAATCGTCGCGCAGCAGTGTCGTAACATTGTGCGCGTGCTTTGTTTTACGTGACACGGGCGATTTACAGCGCTATTTTTAGATTTCACAGCATCGATGTCTCTTCTTTAAAGAAAAAAAAAACAATAAACCGTAGAGGAATCATAAAACGATGTTGCGTAATTAGTGATGCGCATGGCGCCACTGGCGAACTAAACATTCGACTAAAATAAATAACCACGGCTGGGCAAGGCTTGATTTATGAAGGAAGCCTGATGTTCCCCTGAATGTCATCCGGGTTTAACGCTTTTCGTGATCTTGGGTGCGCTTTAGAGCAACCATCCCGGGAACCCGATCAATAATACATCTCGTAAACGCACTCGGTGTCGAGAGTGATGGGCTCCTCCAGTTTCAGATACGACCAAAGTGAGTAATGCTAAACAAACGGGAAAATATACCTATCTGGCAGCGGCGACGTCGACGGCGGCCGCGACCACGTCGTGGGAGACATGCTATATTTACGCGACGGTGGTTTCGTCTTTTTTAACGGGTGCTCATGGTCGAACCGTTTATATTTAGCACGCGCGTACTCTTTCGGCCAAAGGCACCACCTTGTGACGTGTCAGATGCGACAACTCGTGTTCGTCTTTTTATCGAACGTGTGTGACCCTTCGTGGCACCGGTGCTATTTCAGGGTGCATGGGAACGCCGTTCGGCAGGTGCCCCCGGCTGATTATAAATAATCAGTCTCTCTCGCCTCTTACGAGAGCGCCTGCCAGCCTCTCGTGCCGCTCGGTATGGATACGCTCATGTCGAGGGGACCACAGAACATAAACGAGGGAGCCTAAGCGACGAGATATTTGTTCGTTCTATAATACATATAAGGTATTCGCGCGTTTAACGCACAAGATAATTTTATTTGTTATCGAAAATACAAATAATTTTTTTCCTTAAAATTACTTTCTATAAAACCTTTCTATAAAACTATCATATTTTACTTTCTATACTTCTGCATTTTTCAATGTTTTGAAATAAAACGTCTTTATATAATCAAATCTTATAAGATTATAATTCTATCTAATACACTTTAATCTTTCATCAACAACTGATGTCTTTAAAGGCACAATCGATATTTTAAAATTATGAATTCTAATAGATAAATTTAAAACTGTAAAAAGGAAGTATAATACAATTCGACTTCTATGATGGTAAAAACTCGTTAAAGCTTTGACAAGTATACCAGAATTTTTTCAGATTTTTATATAATTCGAAACAATAAAAAATTTGTCCTGTTTCTCGAAGATCCTTGTTGCTGATGGAATTAAAATTCATTTTGTCGGCGAAAGATTAAATTAATTAAACACACACGGCACATTATCGCAGAGAACATACCTCTGCGTACTTGAGCTGATGCGGCTTTGTCTGACAATCCGAATGAGCGAATCATCGTTTGACCGGATCATCTTTCCCAATGCGGAACAAGCAGCATGGAATCGGCATGGAAGTGAACGCATGGAATTTGAAAGCTCGTGGGTTTCAACAGGTGCTTTCGCGAAGCTGAAGTACGCAGGTATGTGGAAGCAAGCACTTGTGCCCATGAAGACCTCTTACATGTGCACACTCCACTTGCGCACAAAGCGGGCCCGTATATTTCTATTTTCCATCTCGACAGCTCGCAGAGACTCTCTCGAAAAGTGTGCCGCAGCAGTATACGTCTATCTCTCTCGTTTCTTCTTTCGTTGCTTCTCTCGCACGTCCTTTCCTTTCGTTCGCTGTACGAACGCTTGCAGCGCGCACATTGTCGTATGGTCAGACGTAAACAAATTTCCGAGAGAGATGCATACAGAAACGTTTCGCAGTTAATAAGCTGTTGGCGAAACATGGTGGTCATTAAACGTGCGTTTTCATTGTACAGCGCACACTCGAAGACCTCTGAGGTCGCACAATAATCGAGTGGCAAAGTTGCGGTTAGAGAATATCTCACCCTGATGTGCCAGTTGGCCTGTGGTTATTCGTATCGAACGATTATAATATTTTGTATGTGCGTATTCAATGACAGATAATTTGCGTCATGTAAATATTTTTAACAAAAATAAATCTTGGCGTATAATAAACAAAAACATTTATGAAATAAAGAATGAGAGTTCAAAGCTTAATAAATAATCAAGATCTGGAAACAGATGACCGAAAGAAATGCGAAATTTGAAATCTGGGATTGAAAGTCGGATACTTATCTCGGTCAATTCCCTTCAAGATCACTCAAGAATTAGGGTCTATTCGTTCGGGATACTCGAGAAGATTAGACTGTCACAAGCTTTTCTACGTTTTCACAATAAGCTTGCGCAGTGTAGCACAAAAGAGGACCTACCCGAAGGGCGGTTGCATCGAGTGACCATTACATCTACTCGAAACAGAAAAATAATTCTATCCCCGTAAGCAAGCAGCAGCGAGAGCGACGGAATGTACCCGACGTGGAAAAACGGTGGATAACGAAAAGAAGGGAGATGAAGAGAGTGATAGAGATATTCGGAGACTATACGTAAGCCTCTCGACAATGGGGAAGATATTTTCTCTAATGAACCAAGACGAGTACACTCCAGTGCCAATTACACTTCAACCGCGTTCTCCGTATTTCGCTCTACTTGACTTCTGTCATTTCAAAGCCAACGAAATGTCGGAGAGACAAGGGCGAAATAGAAGAAAGAGAGAAATAGAGATGATGGCCCGCTGTGAGAGGTCTCCTCCGTGGGCACCCACGATCGATGCTAAACCTCGTCCCTTCTCGTCTCTCGCTTCGGAGCAATAAAGCGCGAGACGAGGAAGCGAGGCGGAGAGATAAGCCGGACAATTAATTTTAAGGCGAATCTGAAGATGGAGGGACTTTGGCGCGATGTGCGCCTTCGTTATGAAAGATCACTTACTTGCTACGGAGTACACCCTCAGTTTTCTGCTAAAGAGCTCCGCAATCCTTTCGAAACGCTCGCTAAGTACAAGTTGTTGCAAAATATACTTTGCTACGTCATCTTCAAATAATTAGCACAATCGTAAGACTCAAGCTTTAATTAGCAGTTTTGAATAGAATTGCAAAATAACTAGCTTGAAAAATAACAAGATTATATTAACACAGATACAAAAAACATCCTATATTTATCATCTATTATAAAATATTTTTGAAGCGATGTGTGTATGACATCATATGATGCACACTATGATGATATCATAGCGTGTGATATATCATATGATTCAAATATAATACCGAGATTATAATTACGTCGAATCACAATTACCTTGAAGTAATGCCTCCGATAAATTAATAACGGGTGAATAGTTCTAGTTACGCAAACGAGATGTGCGACGACGGTACGTCTTAATTTACCATAGATTACACAGATCACAATAAACCAAGTCGATAGGGTCAGTCCGAGCCGTAAGCCTTGATTAACGGATTTAATTATGGGATTGTGTGCGGGGGCAGGATTGCAGCGGTCATTATGGGGGCCTTAGTAACCCGTATCCCATACACCCTGGATATACCTATGATGTTCCTGGATATACACAGTGTTCCTACATAACGTCCAATAATATGTGTACGTGAAGCAAACACTTTTGACACTAAATATATCTATTACCAGAGTAATTGTATTTTTTTCATTATGAAACATATTCTCTCACGATATTGTTGTTGCAAGCATTTTATAACGGTACAATTATCTGCACGTAAATATCAAATTTTATTACACCCTGTACGTAAAAGTCTACCAGAACTCAATACGATATTGCAGACTCTCGTGGTCCGTGGGGAATAAGACTTTAAATACGAACCCCATTTCTCTCGCCATCGCGCGAATACAGAAAAGCTGGCAAACGCAAAAGATAATTAAGTTCGTAATTAAAAGATACGATCGCACGAAAGCCTTTCATGGTGACTAAGTGACAAAGGCAATCAATCAAAGAGACAAGCGTGGATTCCACTCATGTCGAGACGTTCGATGTATATATAGATATAGGCGAGCGTATTCGTGCTCGGATCATTAAGGCTCCTATCATTTGTTACCATCAAGGATCGGTGTATCCGTTAATACCATGTTTCACGGCTCCGCGATTCCGCCAGCGGAGTATAAGCATATTAAACCAAGTATTCTGGACGTGCAGGTATTGATTTTCTCGATACGAAAGATACGGCCGTCTACGAATCTGCCGTTTACATGAGCGATAAAAGGTTTAACCCTTCCACAATGTTAATCCTGACGTGACAAACGCGATTGCAAATCAAAGTTTTAAGGTTGCTGCACGTCATTAGCGAGTAAACGATAAGTAATATTGCGCGTCGAATATTGTACGTTACTATATACATAAATGGTGATTATCGTACATATTCTCGATATACATATATTAAAGGTTATATTATCTTCCCATCACCTCTGAAAGCACATTGTATACGAAACGTGTTGTGATACACCGAACGCAATTAGGATCGTGTGATTCAGGGAACGAGTATATGGGGTGTTCGGAATTTCGATTACAAGGCTCCTCGAAGTACGTTCTCAAGATGTCATTTTGCATGAATTTCCTCGGGCCATCGTCTCGGAGAAAGCTCTCTGTCTGTAACCATCGGCGTGTGCAGAGGCGGAACCCTCGGTTAAATGAAATCACGGTCAATCTAACGTTATGTAAATCGGCGGTCACTATCTGGTCAGTTTTGCATATGAATGCCAAAGGGACGGCACACTTACGGCGCCGTATACGACCTTAAGATGATGCTAATCAGTGCTCTCCCAGGAGCCGAATTCTATCTATGGTTCGTTTAGTTTAGTGCTTTCGGGAGTCAAAGCCGGGTCGAATCGTAGGAATTACGCTTGAGAAGCTTAATATTGAACAATTCTGATGTTATAAATTTTCGTAATGTCACCTTCTCGAGAATCGAACGATTCCTCAACTAATTATGTCACAGCGCATATTTTCTATTGTAATTGCGGAATACGTGACCTCACTAATTGCATGTCGCGAAGTATTTCTGACGCCGGAATAGCCAACAACATCATTTTCGCGCTGATTAAAATAGGCACGGAGAAATAGTGGGATCTCGCACAGCGTATTTAAAATATTTTAATCGGGCCATTCGTGCCGGCGAGGAATCTAATGCAAAGTGGTAACTCGTAACACTGCGCGCTTCTAATGTCACCACATGGTTTCGATGACTGGGCCTGTACCGGGTAATCCTATGGGGTAGCACCTACTCGAAAAGCGTCGATTGCGTAAGTATTGTCCATCGACGGTTCACGTCGCGATCCTACATTAAATACAACCGAGTGACTATTATTTCGCGTTTATCGACAGCAACGGTATTATCCCGAGGGGTGCGCACCCTCTGATTAAAAATTCTCGCGTGGTTAAGCCTCTGATAATGATCTTCTCTAACCCCTTTCCGCCCGTAGGGTTTATACAGTATGGTCTAAAAACGATTGTACTTACTCAGTCGGCGTGCACGGACGACGGCTAAAGCGCAAATGGCTCGAGGTCATCGCAGAACAAGAGTTAACGATCGTTGTCAAGGGTAGTAGCGATAGTGCTGTCTTTTTTGTCAATTGACGTTGTAGGGTATCAAAGAAGTCTCGTGAGGATCCAGCTGTTCCGCAACTCTCGTACCTGTAAACAAGTTGTTTCAAAACCGGTTATTTTCATGAGTTATTGTGAAAGTCATGTTTTTACACTACGTTACTCATTTTACAATCTTATTCTATTTCTAGCTACTATTTTCTCTTACTTGTTATATATAATTAGATAATTTGTATATAATTTTAATACATGTATATAGTGTGTATATAAATAATATATAATTAAGTACACAAATCATATATTAATAATATATATCTACTATGTAATACAAATGAATACATCAAAGACGCAATCTTGCTATCAAGACCCTCCGCAAGTATCACGTCGAGATACTATCTTTAGCCTGTTATTAATTAATATCGTGTCAAAGATTAAATGAATTCCTATTGAAGATTCTCATCTGCCAGCAAGCCAAGCGCGAAGCAGGCGGTCGCCCGCGAAATTTGTCATAGGCCTAACGACCCTCGTTATTAAAAGTAACGTTCCAATGACCTCGCGTGATAATCCACTCACTTGACAAATCGAGATAATTGCAGCGGCGACCCTTAATCTTCTCCTCGAGCAACCCGACAAACAAAAGACTTTTAGAGGCTCTGAGAATCTACACTGCATGCGGAATTAAATTTAAAAAATACGAGTTGCTTCAGTGTTACTCATTATCGATTTATATATTATATTTCAAAAAGAATAAGTTAAATATTAAAAACTCGTTATACATAAATTAATATAGTTTACTATTGTCGAATAACAAAGAGAAATAGTACGTTCATAAATAGTTATGAATAAAACTCATTTATAAAATCAAATATAAAAAACCGCAGTTACAGACGAATTTCATCAATTTTCCGTGAAAATAACGCGATAGAAAGGTACCGAATAAAACACAAAAGAGGCATAGTCGGGTGAAAAAAAAGAATATAAATACCCGTAGTCCAGCGAATCACGCACTTCCATTAATTAAATATTCAAAATCGCCATTAATCCGGTCATCCCGCGTAACGGCCATTCACAACCGTGACGGTTGAAATCAGTCTGAACGAAGCCCGGACCCGTTTCAGATCTCCGCGGCTTAGGCAAATGAAAGCCGCGGCGTTCGCATGCAAATACACACTTTTGTACGCGAAACCCGGTAGCACCGAGCACGGGCGTTAATAAATTTTTCCACAGTCGCTCCCGGCTGCCGAATTCGACGTGTGACTAATGACGGCGAATTAACGCGAGAGCCCGTACCAACGTACCTGAGAACAATCAGGTGCTGTTGCTAAACGAAAGAAAAAGAGAGAAAGAGAAAGAGAGAGAGAGAGAAACTCAAAGCAGCGATAGCACGGGAAAAAAACGCCAGTCACCCTCTCATCGTGTTTGCCCAAGGTGTGACAAATTCCGGAAGATAGATCGATCGACCATACCTCCCGTCGCGCTACGTACCTGTCTTCCTGCGCTCATTCGATGCCCATTCACATTCAAATGCGAAGTTAACGAACAAGGTGGTCTCGGTAATAAATGACACGGGCAAAAAGCGCGCGCATTTTCCGATCTCTCTCTCTCTCTCTCTCTCTCTCTCTCTCTCTTTCTCTCTTTCTTTTTCCTCTGCCCCCGGGTTAATTATTCAGACTAAGGGGGTTGTAAGCAGATTGGTCTCACCCTTAAGCCCCTATCTCGGTACAACGAGGGTGGCGAGACGGGGCGAGCGGCGGAGGGATCGACCAAAGACTTTAAACCGCCCTTACTTACTGACTGGTGTCTGTGATTAGAACCAGAAATATGCTAAGCGGCCTACCAATTACCGGAGATTCCTAGTCGCGGAATTACGTCGCCTGGAATAGAGAGGCCTCGCGATACAATCGAAATAGCGGTAATCTTACCACGCCAAGAATAATTATGCAAAGATGTTACACCTTGTTTTCTAGTCCTTTGTAAGGAGATAAATAAGGCTGTAACAAAGTTTAAATATTTTTTTACATAATTAACATTATTTTTAATAATATTGAATTACTATAGCGATTTATAAGAAAATGTTATTTTCTACTTTATTTTGTACATTTTTGTAAAATTATATTTAACGGCAGGAAATTGTACAATAGGAAATGATTCGAATAACGTACTCGTGTTAACAAGAAGTTTTTAATAATCTCTAGATTCTGAACCGTAACTCGGTCGTCGAACCCCATAAAATCAGTTTCGCCCAAAACGTCTGAATCGCATCCAACGAGTTTTTCTAATCCCAACGTACGATCAAAGTCCGCTACAAACGGCACGGAAGTTCAATCGTCTGCAGTGAGGGCGGAAATTAATTCCATGTCCGCGACAATAATTTTAGACGCGGTTCTTTGAGAAGGAAGCGACTACGCGGTCTAGTCGGAGGCACGAAAGGATAGTGGAAAATCGTAAGGGAACATTGTCGTTAACTTTTACGATGCCATTAACGTGGCCGTCTTCCGCCATTCCGAACGCGAGCTGGACATCGTGACGTCACCGTAAAAAGAGGACCAAAGGAAGCAAAAGAGAGTTAGAAAAAGAATTAGTCGAGACCACGAGTTGCCCAATCTCCCTTCCCACTCCACTCGTTCTTTCTTCGTGCCTCGTATATCCTTCTATGGTATCGCAGCGGTCGTAACTTCGACAAAGGGCAATATTCGAGTTACTCAAGCTGAATGCGGAATGTTCTCAGCAAATTGATTGCCGGAAAGGATTTAATATCACGCTGGTTGTTATTAAATCTTTTTCCATAACATGCTAATAACGACTTATGTAACAAATATTAAAATACGTTATAGAAACGGATCATTAAAATTATTATACAATTAATAACTTGGGTCGCATTCGATTTACATGAATTTTCTTAATTTTCCTTAATTTCCTTTATTTCCAACACCTTTAGACAGCACATTTGCGGTTGGCGTCGCGGCAAACGAATACGACGACAGCCACGCCTTCTGCAAGTGGCAGCTCGGTGTTGAAAAAAATAACAAATCGAGGAAATACGAAGAAAAACATGGATGGAGAAGAACGGTTAGACGAAGGTTACGTTTTGGGACTTGACACGCGTATCTAAAACACAAGTCTGGGCCACGTGCCGGGGGTACCCTGGCTGTCAAGTCACGTGACCGTGCGTAAAAGGGTTGAGATTTTCCAGCCCGGACTTTTCGTAGCTGACAGATCGTTTCGCTAAGTCTGACTGATACTCGTCCGCCACGGGCTTCGCTTTAATTATGAGATATTATTCCGTGATCGCGCCCCTCTGAGCGCGAGCGGGTTTAATGCCTTTTTAAAAGGAGATCAAGCTTCTCTTTCGTGTACCGTGCACAGACGGATCGACGAACGAACGTCAGCGATCATCGCGCAACACAATGCCGCCGGAGTTTCAGAACGAAACAATTAGCCGAGCGTCGTTTCGGCGAGCGCGGTGTGAATTTCAGTCAGGCGGGCGACAGAAGATCAAAGCTTTTGGATTTGTACGCGGAGCTTCTCGATCAGCTTCCCGTCTCGAGTCGGAAAGCCGTCAGAGACAATATTATCCCTGCGAGAAGGTTGTTACTTCACGCTCGGTCGCCGAAACTTGGTGAAATTCTAAAATTCTCGAAAGGTTCCGGGTAATATCCCAGGAAAAGTTCCGACACTTTCTTAAACTTCGAAACAACGTCTAGATATGATATCCAGTTTATTGCAGTCTACTCAACAGCGCCCGGGTGCTCCTATGATTTTAATCCTCGCATTCTCCGTTATATATCCTTCTTGATGAAATTTGTGATATATAAACAATTTTAATTAAATTCTTAAGAATAGGATATTGTCTACTAAAACACTGCACATACCGTGTTATTTAGAAACTTTAAAAGTACTGCAAGTTATTAATTTCTACATTGAAAAAAAATTTACTATATCTTAATACATTTTTTTTTCAATAATACTGACTAAACATTTACTTACAGTAAATATTTACTTGATAAAATATGATAACAGTCAAATCAAATTAATGATTCTTGTGCTAAATAAATATACGTTTACATTTAGTAAATAGTTAGTACTATTCGAAAAAATATTTATTAAAATTTAGTACATTTTTTTTCAAACAGAATAAACAGCTATATACATTCAAAACATATAAAAATACTGAAAATATTACCAATCGTAATATCTATCATCTCTTTATAAAAGCTTAAGTGAGATAATGATTTTATAATCTCTCTATGATAAACATTATAATATACTTTTATAAAATATAGTTACACGCGCGCGCACACACACATACACACATACACACACACACCCAAGAAACTTTACTGCCAAGAAATATGAACTTATACAGTAGATACAATCTACCGTGTAGTACACGCAATTATAGCATATATCTTGCTTTTGATGTTTCCAGAAGTGCTGTAATAGAATAAGTTGGTATCTCTCACACTAACGCAACAACTTTCCAAGCAAACCATAAAGAACAGCGAGTTCAGGAAGAGTCGGCAAGCGCCACGTCACGCACATTACGGACAATAATGTCCCACAACTCTGCAGCTAGAAAACGAAAGAAGCGAGTGATGGATGCGTCTTATAATCCGTGCTAACTTCCTTCGGGATTTGGCGGCGATGGTTGCCTATGGCGCCACTTCTCTCCGACACAAGCAAGCAAACAGAGCAGACAGGCAAGCCGGCAGGCAGTCACCCCTAATTCAAACCTGGCCTAAAACCTCGAAATCAAGTCAAGTCACTAAGTCTCATCTCCTGGGGGCCGTGTGCGGCGCCCCGAGACGCCGTTCTAATTAACATCGTGTCGCTCTTACGGCTTAAGTCGCAACGCACAACTGAAACGTCTTCTGAAAATCATTAGAAGGGGAGGCGAATGTATAAAGAGATAGGCAAAGGACGAGGCGACGCACGGATGGATTCGACTGTCGGGAGGCGCAGAATGGTCGAATAAATAGAGGCAGGCAAACCAGAGAGGAGACGATTCTCCGGGTCGGGGAGAGAAGCCAAGAGGAGGCGGCAGGATTCAAATTTTCGCAAATCATTCCGCGGGGGAAGAGAAAGAGAGAGAAAGAGAGAGAGAGGGGGGAGAGAGGGAGAGAGAGAGAAAGTATTTGGTAACCCCTTTTCCCGGGATTATCGGGGACCCATGTGGCCCTGGCTCGCTGATGGCTCGTTACCGAACCGTGCCTCTTCTCGATAACCGACAGATATTGCTATTTATGAACATCGTCGGGCCCTCGTCACGCCACCGCCGGCGCATCTCTTTGTCTTTCGTCGACTATACGCACCGTCGCCTCTATGGCGATTGCCGGCTCCAGTCACGTCCCCAACACGTGTCGAAGATAGTGTTCCACGAGACGTATCCGCATACACTGATGTTGTCGATCAAGATGGATTGACGTCGAGGAAACGGAAAACGATCGCCGTTTTCCAAACTATTGGTTACGCTGATGAAACATGTCATAGTAAAAAAGAACTAAAGATATTACGTAAAGCAGACGCAGAACCATGGATGATCATTTAGCACTGTTATTCAAAATATTGATCTTACAAATAAACGGGCTAAGATGATACAATAATTTAAAGAAATAAGAAAATGAGTCATCCAGGATGAAATATTGTGAACGAATTACTTAAATTATATTTAAAAACTTAAATTAATCAAGAGAGATTCTATTAGAAATTCTAATCGTTCCATATTAATTAAGAGCTATAGCTCCAAATATTTCGCCGTTCATAGTATCATGTCGATCTCCAGACGCTTAAGCGAGTTGTGTGGACCCTACTGGAAGTTACCGGTGTCCGGCTTAAGTAAACGAAGCAGCCGCCGCAGGGGTTGCTGCGATGGACTAAGATATTTGTCACCTCATTGTTCGTCTCTTGGGCCCTGAGCTAAGTTCACGGGCGGAGTTTAATGTTACGCAATTCCTGCGAGCGCCACAGAGGATTATTCCTGCGGGTAGGATATGCTGCGATATATCTTGCGCAGTTCGTCGCCGAAACGAGCCCATTTCTCGAAGTGCACGGAGAAATGTCCGACCCGACCAGGGTCTTCTTGTAAGTTCCGGCGAGCTTAAAGCAACGACGGCGAAATAGCGCGCCCAAGATATTATGGCGCGAGTCTTAATTAGCGCGACTTCCAAACGATCGCCACGTATAACTACCAAAAGACCGATGACGACCCCGAGATGGGAACTGTCCCTGGTTAAGCACGACCGTCGTTAATTAATCTGCATTATACATAGTAACGTATAGGTGAAGGGTCTTGCAAATTTTCCCTTGTACAATAATAATTATACACATACAGACACACAAAGAAAGAATGGTCTTGTTGAAATATTTAAAAATTTAGCTAGATAGAAGAAATAATTTTGTTGGACTATTACAATAATTATGTAAGATGCTCGAACTAATTATGTAGGATGCTGCAAAAAGTTTTAGCATTCTAACAACCGGTTCAAGTGTCTTACATAATTATTTTGATGCAACAAAATTATTTTTATGTATCTATATAATTAAATTTTTAGACACTTCAACAAAATCATTCTTTCCGTGCATGCAGCAATGTTTTATAGCGTTCGTTCAATCACAACCGCGACGGGGAGGAATTGTCGTCGGCCGTGTCCATGGAATTTTTCAATCGCCGCGATAATGACTGACTTTCACGCTCGGTGAAGTTCCTTGGTCGCGAGCAGATCTAGAACCCGATAACGACCGTGGTATTAATTCAACGTTTTGCTGCAATGCACGCGTTGCCGCGTGATTTCGAAAGGCGATTCGTGCAGGTAGTTTGTTGATATAATTTCGCGACCTTACGGTTAAATTGTTGCACATAGTGACGCTGATGAGAGCAGTACGCGCGAGTCACACCATTTATCGTAATTATACGGGCGGTGCTGGTGGCAATGTAATGGTAAGGTATCACAATGTCGAAGCTATGTCATGCAATGGTCCCTTTCGTGACCAATGATCAGCGGAGTCGATTTGTAGTGTGCATTAGTTATCAACTTTCCACTGGCTGATTGCGTGGCTACTGAATCAAGGAATATAAATGTTTCAAATACTACAAATAACGGAGACAAATTGAATACATTTCTATCAAAATTTTTATTAATAATGTGTGTATTATAGATTTATTGTGTATATTTCTAATATATTGTATTTGATGTAAGCATTTTAAAACACTCTTTAAAAAGTCATGTTTTACAAGAAAACACTGCGATGCTTGTAGAATGTCTGGTTGGTAAAACATTATGTCTTGTGTTTGTCACGTTCGACAGCTATTTGTAAGACCGACGAGCCTTTTTCAACAGAAATACGAGCTTGTCGGATCGAAAGACTGTAACTCGATCTCCCTTTTAGACAAGCTGTTAATTTTCTAAATTTAGAGGGTAGATGTAAGAAAGCTCGATCGCCGAAGCGGTCATGGAAACCAGTTATCTCTTACCCTATTTGTTTTCAGCAGCTGACTGCAGCGGGGAGATGAGGGTAGTGCGCGAAAGCGACGAAAACGCATCCGGGTCGAGGACTGGCAGCGAGGGCGGCCCCTTGCTCCCTGGGGGACATCATCAAGGAAATTGGATTCGGCATTTTTCAAATCCTACCCCGAAAACACTCATATAGATGTTCGACCGGTCGCGCCAAAACCGTATTTTCGTCCCTAAGAGGTTCGTACTTAACAATCAAATTACGTTATTTTTATGCCGCTTAGATTGAAAGTAGAGAAAAAGAAAAAAATACAACATAAGGTAGACCAACGCTGCCGTATCAAATTTTAATGGGATTGCTTTGACAGCTCTATCAATCTCGCTCGTTTTTTCTCTAAACAGAAATATATTTCTAAAATATTTAAACACATATACAATGATAATTATGTAAAATATTATCCGTATGTATTTTGTTCCGTAGAAATCATTCTTATAAAAAAAGATTAATCAATAGGCGAGAGTCAAGCGTCCCCTTTTTCCACTTTATTACATACGTGACAAGATCAGATTGGGAGGCTAACGGATGATTTTCGTCGGAATTCGACCTCGTCACCTCGAGACGATCCCTCATTTCACAGTTCCAACCGAAGATTAAGATCTACCCCTTAAAGCACCAACTTGCTGCTTCGCCCGCGGCTAAGTTTCGCGCAGTCGTAATTCATCGCCAGCAGATAACGTCGGTCGATGTATTATTTATCCTCGTTGTCACCGCAATTATTCATATCACTATCATACCACGCCTCGGTTTCCGCCGGCAATCGAAAGCAACTCGTCTGCTTATTACCGCGTTTCAAGATAGCGCGGATACGTTAACATGTTCCATTTCTCAAAGAGCAACGCGTACATTAGAAATATAGATATTAATGTAACATGCGATGAATACATAAGAACAACAAAACAATATACATGTAAAAGGAACATATATTTATCACAAAATAAATCAGAGTCAAAGTTTATAAGTGATGTGTATCATGTGTGTTTACATTCAAAGAATATATATCATTTAAAAATATTGAATTTTTCAAATAATCAACCACTATATATATATATATTCCAAATTAAAAAAGGCAAAGTAGTACGGAGAACAATAGCAGTAAAATTATACGCAAGAAAACGCGAATAACCCCGGAACTCCCGCGAGCTCTGGTAGTATCATCGAATGGAGATGTAATTGCGAATGGAGATTAGCTGGAGAGAACCAGGACGCTATCTCGGTAGACAGAATCTCGCGAGACGAGAGCGCATCTAGTTAGTACGTTTACGACAGTTCGTGGTAAGGAAGGAAGGAAGGAAGAAAGGAAGCGAGACGGGCGGACGGGCGCGCATTGTCATAAAACGTAAGCACGGAAGATATCTCCAAGTGTGAAATATTTCAGTCTAATCCAGCAATATCATAAAGAACGCCCGGCGAGGCGGCCGCGCGACGAGGCACTGAAGTCGTAACCAGGCATTAGGGCTGTTTACAAAAGGCCCTTTCGATGCCGCCGTCGCGCGAAATCGTCGTTATGGACGGAGGAAGGGCGGGGATCGACGGATGCGGGAGCAGCATCGGCTGCGAAACTCACCACCTGGGTCCTACCTCACCCTTATTATCAACAATCGTAAAACGCTAAATTGAAAGTCCTCGAAAGACTTAAGGCGGGGAGAAAGCATGCACCGCGTAGTAGAAAAGAATGGTGAACGCGCTCAGCTACAAACAAGATCTGCGGTTAGGGCAATTTCGTCAGTCAGCATAAAAGGGGCACTTTACAGTGGGAATCGCTAATACGCGATTGTAAAATTCATTTCTGTCTGCAGCTGCGGAAGAACGCCGTAAAGGATGATATAACAAACTTCGGTGGCGCGCGTATAACGTCGCGATTAAGTTAGCAGACGTTCGTACAAGACAGAAGGCATTAATGGATGGCAACGATATAAAGGAAAAAAAAAATGTCGTAAAAACTACTACGATTGTTTTTCCTCCTGGTTTTCTCGATAAATAGAGAATCACTCGCGATGACTTCGAGAAAAAGTTAACGGTCGGCATCGGGAGGATCTCAGTTACTTCTTCGGAGGGCCAACGAATTCAATCTGTCTGAGGTGACAAGACAAATGTGCCGCTGCACTCCGTCTCCCGATCCTCCTCCCGCAGGACGGCCACGGGTCAATTAGCCAAAAAATTGGGGCGTCGCGCCAGTGAATATCTAGAAAAAGTAATTCGATTGAAAGGGAACAGGCTATAGAGATAAGTGAGAGAAGATGCCAGTCATCCCTCGGTAATTAGTCAAGGGTCGCTTGAGTGCCGTGAGGAATTCCGAGTCGAGTCCGGGTATCATCCCCGGTAGATACACAGGCCAGAGGGGCCGATTCTCTAGGACGAAGGATAAGCCCGGATCCACAGGCTGATACCATGGAGAAGTTTCGCGTCCGGCTTGGATTTGATTGATTAGCCCTGCGCGGAATGGAGTGTCGCGATTGTTTCCGGCAGAGTAATCGCAGCCACTTACACGAATGCAAACGGTCAACCGAATTCTCTCGCTAATGATAACGATGGACATATACAAGGTATCCTTTATAGGCAGATACGAAACTTTCCCATTTCGTCAATTACTCGTGGATGCAAAAATAATGTTGTTTGACAGACTCTAAAAATAATCATCGCGAAATAAGTATTATTTTTTCAGGAAGATTTAACATGACAGACGTTTTTAAACTTCTTCTATACTGAATAACGAATAATGGAACATTTATGTTAAACAATTAGTCGCGTGAAAGGAAAAATCTATAAAAATCGACAAGCTCAAAAATGCTTTTTTCTATTATTTTTCGAATATGTTTATTTGCATATATGTAACATTTTTCAAAATAAAACATTAAAAATCGAAAGCATATTCCTGTTAAGTGATTAAAGAAGCTAATAGCGCGCGACAGTGCATACGTGTACCAATTATTCGCGGGTAATGCTTTTTTACTGTCGCCTCCTGAAAAATGTATCCACCCACGTGTGCATAATGGAACCGCGGATGCCAAAATCGAAATAGCCGAATGCCGCGTTTCATTACACGCGGGCACGGAGAGCGAATACCAGGGATAATACATTTAATCAAGGACGAAAATGGTTTCGCCGCGCGAATTTCGATTCATACGCGGCGACCGAATGCACGCACGGTTCGCGTCACCGCGCGCGCGTGGAACGCGTTTTTCCCAGATATATCCATTAAGCCGCGGGTATTATATCCATACAACGCCGGAACGCATCAGATCTTCCAAAATACCATCGAGCATCATGAATAGCCCGGATCTCCATTCGACGGAACGTGACCCGTGATCCGCGATGAGCCAATGGTTGTCTGTCTGTCCAGGCCCACGCGTTTCATAAAGAATGCTAACATTCGGAGCATTCTCACCGCGGGGGCGAAAGCGAGATGAGTCGGGGAGGAAAGGGGGGTTAAAATGTCAGTGGCGATGAATGGTGTGACCTGTGTCGTCGGGAGATAGGTACGTGACATTTCGCGGTGTATCCGTGGCTGTTGCGGCGTCGAATTACTAGAGTGTAGCACGCCGTTGTAGTACGCACGTGGTGTGCGCGGGCGCGCGACAGGGAATGTGTTACGGAGGTGCTTCCATGACACTATGGACTGTCGGCCAGTCCAGTGAGTATACGTATTGGACTCTGGACAGCGGTCATCTGTCACTGTCAAGCCCCACCACCCGGCTGCCTTACGGTCGGCCGGGTGGCGTCGGTGAGGAGGACGACGACGAAGGGAGGATCGAACCCTCCCGTATTCCCCGTAACACGTGCCGATGTCTACACTCGGACCCCGATCGCGCATCGCTTCGTACATATTATATACGCGCGCGTGGATATATATCGTGAGACACGTAATGTACGCGCGGGTATAAATAAAGCGCCATACTGCGTTAATTACGATCGAGCGGCGTGTCGGCGCTCCCGGTGCGGCCTCAAGGCTGCTTCGAGCGCTCATAGAGGCTCGCTAACACGTGTCTCCCCTGCATTTAGAATGTTATTTTCTTCCTTCTCAACTACGTCACGTGAGTTCATCGGTCAACGTTGTTCGTGCACTTAATCGAACCTAATTTCGATACACGCGATTAACGTTGTTGGCGGAATGATAGACAGAGAGAGAATCGACAAGGGAAGGGTTAATGGATTGACGTCTCTCCTCGGCTTACCTTCGTGCTCGCTCGCCAATCGCGTACGTCTAATATACGTCTGTAAACGTCGATGCGATATCTCGGACGACGTCTACCGTGCCGCAATAGGTACCCATTGCCATCCACACGATTGTGATATGTTCGAGGCATCTTGGTTGGAGTAGTACAATGCCAGGAAACCGCTTAATCAAGGCAGAATAGTGCCTCGAGCCGTACTCAAGTTAATGCGATATTTGCGAACGTGAAAGGTTAGCAAACCGATCCATAATTCAAAATCAACAATTACGCTGCGATGCCGCACTGCTCGCTCTCGGTTGGGTAACAGCTCTGAGTAACGCGCGCTTACGCAATCGACGAGAGATGCGAGATCTATATCTAATTTAGAGACTGCTCCAAGGTATCATCGGGAAAAGTCACTATACAAAGAGAGGTTTCCACAAATATAGGAGATGGTCGATTAATTCTATTACGTTCTGAATTATTTGTTCGTTTTGCCTGAAGGCACAGCCGACGGAACGGAAAATCGTGAAGTAACAGATCATTCGAAAATAAAATCGCCGAATAATGTATACGAAAAGATATTTTCTCAACGCTTAAAAAAATTATCATGAGTAGCAGTTACGTAATCGAGCAATTAGACGCGTGTCTGCTTCGGGTGGAAGACACGATCGATATTCAGACAGCATGCTCGAGCGTCGGAGATGCGTCCGTTAAATACCGGCGCGACTCCTTGGGCTTGCATAGTGATTAATAACTAGCCGTTCACGTCGCATTACTCATCGACGTCTCGCGCGCCTCGTAGACTTCCGCCAGACGAGCGTTACGAGTCTGCTGCGGTTTCCAGCTAGACGACCCGCGGCGCGGTCGCGACGCCACCCGCTCGCCTAAATGTTATTGCAGCAGAGTTTCGATGACGTAATATTGTGGAAATTTTTTTCGCAGTAATCGACCTCCTAGATCGTATGTCAAATATCGTTACCGCACGACGACGGTAAATATTTACTGCCTATACCGGTGAGAAATGCAGCGGTGTACCGCATAAGGCAGACTTTACAGCTTTTCCTTGTTGTTGTCGTTAACCATTAGGAAATGAAATCTCATATCTGTATATCTCACAAAAGCGACTATTATCCGTAATAATTCAAGTGAAGCGCGGTATATCCGCGACGTTTCTACGGCAGATGCGTTGCAATCTCTCATACGCAACAGAGTCGAACAAAGATTAAGCAAGAATGAGAAAATAACGGCTTAATACGATACCGTCGTCGTTAGGGGCAATTGTCCCTTTTCACGTTCGCTCGCAATCATATGCCGCGATAAATCATTAGGTCATTTCACTGTGCCCTGTAATTTGATATACACACAATGTTCAAAAGGAAGCGCCTCCAACGACGATTGCCGACATGTATAATGACGAGGTTCTCGTAACCTTCCGTATCCGCCGGAAGACGGTCGGCCTCTTTCGGTTCGTCGCAACAATATTTTACAATCTAACTGATTTTACGAGCAACTCCCAGCGGTCCCGCGGCTCTTCAATCTTCCTCAACGCGCCTATGAATATAAATACGAAGGCAGCGGTGATTTATGCGGCCGGGAAAGAACGAGAAAAGAAGCGGTAAGAGAACGATTCGATACTTCGGGACTCATTTTATGTCGCGGTCAGTGTTTATGCCCCAGATTTTAGCACCTACCCGAGGGCGGTTTGAGGTTCCTCCCTGTTGAGAGCTCACCAATTTTTACGACGGTACTCCACGCTGCTTTTTACTCTCTTCTCTCTTACTTGACTTCTTTAAGAACGACCTCTAACCGTTAGCAAACTATGTCATAAGTCGAAAAAATAAATCATTGCTAGTAAGATGGAGAAAAAAGAAAGAGAAAGAAAAATAGTACATTTAAAACTTAATAAACTCGTACTTCTTGGATTCTCATAAAAATTGCAATGTTTTAAATGAAGTTAATAACTTCATTTTCGCCTTTGTCGAAAATGAAGTCATTGATAGAGATACGGCGCCTACATGGAAAGAACGATTTTGTTGAAGTAAAAAATTTAGCTAGAGATTTAGATACAGATCTAAAAGTAATTTTCTTGGACCATCAAAATTATTTAAGAAGCTCAAACATAATTGCAACGTTGCAAAGATTTTGACATTCTAACAATTATTTCGAACGTTCTACATAATTATTTTGATAATTATTTAAACAAAATTATTTTCAGATCTGTATCTAACTAAATTTTTAGATACTTTAGCAAAACTGTTTTTTTCATATGCGAATCAACTCCTAATAAAGTTTAGGGAGATAATAGATTCTGATATTATTTCTTAGTCTGTAAAACTAGATAGAGACGCTGTTTGTTTTTACAAGAAAGCCGAGAGAGAATGACTCTCGTACCGAGTAATTTGCGTGCGTAGCGAAGTGCAGGCACTGTTTATGCGCCGAGACGTTTACGTATGCGGGATGCAATCAAACGTACCAACGTAATTTCCAAACTTCGTCGCGTGGAATCGAAATCCAACGTAGAATCGTTATTAAACCCCGATAAGGGGTCATTACGCACGCGGCCTATTGTTGCCCACAAATCTGACGTACGAGAGCGGTCATCGATCGGGAAGAGAGGGAGGCAGGGAGGGCCGCTTTCTTTGATCGACAGGTAATGACAGTTTAAACCATTTCGACGTTGGCAGCGTAACCGCTGTCGCGGCCGGTTTAGGCTCTTCGTGGCGTAGAGCGCCAATAATTTTCCCGGTGAAGAGTAATCCTTTCCGCATGCAGCCTATAAGCTCTGTGTATGCGTGCGGTCTCCGCACGCAATACGCGTAATGCATTTGATCCGCGCTAAAACGCATTCGGATGCGCGGCTCTGTCGTTTCATGCGCTTACGAACTTCGGCCTCAGCAAAAACCCGGATGTCCGTGTCTGAAAGAGAGATAGGGAGAGTGAGAGAGTTTCCGATGAGTCTGGAAAATGACGATTGCAATCGCTATAATCGGTTTCGTATTTTTAAAGCTTTACTTCCATTAGCTCCACTCAAGCTGTTAAGCTCGTTCTATCAAATAAAAGAATTAGTGATATATATATATATCTGGTGTGTGTATTAGCCCAATTTTTTGATAGATTTATACTGTCAGGAAATAAAGCCTTGTGCTTTAATATCTCGATATTGTGTGTATCCAGATTTAATATATGGATGATAAACAATGTATGAGAGTGACTGAACTTGTACTCGGAGATTTTCGGATGGATTTGTTACAATATCATCGGAGGGGAGTCGCATCAGGGGCCGAAACGTTTGGAAACGCTTTCAGCATATAGCTTCAACTATTATCCTCGTGATTAATAACCACGTCATGACTTGACTGCGACTTAATCCTCGGAGATGGTTCATACATTCCGCAACGTTTGATTGCTCGTGGAAAATGCTAGCGACAAATTACTTGCCTCTATTTCGCATCGGTGAACATTATTTTCTCAAGGAAAATATTGTTCAACTGTATCTAAAAGTATCTAAAATATTTCAAGCGATACGAAGAAGATGCATCGTCTTCCAAGGCACTCGGACAAGTTCGGAGTCTCAGACGTATCCACATACGAAATCTCCATTTCCTCCGTCTCGCGATGCATTACAGCGCGGAGATCGATCGTCGCGTACGAATTCCAAGCACAGCATACGAGCGAGTCACACGGAAGTGGAATGATGATGTTTCGAGGAAGGATACTCCTGCTCTCTCACCCTGATGTCGACCTCCGCCGTTCGTCTATCACTCGGTAGATCGATTCTCGTCGACGAGCATGGCGAGTAATACCAATCGCGTCACGAAAATCACGCTTATGTCGCGGGCATATAGAGGAAGAAGAGAGAAAGAGAGAGAAATGAGCGAGAAGTGAAGGTGGTCGCGGGGGTGGCATCGAGTTTGATAAATGACGCGGACTCCACTTTTGCCGACGGGGGTGTGAGTGACTACGCCCGATGTAATCAACCGTTGTATTATATAACGGGGTGACTTCCCAGATTAGAAGGGTCGAACGATCACTCCGTGAAAAGAGTACGTAACAAACTTCGAGGGCGTAATCAAATTTGATCGCGGCAGAATACACCTACGATGCTAATTAGCAACGAGTAATAGCTCCATATTTCGCGAAGGCAGAGAAGAAAAGTATAAATTTTTAATATTTTTAATACTCTCGGTGAAATAGCCTGTAATTGAAACAGGTTTACACTATACTTCGCGAAAACGTATTGTTTGCGATTATTTTCTCACCATTCTTTTAAAGTCCGATGTATTATTCGTTTTAAAGGAAAGCGGTTATATCGTGAAGGCTAGTATTAATTCTATCGTCAAATAGGATTCAAAGTTCACGAGCATAAAAGTTATACAGACGATATTCAATATGCACTTATTATGCGTACACGGCGCAATTATCGAGAAAAAGAGTTAACGGAGCGATAAGACACATGTACATGGCAATTATCTTAAGGAGCATGTGTCCAAAGCCTCTTGAAAGACGTGTGAGCGGCTAATGTCCGGCTAATACCCAACGTGCGTGTATATCGCGCGTATCGCGCGAAGCAGAGGACCGAGACGGAAATAATAATGTCAGAGCTTAATTGTTACTCTCGGTCACGCTGGCTGTACGGTTACTTGCGCACAATTTTCTTATTACCCGTTAATGATGCAAGAAGTCCCGGAGCGCCGCGCGGTGCAAGTGCGCATAAAACTAGCCATTACGACGGCCGCCTTTACAGCGCTTAATGCTAGCCACCGCTGCTACCGTCGCGTCGCCAGAATAGAGCCGCGGACCCCGGATCACTTTTTGCATTCATTCGGCATTACATTTTATACCGTCGTATACCACGATAACTAGTTCTACACGCTCGTAAAACCCCGCCGTCTGCTAATAATTATTTTTCATTAACAAAACGCTTGCTACTCGTTCATATCGCATTACGATAATTCGGCTATTTTGCTCGCTTGCCGAACTGCCGTAACGTTTTGCCCAGTGGTGAATTCGCTGAAATGGTAGATCGTACAATAGCGACATTTGCAACAAGGCGGAGAGATTCACTGCTTCCGGGAAGAGGCACTCCCGCATCCGAGATTACACCGAGAGAAAAGTTAATCTTAATAAACGAGGGCAATCAGGAGAACCTAGGCGAAGGTGGTTGTCGCCGCAAATGCTCGGCGCATGCAAATGTGCTCTAAAGCTAGCAGCGTTTCGTCTGACCCACCCTAAGAATTTACATACCGTTAGCTCTCTCCGCGAGCCATCGTCCGTTCTTTCTCGCTCCGGGTACAATCCAAAACCTTTTGTCCGGCGCGGAATGTCCATCAACTTTTTGTCCGTTGAGGACGAGTAAATAGGAGAGTCAAATGACCAGACGGGGGCTTTAAAGGCGGCGGTGAAATAGGGCTACCGGCCCTTTTATTTGCTGATTCCATGCGGATTGTTTCGTGATTTAGCATAAATGTTTGATTAGATTCGCCCGGCGAATTCGGACCCGATGGGTTGGAGGAATTCTGTTTGCATGAAGCACCGTCAATGGCCATCCAATCGAGCGGGCGTAATTGTTTAACGACCAAGCGGCCCTCTTCAAGATCCTATAACGTGCGTAAGAATAGCTGAAACCCTATAACCGATATTTTCAGCGATAACGACTTCTTGAATTTTAAACGATCACATAATGACGATTCTTCGATAATAATCTGAATAATCCGATGACAAGCGGATGACGAGAAGACCGCTTCTCGATCGATTTACCGAACGTGATTAAGCCGGGTCGTCGGTTCGTTTGCCAAGTCCGGCGTCATTAAGATCTCGAGATCTCGTAAGGAGAGACGATAGCGTATGCGAACCAACGCCGATATCCAATCGGTCAAAATAACTCCTTCGGCATGGAGAATTCAGTTAGTACGCTGGGAGTTAGATTGGGCCATCAGTTTAGACAATGGGAGCTGGTTGTGCGTTTAAGGTAATCCCTCGTGAATGGTGTGTCCCTTTGGTACTTAATACATTGTCCGCTCTGATGGCCGTCCTTTACAATCTCGTCGTAGGGCACACCCCGAATCGTCGTAGAGGCATCCCGCCGTTGAAGATGGCCAGCATTAACACCTATTTACCATGGGCGCTACCCGAGAACCCTAACCGTCAGCAACGTTCGTCGGAATCCGACGAAAGATAAATAAAAACGTCTATACCACCTGGGATTATATATTACGTAAATGACAGTCATTATGTGACTGCTCATACAAAATGATCTAAGCGAATAAAAATAAGTGTTTGCATTTTGGCTTAGAAACGAGTTGTCTTGAATTATCTGAACGTCCAACTGGAAAAATAGTTATTTTGAATCACTAAGCGTAAACTGTTTTCAACATCAATTACGTGTCCATTTACGTCAAGTTTAAAGTCACTACTGTCACGGTTCTTTCGTTTCTATTGTTCTCCCTAAGGTGGCCGAAGAAAGGACAAGCGCTTGGAAATGCATTTGACGTCGGGTACAAGCCACCGTTTCTTCGGTCAGTCCCTGGGGTGCGATAAGGTTCCGGACAAATGACCGGTCAGTCAGGACAGAAAACTACTGGCGGGAAAATCAGCCCTCTAAGTAAATTCGTATCAACCCCCGGAGAGAAAGTAAGACAGGGGGCGAGTGATCCGTTATACGAGATTACCGAAGTAAATAACGGGATCTCTCTTTCTCTCCGGATGGGGAGAGGAAGGCGAATCGCATTACGCATAACCAAATTTCGGAATAATCGTGGTCACGCTCGCGAATCGTACGATCCTCGATCATTCACGCTCCCGTGAATCCTCGCCCATCGTTCGCGGATCATCACCCATCGAATCGTCGCGTCGCGAGAATCGCTTAATGTCCATCGCATCTTTTTATGCAGTCAGAAAAAAAAGCGTACATGTAGGGGAATATTTGCTGCCGTCGATTTGATTTTTCCCGTTCGTTCCGACCCAATTATACGAGGAAATCTCACGCGCCGTTTATGAAGTGTGCGGAAGAGTACGGAAAAGAAAAAAAAACTCTTCCGCCTAAAATGCCGTCTGAGGAATTAGATGGATTACCGGTCTCGTGAACTGCAGGGTCCAGAAAGGGTCGATAAGATACGCTCTGAGAACGTATTTGCTCGATCGCCGGACAGCGGAACTCGACGGTAGATTTCCTCCGATGACAAGATTAAGTAAGTGAAGAGCTCCAAATTACTTTGGAGATGGATTTGTAACGTGGCATGTAACAGGCGAGTGAGGATATTTTTTTTCGTAATGCATATCACTATGTAGAAACTTCTTCATGGCAAAATATTTCAAATTTCGTATTTTAATTGCATTTACTCTGTGTAACTAAATTTAATAAAATTATAAAAACGTTACTTTTTTTTCAAAAAAACCATATCATAAAAAAATTAATTTTATGAGAGATTTATATTGGTGATAAAATACGAAGTATTTTATTTATACAATTCTTTTCCTAAATATTTGTTTAAAATCGAAAAGATATCTAATAAAAAAATATCTAAAAATTGAAAGGATTTTCATTGCATCACAGAAATAATCAAAGATAAAAATAAATAATTTCAATTGTATTATATAAAACCAATTCCAGAAGAGAGCAGACATAAATATTTGAACGGGAATGAGAAATTCTTTCATTTTCCACGTCCAGTTAGATCTCGCGCGGATAATAAGCACTAATATCGGAAAATATTTCATGTCAATCCGCCGACATAGGAAATATTGATTTCTTCTCGTGAAAGCTTCAAAACAATCAAAGGTGAAACAAATAACTTTGAGAGATATTGTTAAACTCCGGTTCCAGAAAAGAGCGGACACATAACCATTTGAACGGGAATGAGGAATTCATTCATTTTCCATGTCCGGTTAGATCTATCCTCGCTCGAATAATAAGCACTAATATCGGAAAATATTTCATGTCAATCCGCCGACATACGAAATATTGATTTCCTCTCGTGAAAGCTTCAAACTCTGCCCCATCGCACCCCTTTCCCGCCATTTGCTGCTACCAATATGCATTCAAACCGGAATTCCATGCACTCGCTGCGTGTCGCGAGCTCGTTTCGACTCCGCGAGATGGATTAATTAATCAAACCGGCTCGTATGTTTGCGGGGAAAAAAAACAGTCTGCGCGGTCGATCAACGTTGATGAACAATTGCGAGCTTACGAAAATAATCGTTGCATTTTCACGCGCCGTTCCGATGATATTAGACATCTCCAGGCGCCTGGAAAACGTTAAAAATAATTTAAACGATGCTTATTTCACATCCAATATTGGATTGCGAGGGAACGTGACGCGATTGAACGTGCACCCATTAGGGGAAATGATATAATGGTCGGAAATTATTTACGAACAGTAGATAGGTATATCTTCATTAATCTTGCACATCACATTAACGATGAAAACATCAAATATACGTCTATGGTTTTAGTTTATTAATAAATTAATACATACGAGTGCGCCGTTATACGCAGAATGATCACAGACAAAATTATGAAACATAAAAGAGAGACTTGCATCTATTAAATAAAATTATAGTTATCCATAAAAACAAGTCGCATGATAATAAATGATACCAATCGTCATAAACGATCGTATATATTTGCCGTTGTCACGTAAATACATGACAAGACGTGTTGCAAGACAGGGCGTACAATTTATCGTTTTGAACGATTGTTTAGTGACCTGAACGTCTTCTTTGTGCCCAGGCTGAGATGACGTATGTCGACCGCTAACCATGTTCGATTAGGATCGACATTCTCGGATGATAATTTATTTATCTTCGCGTATGACAATCGAAAGACTGATCGGTCCTGCCGGTGTAGGTTGCCGGAGAGCAATCAGCTACCAACGAACTTCTGACTTTCCTTCTATAAGCGAGCGTTCATAAGCATTTGAATGGGCCAATCAATCACATGGCTCTTCTCCCTCCTTCCCTCCGCTTCGTTCTCCGTTCGTTCGTTCTGGTGACGTCACACTACAGTCATCCCCTATTAGTGGGGTGTGATAGCGAGCAGCTCGTGCGCGGCGGGTCGCAGAAGAAGGACGGAGGAAGGCAGAGGAAAGCGACGGTGGTTGACAGTCCCAACCGAGGGGGGTTAGTAATTATATATTCCAAGGGTGTCTCGCCGATCAGTCAATGTTTCCGCTGCAGCTCTCCGACAATGGACCAAAGATAGAAAAAGCTTATCTGTCACCGTGCTCCATACTTCCTTAGGGGATGGAAAAGCGAGACTTTTAATTCGCGCCGCAATCGTCGTATCTGGCAATGAAAAATTAAACTGTCTTCGATTCGACCGTACAAGAGGGATGTTTAATTAGTCATGCTCAACATGGAAGATACAGTCTAATCGTGGGATTTAAACTAGCAGCGTCAAAGAATCGTGATGTGTTTCTAAATCTTTTTATCATCTTCTAAAAGTTGTCTCAGACAGTCTCTGCACGGAAAGAACGATTTTGCTGGAGTATCTAAAAATTTAGCTAGATACACATCTGAAAATAATTTTGTTAGACCATCAAAACAATTATGTTAGAATCTCAAGCATGATGAGCAATGCTGCAAAAAAGTTTTGACATTCTATCATCTAGTTTGAGCATCCTATATAATTATTTTGATGGTCCAAATAAAATTATTTTCAGATCTATACATTTAGCTAAAATTTTAGATATGTACTTCAACAAAATCGTTATTTTCGTGTGTGATTAACTCGTGCAACTGATTCTCAGAAATAAAGACGGACTCTAAATAAAGTTTAAGACTGAAACTTGTAATATTTCTTCGATTTAATGCACTTGCTCGCGTTTCTAAATGTCGTATCTGCGTTTGTTCTTCATAAAGCTCACGCGACAAGTATGCCAATAATAGTATTTGATGTTAATCGGGCTTTGAGTGTGAGTTCACGCGACGGTCGCATCTCGAACGCATGAGCGAGTTGATTAAATTCAAACACCTCGTAGCTCGAATGCCGGAACGAGCCGATGTCGACGGGAGACCGGCTATGTGCGTGAGTTCAAATATGCTCATATCGGTCCCGCTCAAAGGACTGAGGTAACTCTCGCTGTCCGACAATAGTCACGCATGATAATAGCATACCATCCGAACCCCTCGTGCAGCCTGACAGCGTCCGGTCGTCTGGAAGGAGCAAATACCAAAATCGTCAGATCGGCTCTGGCCGTCGGAGCCGCGCATTCTCGTAGCTGCTGCTGAATTCTACACATGTGCGATCGCATTATCTGTCAATGTATGTGAGACGATACATTTAGAATGATAAAATAATCACATGTACATAAACACAGCCTGATCATAACTACTGATACAGATTCAATTTAGAAGAAATGTTGGAATATACTGAAAAAAATGTATGTAATTTTACATGGAAATTACATGTTTATGACTGGAAAATTATCAAAACTACTTAAATATGGTAAATTACTGGAAATTGTAAATTTCCAATCATATTTAGGTAATTTTTCAGTCATGAACATGTAATTTCCATGTAAAATTACATGCATTTTTTTCAGTGTAGAAAGTTAATTTTATTCTTCAAAAAATTGTATTTAAAGATTATATATATATATATATATAAAGCGATACTTTACCAATCTCTATTTACTTTTCAATAATAATATTTATGCTATCACAAATTTTATATTTTATACCATTATTTACATAGCGTGATTTGTGATAATAAAAAAAAATAACAGTAAAAAAGTACAGCCGACTTTAAAAAGCACTCGATTGCGCAGACTTATTACCAATAAAATCCCTAGAGTTAAGGATAAATTACTCGATTCAAGATAAATTCAACCAGCATCAGCTTTTGTGAAGCTCAATGGATTGTATTGTCGAGGGAAAAATCAAAAACAAGCCCAACGATTTTTACGATCGTTTAAAACTGCAGTTTCGCCAGAGAACGGTCCCGCGTGTTTTCGCGCCCGTCGCGTCGGCGCTCGGTTAACGTATCGTGACGTTTCATCTAGTCAATCTAGTGGATCGCGAACGAACGCATAACAATCCCGGTTCATTCGTGATTTAAATAATTGCGCACATGACGATCCGTCACACACGACGGTTTATGCTAGTCTCTCTCTCTCTCTCTCTCTCTCTCTCTCTCTCTCTCTCTCTCTATCTATCTATCTATCTATCTATCTTTTTTTCCTCCACTTACGAAAAATTTCTCTGCTGTATGAAGACTCGTGCAGTCACGAAAATGTCGAAATGACGTAGGTACGATGCGTCGTGTCGCGCAAGAGCAATCTAAAATCTGTCAGGGCTTTGATCGATGCGCGCCGTTCGCCATTTTAATGCCTATCACCCGACAACAAGCCTCACGTGAAATACGAGTTAACCCCCGGGGCGTTCTCACCCTCATCAAAGTGCGATCATCCCTCGAGGAATTCAAAACGGCATCGGCGCCGCCGTGTGAAAATGTTTAAAATCATCTCGCGGCCGCCCGCAACCCTGAATCATTATCGGGAATCATTATCGTATTTGTGGTATCGCTCGCACGCGTCTCGTCTATTGATTTTTCCTAAACCTGGTTCAGGATTAGAAAGGCCGTAAATATAAGGGTGATTATCTTTCCAGATAATCGCTATTGCGTGAAATCTTTTTAGTTACATTGTGTTGATATAAATATATGCGTGTGAATAACTCATTATCCTTTCCCTTTTATATTAAATTCAAAACGTGATTAAATTGATAGAGAGTAAATTTAGCCATTTAAAAATTATAATATCTGACAAACAAGAAATTAAAATAACTTTTAGACATTGCTATCAGAAAAGTGCGCACTATCAAGTGGCGTCTACAATAAGATTTTAAGGCGTAAAATTAAGCTTTAAGGCATAATTAACCAATCGAATGTAAAGAGAATAATTAACTATGATTGGTTAATTTAATTAAGTTTTGTACGCTTAAGGCTTTAAGCTTAAATTTTACTCTTTAAAATCTTATTGTAGACGCTGCTTTACGTAGCCTTATTCAATAAAAATGACACGCGGAGCTCCGAAATTACGTAAAGAAAATCCCCATATGTGGACGAAACCTGGGATAATCACGAAAATATTATGGTAACCCGATTGACCAGACCGCGTTCGGATACGGACAGTACATCGAATTATCGTTAGGTGGAAGATAGGATTTACCGGGCCGCTGGAAAAACTCGGAAAATCCAATGAAGGCGGTCTAATCCTAGTGGAGTCCTACGGCAGAAAAGCGTGAGAGCGCAAACTAATGACGATTTCATTCGCCGGGAAAATTCGAAGCGACGGATGCCGGCGTCCCGTGAAAAGCATAACATAAAACAAGCCGAATGCGGTTATTAAAACGCTATGAGCCTGGGTCGCGTTTCGATCGGACGGATGAAAATTTCATTCTACTCGTACGTTACTTGCTAAATTTCACTTAAATCACACTGTCGTTTCGGTATGCCTGTCGCAGTGCGCGGCGTAATCGAATTTTGCCACGTGCCGATTACATTTGACAGATCGATGGCAACGCGCTGAAATTACACGATATCGCGCGCACATCGATTTAATAATTCCATCGAAGGGTCCTAAAAACCGATGCGCGAACGTGTAACTGATCCATTTTCGCGTTATCTCTTTATGGACGTGCATTCGCTGCAATATGAGGTCCGCTGTGATTGCATTTGCGTCGCAAATTGTTGCAAACAACTATTTATGAATATTCCATATTATAGCAAGTTACATATGTGCTGCTAGATATAATACACGTTCTTGCACAAAATCATAATCAAGTATATTACGTGTTATTGCATGAGACATACTGCAATTCGTTATTCGTAACGAAATTTAATCGCCCAATTACGTTCGGTGGAGACAATAGCGGAACAACTGTTTCCTAACGATGCGCGTCCCTTGGCGAGGATCTGATGGCTGAGGTATGACGACAGAAATGGGGACGGAGGAAAGCGCAAGGACGGCACAGGGGCGCGACATATTTTCTGTAATTCACTTATGGAGGAAATAAATCCGCGTGACAGTACGTGCCGGCGAGAAAGATGAGTCCCGTAGATTTGATGGGGCGAATGCCTCGAGACACTCGTAAAAGACGCATCCGCGCTGGCGAGCATAAAATTAGAAGAATGGACTTAAAAGGATTTGAAAGGATTGTCGCACACGTCCCCCCCTCCTCTCTTTTCTCGCTGCCTTTAGCGAAAATCTCGTTCTCTCTGCTGCCCCTCGTCTATCTGTGCCCCTCGTAGAAAGCGTGGATATAGTTCGAGTTCCGAGTGGATTGAGAGTACGCGATTCTCCTCGAGCGGAGCGAATGGGGGCGGCGGCAGAAGGAAAACGGTGCACGCGATAGAGAAACGCATTTTGGCGTTTTTGCGAAAGCTGTCGGGATGCACCCAGCATCGGAACGGGAAAACAGTATTCCTTGCGGGATGAAGCCCGGAGCAGAAAGAGGAAGGACACCTCCTGGAAAATGTATATTATCGCTTCGAGAAATGACACGCTCGTATCGTCTGGTGTCACGCGAGCGTACGTCTCGTAGAAGGCTTGTAAAATTTTAAAAGAAAACACAACTATGCGTTATGCGACGTGTGTACTTGGAACGAGAGTTGGGGAGAGAGAAATGTGAACGAAAGTATCTCTGACATTCGTTATAAAGAATATGTCAGTTGAAATATTCCACACTCTTCAAAAATACTCTTTAACGCAAAGAATATTTTAGAAATTTAAAATTTGCCAAATATTTTTCTATGTAAATACACAATCAAACCTTTTGTATTTTTGTTAAAATCCAAATTAACAAATTTTCTAATTGTATAATGTTTTATACGTTACATATGTATAGTGAAAAAAATTATATTCTCGCTAACGTGGCGAATGAAGAATGTGAGATATCTATAGAAATACATTTCCGGAGGTCGGCGACAGAAGTAGACTGTCTTGCGAAATGAAGCGAATTTTCGGGCAATTTAATGGGAAGCGCGGTAATACGAAGACAAAAAGAAGATTCTTGATAAAGGCGGGCGTTGAAACTAATGACGGTGCTTAAGAAAAAGCTTAATGGATCGTCCTCGAGGCGCAATGATGTGTCATTTATAACGTTACGTTACGCGTATATATACGATTCTCCTTCCCTTGGATTAATTGCTGTCCAATTAATGGCTCGTCGTTAGCGGAAGGGCCACTAAGTAGTCGTGTCTACATGATTGATTCGGACATATTCCGTGACCGACGAATAGGTGAAGATTAAACGGCTACTCTTAATGCACATTGCTGTACGCATAAGTCTTCCACTTAGTATTTGGTAATATAAAAATCCATTCTTTGTTATCATTAAGAAAAATACGATAAAATTTTGTTTCGACAAATTTATAGCTGTATTTGCTTTAAATTGAAATTTTATTTATTCGGTAATCATATTAGCAGATAAATAAAATTTCGGTACACAATTAATTCAATTTGAAGAAATCGAATGTAGAATCAGACTTTAATATTTTTCATTCGTAAGCAAATTCTTTTCTTTTCTCCCCCTGTTTGATCTAAAATCTTCTCTTAAATTTTCTTTTCTTAAGTTTCTTTACAATCCAGATCATATCTGTACATCTGAATATGATGTCGAATATGATGTAGAATACATTACATGCACATAGTATTGTATCAACGCATGTATAATAGTATAATACCAAGCACAATTATGCAATACGGAAGTTGACGAGACATAATTTACGTACTGTCATGATCACTACCTGCCAATAATACGTTGGATGCACTAGTGCCGCCACGTGACTGATCGTCCGGTTATTTGGCGAGCCGATTTTTCCAAGCCGAGCATGAATGATCGCGTTCGATTCCGCGGACGTGTCGAGGACAGGCGACTACAGAGTTTATTAATTTACTCGAGCATGGAAATCGTAATTAGCCTGGACATTGGTGACAGGAACAGGCTCGCCCTTCGGGCAGACGTGTGTCGATCTGCGTAGCACGCAGCGTTGAGGATACCTGGTGGCCTGGGGCGGCCCGAGAACAAAGCCCCCATTTCCTGATCGATGATTAAGCGGCGCTGTGAGTTGGCTTATGGAAGAAGAGGAGAACGGAGAGAGGGCACTAATAGCGTCAATTTTCGAAATGGTTCGATATGCAAGTCGAATTGTTTTATTACCTATTTGATTCTTTTTTAATATAAAATTATTAAATGTTCCAAAATAACTTTTTACTGCAACATATAGCTGTAAAATCATATGTTTAAAAATTATGTTTTTTTTCCAAGGAAAATTGAATAATATATTATAGCGCTAAGAATCGATGAGGAAATTTTGTTTATAATTTTGTATCATATAATTATATATTAAAATCTTGTAAATAGTTCAAGCAGACTTAAAATAGTAAAATACAATTAAATTATAATATTAAATGGATAATATACAAGAATTCTTTCATCAAGCCGATCAGTTTTGAATGGCGACACTTGACACTTTACAGTCAGGGACCAGCCTTTATTCGCGACCTACTACAACTGACTTTATTACCATCGCACTATTCGTAAATGTACGTCCCACGTATAGACAGGCTGAATCACGCAATTACATATTACAATCGCTACCAACTAACGGCGACCATTGTCGCCTCATCAGGCAAAGCGCGACGCTCGGTTGGATTTGCCAATTCTAATCAAGCCGCGAGAGTGAGATGTCTAATCAGGATCGGGCGTTAAAGCGACGATCCCGGAGCCAAAATTAACAATGTTGTTAACAAGCGTAACATCACGACAATCCCTGGGTTGTGTTGTGAGAGTGCGCGGATATCCAAGGCTAAAAGCACCGAAAGCAGCCCCCGCTCTCTGTGGGAGATAAGTGTGACGACCTGTCCAACGGGGTACTTGGCCGAGGGGGAAGGGTTGACGCAATCAACGTAAAACGTAATGCCAACGGTAACAGGGATTAGTTATCTTCAACACCCTCGTGGATATAGCACCGTAGTACAACCTCGTGCTTATGGCAACGAGAGGAGGAGGAGGAGGAGGCCGAAGCCAGGAGTAAGCAAGCGGTGAAATCACTGCGCAGCCTTTCCAGTAATTACACCAAGAAAATGGTGTCAATAGCCATGGCTAGACTGGAATGGCTGCTGACAAAAATTGGTAAGCGACAATACCTCGCGATGGTTATGACCCCGATCTAACGCGATAATGTCGATACTCCGCTGGGAACGACGTCGTTTACCAAGAGAATCGATGTTAACGTCTTAGAGGGTCCGCCTATAATCCACGCAAAAATGCGCTGACAAGTCTTTACTCCAGAAATTATACTAAAGCATCGACTTACGGATTGTTGAGCAGGAATCGCAAATGAAAAAACTGTTATAAAGTATACGTCATCTGCACGATATTTTCGACCTTCTATTTCTTTTAGCTCTACATTAAAGCGAATGTTGAATATTCCACGTTGTAAAGCGTTAAACGCGTTTTTATTCTACGAGATTGGTTATCACGATCATATTCATTATGTGGATATCTTATTTAAATTAATTTAGGGGGGATTATTTCATATATAGGAATGTCCGAATGTTTCGGCGCACAGTCACATCTGAGATAATTAAAATTTTAAAATTAAATATATATTATATTTTGTATTCATAACATCTAACTTTGACCGATTATTGACGCTCTCTAACGTATGTGCATATATTATTTAAATGTTTTCACAGTTCATTTCACAGTACGAAAACAATCACCCTGAAATCTCGGAAAAAATAATTCGCAAACAAGTGGTAAAGAAACAAGACCGTGCGTATATTGCCAACAGCGTGCTCGGTCTCGCAATTTCCCGCGGCTTTGATGTAACAGGCGGGCGGTAAAGCGCATGCAAAATTCAACGGAAGACTGAGAAAAATGGATAAACATCGGTGGCCGATTGAACGGGCTTCGGCGTTTGTTTTCCGTCCACTGCATCGATGGTGGTGTTTCAGGTCTCAATAAAACGAGAAACAAAAGAGAACGATTGACGGTTGTGCGGGCAAGGTGTTAATCCCTTTTGCAATTTCCGATAACGTCATCAGCAGGACGTTCAAACGACTCTTTGACGCACTCGAAACGCATCGCAGTCGTGCTCCAAGTGTTTTTGCGCAAACGCGAAGCGCGACGCGCGACGACCGGCGACGACAATAAATAATAGACGCGGAATTATATTGTTTTTGTATTCATATTAAGGCTACGCACCGCGGTCGTTCAGCGCCAGTCTGAATATTTTCCTTCTATTCGGGATTAATGGCTCGGACGTATTTTATAGGGAGCCCGGCGCTATCCATGCGCGATATCCATGCAGAAACTGACCGCTGCCCGTTTCTCCATATGATATATCGTCGGAAGTTTAAAAGTAACACGGGGAGTAAGGACGCGGGAAGGGAGGTAAGGCAAAGAGAGAAAGAGTGGCTATATCGGAATGACCTCACTTCCCCCAGGGAGATTTAAATTTCGAAATTCGAACATTCTGCGTACGTTTCTTAGTAATTCCGTAGAGAGCTTGACTAAGATGATAAAAATAAACGGGGGAAAAGAAAGAACATCAAGAAGAGAAATATTGACTAAACTCCAGTTTATCGGTAACGAATGATAAGATGTTCGCATTCATCAGTGAGCTATAGCAAGATGTCAAAGAGAAGAACGATCGAGAGAGGGATCCTCTGTCTTTAGACGTCGTCGGTGACTGTTGAAGAATGGACATGATTTTTTTCCGGTGAAACGTTGAATGGGTAAACGAATTATCTTGTGTTCCCTACAAAAACATCACTATTACGAACACGAGAATAACAGGGATAATACGAATCTATTTTTATCTTGAGACGAGGAGTAATGGGAAGAATCATTTTACCATAAATTTAATTAACTTTTTCCTAAGTTCTAATTTTCAAGACGAACGATTGAATAACGATCGACATAATATTTACGAGCATGAAAAGTCTCGAGGCAAATAGAAATTAATGAGTCACCATGCGTATCGAAATAGTGAATATGACTGTAGTGATAGTTGTTCTGTGTGTAGTCCGACACAAGTATCACGATGTACGCGTGACACTACAGTTAATCGAAATTTACTTTCGCACCCTCAGACACGCACGTGCTAGTAACACGTGCTGCTGTCGGGGCCATCTTCCATCTGTCAAAAATCGACAACGTACGTGCGGGTCATACATACGCAAATGATAAAATTCTCGCGATTACACGCAACCGCTGTTACGCCACGAATTGCAGCACAACTGATGAAGGGAGAAATCAATATTTATATCAAAACAAACGCGCATTCGAGATTAAATACGAAATGCTTTTCTGCTTCTGCTTTCACTACCCAGCTTTTACATATCATACATAATACATTATTGTATTATTCACAATCATTTTTATCCGGAATAATTTTATCCACGTGTCATACATACGCAAATGATAACATTCTCGCGATTACACGCAACCGCTGCATGATACGCCACAAATTTCAGCACAACTGATGAAGGGAGAAATCAATATTTATATCAAAACAAACGCATTCGAGATTAAATACGAAATGCTTTTCAGCTTTTGCTTTCACTACCCAGCGTTTACATATCATACATAATACATTATTGCATTATTCACAATCATTTTTACTCTGAATAATTTTATCCACGAATTTACATAAATAATCTGGCTTCCGACAATTATTTGTACTAAATGCATGTAAAAATTTATTCAGCAATGGACGATCTATGATGCGTGAATAAAATACAACGCTTCGATATGCACACTTTCGTATGTTCGGTACAAACAGTATGTATAAAAACCATGTTTCTTCCTTTTCGTCTTTGCTAATCCGATACATAATTACAGTAGACAGGTAACATTTCCGTTTGAAGGATCGACATTAGGGACTTTTTGCAATAAATAACGTGAATCTAGATACAGTGAACGCTAAAGTCACGCTATCCTTTTCTTAATTAGTTCTTAAGAAGAAAATAACCTGACCTTAGCATTCACCATCTGAATAAACACTATTGCAAAAACTCTCTATTGTCTCCTTCTGCGCTCAGAGACGGAGATTCCAAAGTCAGCCGCATGCACGTTTGTGGCAAACAAGGTCTCTCTTTGAAAGGCGTCCCGTTGCTCGCAAAAATGGGGGAGCATCGGCGGAAAAAAAGACTTGGGAAATGCGAAATCTCACCTTAAACCACCCGGATTCGCCAGTTCCTTTGAAGGGTAGAAGCCAAATTCTATTCGCAGTCGCGTACGTATATCTTTCCGCAGCGTTCGTCGCTATACATACGTGTATATAGATGTGTATATAGATGCGTTCGAGGGCGGCTTCCTTTCAGCCCTTGCAGCCCATGGCCATTATAGCGTAGCCGTAGGGTGTCTATGGGGTTGTTCACAGGCCGAGAATCGGGCAAACGAGACGGGACGAAGCGAGGTGGTCGCTATCGACCTTCCGGAAGGGTCGATTGTTGACCGAAAAAGTCGCCAATTTAAAAGGACCCCCGGCGCTTCTTTCTCCGCGAGACATGCGAAAGAATGGGAGAGGGACGGAAAGTGCGGGAGAGTGGAAATCGGCACACGCTTGACTCGAACAAGCAATTATGCTGTTACGAAATGTTTACAACGAGATTATTGTCAGCGGCATCTTGCGCCCCGGGTGACGGGTGCCTCGGTCGATCTTTCTTGTATTATCAATTTTATTCGACCAAAGGACCCGCAGACTGCCGGCAGCATGTCTTTTGTGGACGGAAATAATGTTACACGCGTGCGACATCACGTAGCGTGAGCGTCGCTTTACTAAAGTGCCTAACAAGATGAAAAGATACACATGAATACGTGTAATAACTGTTTATAGTTTCTATATAACGATTAATATAGTGATCTATATGATTAAATTTTATTTAAATTTTATATCCTTTCACGTAAATCAAGAGTAGGTATCTAGAATAAATAGACAAATTTTTTTAATTGTACTAATTACCGCGTACAAATTAAATAAATTCAAATTAATGAAGAAAATCATTTCCATAGTTATCCAAGCAAACAATATTCAGATCAAGTTATTGACAAACATGCAATTTTTTTACAAGTGTGTATCTCCAAGAGATAGAACGTATTTGAAAAACAAGCATCGTCGAACAAAATCCAAAGATGGATGCTGTTTGTATTGCCACAGTTGTAGTAAAAAATAAGAATCAAAAACTCAACGTTATTTCATTACTCTCGACAAAGTGTGTACACGATGTAAACGCTTTTTAAAGCCGATATGGTTGTTTGTCCGTCAATTTCCGCCTAGTAGCGCAGACTCGTTTAACAGCTCTCCGTGTTTGTTGACCCGCACGCACGCATCGAAAACAACGCGGGTGTTTGCGACTCGAGAACGATCATATACGTCGTTTCAACACGGCTCGTCGCGAGTTCAGAAGTCGCGGCTGTTAACGTCCTATTCAATCCCCCGCGCGAAAACAATGCAAGAGCATCCGGGATGAGATTAAATTCCACGGCTGCAATATGCAGTAAAGGATTAAGAGTTAATAATTCAAGAAGGCACGATTGCGACGTCTAAGGGCCGCCGAGTCGCCGGCAATAAAGGATGACACGACCAGACGAAGAGGGCGACGACGGGAAACGGGGGTCGAAACGTGGGTCGAAGGTGAGAAGGGACTCGACGCGCGTGAGTACGAGGACCAGAATGAATACCTACGTACCCACTCGCACGCGCACGGTCCCAATTCGCCACGGTGCGGATTCTTCCGCGTGCGGAATCGCGTCTGAAAAGAATTTGCATGCAAATAGCGTCGCGAATCCCGGTCGCGCGGCAACGGCGAGGCGCGCAATCAGTTTTGCGGTCTCGCAGCCGTAATTGAATGTGGCGTAAATAAATAAATAATGTCGCCCGCACGCGGACCACGTTTGCCACCTTAAAGGTCGAGACTTCGATTAAGCTTCGCGCCTCGGTCAGCGTCCTCTCTACTCTTCTCTGTGTGAGGCCTCATCGACCCCTCGCTGTCCCCCGTCCGCGAGAGGACTTGCGTCTTCGCCTCCGACGCGGCGCCGAAAGAGAATATTGCCGTAGCCAGAATTTTTCTCGAGGATTAATTTGCGGTCGGTCGGCCTCCCTTCATCCTGACTGTTAGGACTACCGGCATTACCGGCTACCGTAGGTACGTTCGGCTGGACGTCGTGTAAGCACGCACAACGCTTCTCTCATTCTTTTCCTCCTCATTCGTGCTGAACCATATGACGATTAATTATATTATATTCGACAAATCCTTTTCTTCTCGCGCGCCGTGAAAACGTACCGTAAAACCGATGTCGCCACTGCGTTCGCACAGCGACTATAGCGCAGCGTAAATAAGCGTATAATTAGCGGTGAAATTTTTTGTAAGCGTAATTTGTACTTGTGCAACCGTTCGTATCTACAAAAGATGGATTTAGAATTATACTTTAAAATATAGTCATCAAATTAATTTCTCATAAATACGTTAGAATTTTAATTTTAATTACAAGTCAATTAAAATGATAAAAATTTATGTTCTAAAAATATTTTGTTCATCTAGAAATTGAGACTATAATAAAACTGGATCATTGTGGCAGTAGTATACAATAGTACACATCTATTAGAATGTATACCTATACGTATATAATTTTTATATACATAAATAGTCGATAAAAATTCAATTAAAATTTTTTTCTCATATGACAAGATTGAATTTTTAAATAACACGGTAAGAGTCTGATATTGTCAATTTTAATTGATTTAGACAGTTATCTTAAATATAAATTATTTGTATTTATGATTATATCTTTCCAATATTAACATAAATAAGATGAATTGAAAGATAAATGAAATATTTTAATAGATAAATTCTTGTGATCCGAATGGTAAAACTACAACGGGTCATTGTTCAAATGAAATTTATAGGAGTTCTTTAACCCTGAGCGCAGCCATAGAGACCAAAAAGCGTTAGTATGCCTCGTTCCTCTTTTCTCGGGATGAACTGTTACATATTGCTGCTCTTTCCGCGAATGACCGTCCGTGTGGCTCGGATGGTAGCAGTAAAGTGAACAAAATATTTACTTGATGCTGCAGCCAAGACTTATCCACTCGTCTTCCAGTTATGGAACACCAACACAACCGTCTATGCAATTTGCTATGGCAAATTGTTTTTCTGTGCGGCAAAAATAAAGGCTATAGCAAGCTTTCATTCATCATCACATTGAAAAAAACTTATGGGACAATACATTTGCAAAAATGACAAGTTGATTAACTCGTTTTTCATTTAATGTGTCAAAAACAAACCACAAATTGACTTTGCGTGTCAAAGCTGAAACTTTGATGATCGACTATTTCAATCTACAGTTAAATAAAAATTGTAGGATAACATATTTGCAAAAATGACAAGTTGATTAACTCGTTTCTCATCTAACGCGTCAACAACAAGTCTACATCGATTTTGCATGTTGAAGCTTTGGTTGCATTTACTGCCTCAATAAAAACTTTTCGAGCAACAAATGAACTGTTCTTTACAACAGCGAATCTAAAAATTGATTATATTATTTTCCACCTTATTACCGGATAAATCAAAGACTGTTGAATATTATTGTATCTTCACTATATATCTTATTTTTGAGAACGTTAATACGCAGTTGAGAGATTGAAGAGCTGCTTTAATGCACGATGCAGGTATTCCGACCACAAATCTGTTCCCGCATTCGACTAAATCTCCGCGACGCGTGTGCCCGCCCTCACGGCGCAAAAATGAAAAAGGCTACCGGCACTCTCGATTTACAGCTGCTATCGACGCGAATGTAGGCACGCGAAGCACGAAGAGCTTCTCTCGCTCGAGAGCGCGGCGGCAAGGGCCATAAAAATGTCAGAGTGTATCCCGAAGTAGTGCGATTTGCGGCGCACCGTATCCGAACGCGTTGCCCGTTTGGCGCGGCAGCGGCATCCACTTTTTTTCTCTCTCGGCATGTGCCTCGAAAAACATCCGTCCTATGCGTCGCGAGTGCGAATAGTGCGTAACGTACGGTGATATATACAGTTGGTGGAGGCGGTGTCGCGCAACTTCAAGCTCGCAAGCCTTCTCCAGCGCAGTTTGCCGGATCGCATCGAGCTGGTTGCGCATCAACGACCGACGTGCGGTCACTGCCAACGATTCGACATTGTGGCCTCTTCATGGAAGCGTCGACGATAAACCAACGGAAACTTATGGCTTCGGCTCGCGGTCGGTGGTGCGATTTTTTACGGCGACCGCCATCTCCTCCCTTTATTGACGCCTCTGGCGACCTTACCAAGGCGACCAAGTCAATGTGAACATTGCTTCTCTTTCTTTCTCGAACCTCTTCTAACCTTCCTACTTTCTTATGCACGTCCAAGAAAGGGCAAAGATCTTCTCGCCGAGGATACGAGGAAGCGCGAGAGTTCTTTTCGGGCGAGAATTCGGTGATTGCCCGGAGTCTATTGCTCGGAAGGTTCGCGTATCTCACACGTTCTTATTAGTTTCCGTGCCCCCGGATATCTTTCCGGAAGAAAGGCAGAGAGCACGAGAGGGCGAGACAGAGGGCAGTCGCCGTCGCCGCGAGAGTACCCACCCGTATTCTGCATAATACTTATTTTATGCGCGACGCCGCGCGAGGAAATTCGGAATAAGAGACCGCGCGACGACGTGGCGAGCTTGCGACGACCATTCACGTTTTTGAAAATAAAGCGCGAGTGTTTCTCGACGGTTATGTTGCATGGAAATTCGTCGGGAGTGGCGAAGGGGATTCCTTCGCATTTCGAGGAATTTCACGATGCGATAGCGTTGACGCAATCTCCGCTATGAACTTTTAAAGCTCCGCTACACCATACAGGAGCATATCAATCCGTACAATATCTGCGGAATAAATGGAGAGCAGCGACATGGGTGAATCGTAGTGAATGTATAACATGTTTTCAGCTCGGGGAATCAACCATGAATACGAAAACAGTGACACGGAAGATTTCGCGGAGAATATTGAGGTTGCAAGTCGAATCCGTTCAAACGTTCGCAAATATTGCGTAGGTGAGATTATTTATCACGCGTCACCATGCATCGCACACGCATGCATACTCTTTTTTGGACACGTCACGCTCGAAAAGGCGGATACGAAGGGTGAGGCAGGCGTGATTTTTCAACGTCTCGGGACCGGAAGTTCAGAAGGATGCCCAAAACCACGGAACGCTGAGACCTCTCGCTAAGCATCAACGCATCTTTTTTTGCCTCTCTCTCTCTCTCTCTCTCGCCATCTGTCCCCCCTTCTCTCCTCTCTTTCTATCAATGAACACATTTCTTGAGACGATGAGACGGGGAATGACCGAAGACGGAAGATTTTACCCTACTCCGGCTTTTGACAAAAAGTGAGAAAGCGTGAAGATTGATGCCTCGGTCATCTTAGCACTTTGCCGAGTCACCGGACATTAGAGGGTCGACGCGCCCTCCTCATGGCGGAGAAACAGAGTGTAAAATGCATTTAATTCTTGTGTCGCGGAGATGAGGGTGGTCCCACTAACCCCGGCTTTACGAAAAACCTCCCTCCGATGGCGAGTCTAACTACCAATGATTTCGCACTCGTAAAATCAAATGTCAAGTCGGATATTTTGGACATGACAAACTTCGTTGGAACGTTACGTGATTATCTTGTTAGTACTGTTATTATTATGTGACTATCAAAGTTAGAATATTTTCTCAGACAGATAACGTTGATTAGAATTAATTAACGCTCTGTGAGAAAAAATAAAAAATACAGAAATTTTCTTATTTCAGTGTAACTGCTTTTGTGTGTGACAAGATAAAATCAGTGTACATTTCAAACAAAGAAAATCGAATTTAGGAATAGTCTGTCTTAAAATGTCGTATAAACTCTAATTATCTTAAATTTTACGAGAAAGAACGGGAACAGTGGAGAAAGTTGTTAGTGGACAGGCAAAGGACGTGGCTTTATTAGGCTGGTCATAATTAATTCTTGATCAAGCTCGCTGCGCCAAGTGTGCGTCTACATATTTTATTCCCTAGAAAGTCTATTCTTGTTTCGCGGTAACGAGAATTTCCCGTTGGGAGGTGAATAGAAAATGGAAGCTCGCAGTAGTGCCTCGTAAAAGTGGAGAAAACACGTGAAAAAAAAAGTAATAAGCGAAAAATTTAAGAATATTATTATTTTTGAGCAATAAATACATATATATTCGATATACAGGGTGTTTCCAAATTAAATCGCAAAACTTCGGGAGCGTGTAGAGGAGTAAAAAACTAAGAAAAAAAGTCCTATAGACATATGCTCGTTTTTGCTC